>NW_026592447.1:0-3049 GCF_907164565.1 Psammomys obesus | reverse complement strand
ATTTTAGTTAGGGTCCTCTCTTTTGCTTAGTTTGTTTAGATGTACAGATTTTAGTGGGTTTATTCTATATTGTATATTTATATGAGTTAGTATATACCATGCGTGTCTTTTTGCTTCTGGGACAACTCACTCAGGATGATCCTTTCCAGGTCCCACCATTTACCTGCAAATTTCATGATTTCCTTATTTTTCATTGCTGAGTAATACTCCATTGTATATTTATTGATTTCAGCCCTTGAGTTTGATTGTTTCCAGCCATCTACTCCTCTTGGGTATGTCTTTTTCTTTTTTTTTTTTTCTCTAGGGCATTCAGGTGAGCTGTTAAGTTATTTGTATGAGATGTTTCAAATTTCTTCTTGAAGGCACTTAGTGCTATGAACTTTCCTCTTATCACTGCTTTCATTGTGTTCCATAGGTTTGGGTATGTTGTATCTTTATTTTCATTGAATTCTAGGAAGTTTTAGTTTCTTTTTTTATTTCTTTCCTGACCCAGCTGTCATTGAGTAACAAGTTGTTCAGTTTCCCTGTGAGTGTAGGCTTTTTGCTATTTCTTTTGTTATTGAGGTCCAAATTTAGTCTATGGTGAACAATTTTGTATCTGTTGAGGCTTGCTTTGTGACCAACTGTAGGGTCTATTTTGGAGAAGGTTCCATGGGGTGCTGAGAAGAAGGTAAATTCTTTTTTGTTTGGGTGAAAGGTTCTTTTTCTTAGGTCTGTTTGATTCATGAACTCTGTTGGAGTCATTGTTTCTTTGTTTAATTTCTGTTTTGTTGACCTGTCCTTTGTTGAGAGTGGGGTGTTGAATTCTCCCACTATTAATGTGTGGGGATCTATGTGTTAAGTTTTATTGATGTTTCTTTTACAAATGTAGGTGCCCTTGTATTTGGGGCATAGATGTTCAGGATTGTGATGTCTTCTTGGTGGAAGTTTCCTTTGGTGAGTATGAAGTGACCTTCTCCATCTCTTTTGATTAATTTTGGTTGAAAATCTATTTTATTAGATATTAGAATGGCTGCTCCTGCTTGCTTCTTTGGTCTATTTGCTAGGAAAACAGCCTTCCAACCCTTTACTCTCAGCTAATGTTTATCTTTGTAACTTAAGTGTGTTTCTTGTATGCAACAGATTGTTGGGTCTTGTTTATGCATCCATTCTGTTAGTCTGTGTCTTTTTTTTTTAAGGTCACTTCTCTTATTTGTGTATTTATTTATTTATTTATTCATTCATTCATTCATTCATTTATTTAAATGCTCACCCAATTTATTTATTTATTTATTTATTTATTTATTTTTATTAATTACACTTTACTCACTTTGTATCCCCCCCCCCCGTGGTTCCCTCACTCCTCCCATCCCAATCCCTCCCTTCCTCCACCCTCTGCATGCATGCCCCTCTCCAAGTCCACTGATAGGGAAGGACTTCTTTTCCTTCCTTCTGATCCTAGTCAATTAGGTCTCATCAGGAGTGGCTGCCTTGTTTTCTTCTGTGGCCTGGTAATGCTGCTTCCCTCCTCAGGGGGAGGTAATTAAAGAGCAGGCCAATCAGTTCATGTCAGAGACAGTCCCTGTTCCCATCACAATGGAACTCACTTGGATACTGAACTGCCATGGGATACATCTTTGCAGAGGTCTTAGGTTATCTCCATGCATAGTCCTTGGTTGGAATAGCAGTCTCAGGAAAGACCTCTGTGCTCAGATTTTTTTATTTTGTTGCTCTCCTTATGGAGTTCCTGTCCTCTCCAGATCTTACTGTTTCCCACTTCTTCCCTAAGATTCCCTGCACTCTGCCCAAAGGTTGCCCATAAGTCTCAGTATCTACATTGATAGTCTGCAGGGCAGAGCTTTTCAGAGGTCCTCTGTGTCAGGCTCCTGACTTGTTCCCTCTTTTCTCCTTCTTCTGATGTCCAGCCTCTTTGCCTTTCTGGATAGGAATTGAACATTTTAGCAAGAGTACCCCATCTTGATTAGTTTCTTTAGGTATACAGATTTTAGTAAGTTTATCCTATATTATATGTCTATATGAGTGAGTATATACCGTGTGCATCTTTCTGCTCCTGGGATAGCTCACTCAGGATGATCTTTTCCAGATCCCACCATTTACCTGCAAATTTCATGATTTCCTTGTTTTTTATTGCTGAGTAATATTCCATTGTGTAGATATACCACAATTTGTGCATCCATTCCTCCACTGAGGGGCATCTGGGCTGTTTCCAGCTTCTGGCTATTACAAATAAGGCTGGTACAAACATGGTTGAGCAAATGTCCTTATTTTGTACTTGAGAATCTTTTGGATATATGCCTAGGAGTGACATAGCTGGATCTTGAGGAAGTGCTATTCCTAGTTGTCTGAGAAAGCGCCAGATTGGTTTCCAGAGTGGTTGTACCAGTTTACATTCCCACCAGCAGTGGAGGAGGGTTCCCCTTTCTCCACAACCTCTCCAGCATGTGTTGTTTCTTGAGTTTTTGATCTTGGCCATCCTGATGGGTGTAAAGTGAACTCTTAGGATTGTTTTGATTTGCATTTCCCTGATGGCTAATGAGGTTGAGCATTTTTTTAAGTGTTTCTTTGCCATTCGATATTCCTCTGCAGATAATTCTCTGTTTAGCTCTGTTCCCCATTTTTTAATTGGATTACTTGATTTTTTGCTGTTTAACTTCTTTAGTTCTTTATATATACTGGATATTAGCCCTCTGTCAGATATCGGGTTGGTGAAGATCTTTTCCCAATCTGTAGACTGTCATTTTGTTCTGAGGACAGTATACTTTGCTTTACAGAAGCTTTTCAGTTTCATGAGGTCCCATTTATTTTTATTTTTTTAATCTTTTATTATTTTTTTTTATTAATTACACTTTATTCATTTTGTATCCCCTCATAAGCCCCTCCCTCCTCCCCTGTTGATCCCACCCTCCCTCCCCTTTCTGCATGCATGCCACTCCCCAAGTCCACTGATAGGGGAGGTTCTCCTCTTCTTTCTGATCTTAGTCTATCAGTTCTCATCAAAAGTGGCTGCATTGTCCTCTACTGTGGCCTGGTAAGGCTGCTCCCCCCTCAG
>NW_026592446.1:0-3385 GCF_907164565.1 Psammomys obesus | reverse complement strand
TATAAACATTTTTTGTACACGTGTGTGTGCGTGTGTGTGTGTGTGTGCGCGCGCGCGCGCGCGTGCCCCACATGCATGAAGTACTTGCAGAGGCCAGAAGAGGGCATCAGATCACTGGTAGGAGTTGCAGATGGTTGCAGATGAGCTGCCATGTGGGTGCTGGGAATCGAACCAGCATCCAGTGGGACAGCAAGCAGCATTCTCACTGCTGTGCCAGCTCTCCAGCCCCTACTCAGCCCATTTAGCCTGGCCTGTATGTGCACATGTCCAGGGCCGACCACTTAAGACAGGACAACCCGAATGGGAGCCATCTCGGTGGAAACAGAGCCTCCTTCTCTCAGCTGCCGATGGCCACCTGCAGCCTTCACTGAGGGGTGGACACATGTGGGCCTACATGTGTTCAAGCTGCCTGTTACTTGGTATTGTCACCGTGCTGGTCTTGATGAGGCAACCATGTTGCTGAGAGTTCACAGGACCTTTTCCCTGTCTTGTCGAGGGGACAGGATCTAACAGCAGAAGTCCCGGGCTCTAGCTCATTATTTCCCATTGCTTTGAAATATACCACCATGGAACACGTCATAACCCGCACAGCCGTTAGGCTGCTGGCGGCCGAGGGGGTTGGTGCAGTCAGCCACTAGAATGTGCAGCTTACATATCTGGCCATGCTTCCTGGTGGGGGCTTCCTCTGCTCTTAGGTGGACATCCATTGTGGGGTTGCAGGCACAGTGCTCACCCTGGCCCTGGCTCCGAGCCCAGCTGTGCATGGGTCACTTAACTGCTTGGTGGCCTTCCCCATCCCCGGCTCCTGGCCAGCCACGGAGTGCCAGGGACCATGCCCAGAGACTTTGGAGCTTTTCTGCTGACCTTCAATGAACCCAAGCCATAGCTCTGCCCTCCTCATCCTGACACGCGCATATACCTCTTCTCCTGTCCAAGGCCTCTGGGAGCCACATCAGAGTGAAGGCCGAAGGCATGCTTACGGCTCCTCACATTGCTTGGTGCAATGGAGCTGGGAAGGCCCTCAGTTTTGAAATGTTTGGGTCATCTTTTGCTAAGAGAGGGGTTCTGCAGTTGATGTTGCGAGAAATCATTGGATCTGCACGCTTCGTACTAGGACTTGGGGGTGGGGGAGGGGCAGGTGCACAAGATGGAATCCCTTGATGTATCTCATTGAGGCTTTGAGTGGAGGGTGCCTTGGTCCCACCCTTGCCTCAACCCTAGCCTCTGAAGGAATGTAGCTTTATTCTTACTAGCCTTGAGCCTTCAGACTTTTAGGAGTCAGGGGCTAGCAGGAGGGGAGAGGGCTGGAGCAAAGAAATGGAGTAGCACATAGGTTAAGGCTAGGGACCACATCTGTGCTCTTCAAGGTGTGAACGGAGCCTGCATGTCCTCTGCTGACTTTGGCTGTGGGCTGGCCTAGGCTGGGGCTCCCAGGAGCATCTTGGGAAGCATTTTGAGGGAGGTTATAAGACTCATAAATGACATGCTAAAGCAAAGAGACACTACCATGGGCTGACTCTCAACAGCCTTACTGGTCCCAACTTGGTCTCCTCACACCACATCTCCCTGGCTTCATGAATGTCTCTCCCTATTCACTATATGGGCCTTCATGTCTCCTGATCACTATGGACAACACACTCTGTCCTGCCACACCTAGCTGATGGCCCAGAAACTCTGAGAAGCTGGGCCATTAAGGAGACAGTGGGCATAGAGCATATACCCCAGGCTGTAGGATGGGAAGAGATGTGCCAGGTGGCTGCCAGGGGGTATCAAGAGGCCACCCAATGATTATGGAGTGTTCCAGCTATGCTGACCCTATCTGCTCTTGCTGCCCGTCTCAGGTCACCGTATTTTATAGGACTCTTCACCTATGAGTTTTCAAGGTTGACACTCACCTCACTGTGGCAGCAGACTCAGAGTCACATCATGGTCCTTAAACACCAGGGTGTGCTTGGCCAGTCCTCTCATTCTGTCAGTCATTGTCCGGGGCTTCAGTTCCATTTTCAGTGACGACTGCAGTGCGTGGAATCCACCTTGCCAGCATATCAAGCAGCAGGCTCGACACCAAATCCGGTGATTCTTAAGTTCCTTTAAGAACCCTACTATTGCCAGCCAGTGGTGGTGTAGCACTTGGGAGCCAGAGGCAGGCCGATCTCTGTGAGTTCGAGGCCAGCCTGGTCTACAATTCGAGACCAGGATGGCCAGGGCTACACAGAGAAACCCTGTCTCAAAAAAACTAAACTAAAATTCTCCCATGGGTTGCTAGAGAGATGGCTTGGTTGTAAGAAGACTTGCTGCTTTTGCAGAGGGCTGCGGTTTGAGTTGTGGTTCCCAGCACCCACGTGGTGGTTCACACCATTGTTAACAAAGGTTCTGACCCCCACAAGCACCAGGCACGAGTGTGGAATACACACATGCAGGCGGAATACTCACGCATGCAAAATAAATAAATCTAAGATAAAGTTTAAAAAAATTAAAACTAAAAAAAAAAAAAAAAATCCTACCATGGGCCATTCAGTGGGTAAAAGTGTTTATCACCAAGGCTGACGGGTGGAACTCACATGGCGGAAAGAGAGAGCCTACGCCCAAAAGTTCTGTCTTTACACACGCTGTGTAAAGCGCATGCACACAATAAATAAATAAAGTTTAACAGGAATTCTAACTTCGTCTACAAAGGCAAGCTAGTTCTTGCATCCCTTTAAATTTAAATCACAGACCTAAGCCAGTTACTCGATTACCTGTGACTAATCTTCAGGGGACAACCACACCCTTGTAAGCAGCTGCCTGTCTCAGTGACTCTGCTCCTCTGACCCTCTCAGGCCCTGTGAGCTGAGCACGGAGACCCCTGCTTACAGAGGACACTGGGACCCGGGGGGGGGGGATAGCTTCTCCTCAGTCTGGCCCTGAATGCTGGACCAACTACTTTCCTTCTGGATGCTGAGCCACCTGGACACACTCCCCTCCACCCCCCCATCTCAACAGAGTGACGGTAACCCCAGGGTTTGCTGACGTGCTCTTCACACTTGGTCCTAGAGCCTGGGAAAAAAAAGCAAGTGTGCTGTTGCATGGCTGCTAGTACCCCTGTGTTGGGGTGCTGGCCAGCAGCCATACTGGCTTCCCTCGGGGATTGGGCTGGTTGCACAATACACAGCCTGAATTAAGTGAGTTAAGAACAACTCATTCTTACATAATGTTTGCCCTCCAGCCTTAATGCTGGACAGGAAGCTATGATTTCCCCTCATCCAGCTTGCTTGCCAGCTTGATGGGACCCACTGTCTCGGTTTCAGATGAGTGCCGGTTAGTGGTCTCTCCTTACCTGCCTGGCAGGCACCTCCAGCCCCCCCCCAGGCCCCCAAGCACTGCACCCACCTGCTCGCCCCAAGGT
>NW_026592445.1:0-2760 GCF_907164565.1 Psammomys obesus | reverse complement strand
GACTCACCTCTGTCCTGGCTGCCTTTAGTCAGTGGGTGTGTTTATTTACCCAGAAGGAGGCATGTGACTTCAGCCCCAGCATGGAGGACTGCTGGCCTTGGCCTGACCACCATCCTTCATCTGCTGGAGCCTTACCGTGAGACTGAGGGAGTTGTGCCATCTTTCCAGGATCTTTGCAGTAGCCTGTGTGGAGGTGAAGGTCCAGGTCCAGTACCTCCCCCCCACCCCCGCCTCTGTTCATGGCTTTCTTCCCTGAGGGGGGTTGGCTGGACCCAAGGCCAGGTTGCATTCCAGGCACCATGGGCACTGCTGCAGGCCCATTGGAGCTGCACCTCAGGGTCAGGCCAGGCTGCAAGAGGCCAGAGCAGGGTGAGGAGGGCACAGAGGACAGTGGGTGGCTAGGGTGAGAGTCACAGAGCTAGCCACACTCATGGCTATGGAAGCTGGGGGGGTGGGGCTTTCCCTTGAACCTCAGCTTGGGCTCTCTGGGGGCAGAGCAGGGACATTTCAGCCTCAGGATCGTCACCTACCCTGATTACTGAAGTCTCACTTTCTTTCTGTCTTTTGTTTTTTGTTTTTATTTGTTTGTTTGTTTGTTTTAGTTGATGCACTAAGTAGCTTAAAAATCTCGATTCTTATAAGTCTCACTCTTGTCTCAGCCTTGGAAAGTAATAGGATTATAGGCTTGTGCCATACCATTCTCTCTCTCTCTCTCTCTCTCACACACACACACACCCTGTCACCCTCTGGTGCATTACCAAAGTGGCCTCAGAAGTTTGCTTTTTCTGGCCGTACCCAGCACACTGGGCTGCACAGGACTTTAGGAATTTCTTTCTAGAAACCATAGCTATGGGCAGCGCACGTGGGTGTGAGTCTCCTCACACCTGGACGTGCACACCCGCTTCCTCAAAGCACAGCACCAGACGCCTATAGATGTGCAGGTACGCACCAGCCGCCCACACCCTGCTGCCAGTATGCCCAGGCACAGTGCACACACCTGCCCACCCTGAGAGTGTGCCCCATGCTGACATGTCCAGGCCAGCACCTGAGGAGAGCTCACTGTTGCCTCCTCAGGAAGCCTGAGACGATCTCCTCAGGAGACTGACTGTGATTGGAACCAGGAGGAGCAGACCTCCTGAGCACTGCCAGCTTGAGTTTCACTGGGAACAAAGCAGGCAGGCGTGGGCTTTTCGAAAAGAGAAGTCTTCCAGCCGGGTTCCCGGGATGGCTGGCATGGTGTGCGAGGCCCAGCTGAACAGCAGCAGGTACGGCACATGACCCCTTGCAGGCCCGGAGGGGGCGCTTCAGGCGGCAGTTAGGCTCGCGTGTCATTTCCTCGAACGATTTTCACTTTTGCCTTTGGAAACTGTTTCTTCTCCCTTCCTCCTGGGTGCCCTAAGATGCCTTCTGACGCTGTTACAGAGCGAAGTAAGAGAAAACATGTCCACACACCCACTCATCTATCCGCCTGCCTTGATCCAGTGTTCTGGCAAAGACTAGACTAGTCCAGTTATGGTGGCATTAGTGAGAAGGCCAGGGTTGGCTCTGGCCCCGGGCCTACACCCTCAGAATGAGCAATGCTGTGCAGCCCTCGAAGCCCTCCCCACCCCCCACAGCAGACCCTTGCCCCCCCCCCCCCCTTCTCCTGGGTGTCTTCACGAATGCTGAGAGTCCCTAAGTGCTTGCCTGCAGGAGGTGGACACTGGAGGGGGCCCAGCCCTGAGCCAGGGAGGGGCAGATTTTAGCAAAGAGCAAGTGTCTGCATTGAAAAGGGTCAGTGGGTGGGCTGGTTGGCCAGGGGCTTGGGTCAGGCAAGGCCTCTATCCTCTTTGTTTGGATATTGCGCAATGCATCAGAGCATCTCAGATCTGCAGATTCTGTGTTTGTGAATACGCCTACTCACTGATATTTATCTATAGCCCTAAGATCAATACCGAAAGTACATTTGCGGTCCTCAAGAGACACGTACACATTGAGAAAGCGAGGCTCACCAACGGACAGGTAGAAAAGTTCTCCATCTGCTTAGGACATGGCATTGCCTTTTTGTGCTTCTTATTGGTGATCTGACCATTAAAGTGGCCCCGGGCATAAGCTCAAAAAGGCCACAGTGCCCTATGCAGAAAACATACATGGCGCATGGGTGAGTTCCAGTGCTGCAGCCCTGAATCAGTTTTAATGAGCAACAGCACATTAACCAGGGCGTCTCGGACACGTGACAGAGGCTCACCGGCACCCACGCTTGTATTTCCTCAGAAGCACGGCTCAGTCTTTGTGAGCCACACCTGGCTGGTGGCCCATAGCTGAGACACGTCAGTCTTTATTATGTCAGCAGCTTTATAGCGACTGATAAAACACCGTGGTTAGCTGGCATGTCACCAAATCCTGGTGCGTTTTCATTCTCATGTAACACTGGAGCCACCAGCCATGAAGCATTCTAGACCCCTCAAAGTTTCACCGAGTCTTCTCTGCCCCCACCCCATCCACACCTCTGGAGATGAGGTAATTTCTGGTCTTGCCTCTTCATTTTCAGATTTTTTTTTTTTTTTTTTGGGCAGGACTAGAGGTTTTACAGCATGTCCACCCTGGCATGTAACCACCTCTTTCTACAGAGACCTTTGCTCATTGTGTGTTTTCCTGTATTGCTAACTTGTTCTTTCACACACACACACACACACACACACAGACAAACACACATACACTCATACATGTATACACATACATTCACATATTCACATACACACATACACATATACACACATA
>NW_026592444.1:0-3138 GCF_907164565.1 Psammomys obesus | reverse complement strand
AAGAAGAAGAAGAAGAAGAAGAAGAAGAAGAAGAAGAAGAAGAAGAAAAAGCACTGTATCTCAAAACATATGATATATAGTGACAGGAAGCTTATCTATTTCTTCTTTTTTTAATGAAATTAAATTTTTGTTGTATGTATGTAGGTGTTTTGCCCCCATGCATATCTGTGTACCACTTGCCTGGCCAGTGCCTGAGGAGGCCAAAGGAGGGTATCAGATTCCCTGGAACTGGAGGTGTAATCATATGTGAGTCACCTTATGGGTTCTGGGACCAAAACCAAGTCCTCTGGAAGAGCAGCTGGTGCTCCTAACTGCTGAACCATTTCCCAGTTTTTTGTGAGTGTCAAGGTCTCATTTTGTATCCCAGGTTTGTGTGTAATTCACAGTAAGTCTCCTGCCACAGCCTCCTGGGTTGTGACATTTCAGATGTGCATTATATCATGCCTGGCTTGAATAACTGGCTTTCTCAAAAAGATTTACTCATTTTGCCTACACATTGGGCACAACTGTGATCCCAGCGCTCCAGGGGCAGAGGTGAGAGGAGTTCTGTGAGCGAGTTCCAGGCCAGCCAGGGCTGTGTAGAGAGACCATGTCTGAAAGAAAGAAGGAAAGATACTCCATGTGTGTATTTTGCCTGCTTGTATGTATGTGCACAGAGTTACATTCAGCGTCCACTGGAGTTGGAAGAGGTCGTTGGATCCTCTGGAACTAAAAGTTATGGATGGTTATGAATCACTGCGTAGAGTCTGGGAACTGAACCCTGGTCCTCAGCAAGAACAACAAGTGCTCTTAACTGCTGAGCCATTTAGCTAATTCTTTTTGCATTTATTTATTTACTTATTTATTGTGTATGTTTCTGGGTACATGGGTGCCGTGGTGCATGTCGTAGGGACAGACCTCAGGGCATTAGGCTTGGCAGCAGGGTCCTCTACCTACGCCGAGCCATCTCACTCAGCCAGAATAGCTGTTTTCTTTAATCACGAAAGGTGAGTGGCCAGGTGTAGTGCCATGTGCCTGTAGTCTAAGGCATGAAGGCCTTGTGTTCGCCATAGCCTAGGCTACATGAGCTGTTCCGCACCAGCCTGGGCTAACTGGTGAATCCTTCTGCAATAATAAACAAACAAACAATAACAAAAATACTGACCATTAACCTTCCCCTGACTCCAGAGAGGGTCTTTGACTTGGATCTAGACGTATCGCACAGTCTATTTTGCAGTGTTCCGGCATTCTGAATAGCTTTTCCCTAAGTGTGTATTACCCGCTACCAGAGCCTGGTGAACTTGGTTCTGCCCGATGTATTGGGCCTCTGGGACCACTTTAATTATTTATTTATTTTTATTTTATGTATGTGTACTACATATGTACTAGTGCATGCAGAGGCCAGAAGAAAGCACTGGATTTCCTGGGACTGGAGTTACAAATGGGGTTATGAGCTGCCATGTGGGTGCTGAGAACTGAACCTGGGTCCTCTGGAAGAGCAGCAAGTGCTCCTAGCCAGTGAGCCACCATTCCAGCCCCACTATGCTGACCTCAACTGTCTCCTATTTATTTATTTATTTAGTTAGTTTTTTGTTCGTTTTTTTGAGTCAGGGTTTCTCTGTTATGCTGGAACTCACTCTGTAGATCAGTCTGGACTCAAACTTGCAAAGATCCACCTGCCTTTGCCTCCCAAGGGCTGGGATTAAAGGTGTGAGCCACCACAGCCCAGCCAACTGTCCTCATTTTGAGGCAGGGTTTCTTGCAGCCTCATTGGCCCTGAACTCTTGATTCTCTCTTTTCTACCTTCTATGTGCGGGGATGATAGACACTTACCACCGCATCTGCTTCTATGTTCTTAGTGCAGATAAAAACCTATCTTTGAAGATAAGAGGTCATTGTAACAAATGGTAGAAGAGCTAAGGTAATCTTAGTTGCCTCTTGCAAGATACCAGCTGGAAAGGCTGGGATTTGTTTGCACAAGGAGATTTTTTCACTCTTACCCCAATTCAGGCCTCCTAAATCCAGCCATGAAGGAAAACCTGTGTTTTCACTTTGGAGCTCCATTAAGAAGGGCTTACCAGCACAATCTTTTAAAAACTAAAGTCGTGAATCCACTGCCAAGGCTGAAGCCAGATTCTTCAGCACAGAGGGCTGTGGGTCGCCTGGGCCTGTGTTTGAACACAGACCTTTCTACCAGCACTCTCTCCATCCCCCAGCCCCGGGCTTCCCTTCCCCCAAAAGCCAGATGTGAAGGTTTCAGAGTCCGTTTCCCAGCAGTGACTTTTCTTTCTCTGTGTGAAAGTCTAATGTACACAATTTACTTTGAAGCAACTGAACTTAGTAGATTGCCTTCCCTATAGCCAAGGATGTTTTAGAAGATTTCTTTATTTTCGTTTTATGTGTTTGGCTATTGTGCCTGAATGCGCAGGTATGTGCACCATGAGCATGCCTGGTGCAGTGGGTCTCCTGGAACTGGAGGTACAGACAGTGGTGAGCTGCCACATGGGTGCTGGGAATTGAACCCAGATCCTCCAGAAGAGCAGCCTGTGCTCTTAACCACTGAGCCATCTCTCCAGCTCCGTTTTTGTTTTTGTTTTTAGACTAGTCTCACTATGTAGTACCGGCCTAGCATTAGCTCACAATCCTCCTGCCTCAGCCTCTTTAGTGCTGGGAACACAGATATGTATCATCATCCATACCTACTTGTTTATTTATTTAGTGAGAGATAGAATCTCTAGCCCAGGCTTGCCTAGACCTTATTAACTCAGACTCACTATATACTTAAATATGACCTTTGACTCTGGATCCCCCTCCCCTCCCCTCCCCTCCCTAGTGCTGAGGTTGCAAGCACAAACATGCACCACCACTCCCAGCATCCCTGCAATACTGGGAACCTCTTAAGGACATTTTTGTTTACTCTCAGGTTCCAGGCCAGGCGCCTGACCTGGCTTTGTGTTCTCACTGATTTCAAGGTTCCAGGTGCCTGTTATTCTCAATCACTGTCTCATTTCAACATGATTTCTCTTCCTAGCTTGCCTTCCCCCAACCTGTGCCTCACTGTCCTGCTCAGTTGGATCACATGATATATTTAGAAAACAAGTTCTTTCTTTTTTTTCTTTCTTTCTTTCTTTCTTTCTTTCTTTCTTTCTTTCTTTCTTT
>NW_026592443.1:0-3625 GCF_907164565.1 Psammomys obesus | reverse complement strand
CTCTCTCTCTCTCTCTCTCTCTCTCTCTCTCTCTCTCTCTCTCTCTGTGTGTGTGTGTGTGTACTTTTAAAGGCCAAAGGTGTCAGAGCCCCCGGAGCTGGAGTTACAGAAGGCTGGGAACCGACTTCTGTGACCTATGTGGGTGCTGGGAAGCAAACTGCTGTCTCTGCAAGAGCAGCAAGCACTCTTAACCACTGAGCCATCTCTCCAGCCCCGCTTATGTTTTCTTTAAATGAGTATTGCATATAATTACTCTTGTGTGTGTGTGCCGCGTGCGCTTGTGCATATTTGCACACTTGTGCATGTTTGTACGCGTGTGCATGTGTGGTGTTCGTGTGTGTGTTAGCACAGGCTGCCCTTGATCCTCTTGCTTCCATTTCCCAAGTGGACATTTGGGCAATCACACCCAAATACACCATGAAAACGTTTCTCTCCCACCAGCCTTCTCTTTCCTTGGTGAATCTTTAAGATTGACCCCAGCGCTGCTGAGGCTTGTAAATCCATGTCTAACCTACAAGAAATTTGCTGAAAATTTCCCCCCAGCAGTGCATGTGAGTTCCAGCTGGGCTATGACCTCAGTACTTGCATCTTCACTCAAACTTTACTCATTATTTACATACCTTCATTTTTGAAGGGTGGAGTCAATTTTTTAAAAAAGATTTATTTATTATATATACAATATTCTGCCTGCATGCACGCCTGCACTCCAGAAGGTACCAGATCTCATTACAGATAGTTGTAAGCTACCATGTGGTTGTTGGGAATTGAACTCAGGACCTCTGGAAGAGCAGCCAGTGCTCTTAACCTTTGAGCCATCTCTCCATCCCCCCCACCCCCTTTTTTTAAAGGCAGAGTGTCTATAGCCCAGGCTGGCCTAAAACGTGAAAATGCACTGTGTAGGCCAGGCTGGTTTGAACTTTCAGCGATCCTGCTGCTTTCACTTCCCAGGTGCTGGATTTACCACCAGGGCCACCAGGCCTGGCTTTTGGCTCCCATTCCTGCTTACCTTGCTTTTCTTTTAAGATTTCTTCTTAGATCTTCAGCTGCTAATATTCTAATTACAATCTACTTATATTCGTGTGTGTGAGTGTGTGTGCATGTTCCCTGTTGTGCCTGAGGACAAATCTGGAAATGTGGCTGTTATTCCTGAGGTGTGTCCACTTTCTTTTCTTTGGTTTTTCCAGGCAGGGTTTCCGCTGTGTAGCCTGGGGTGTCCTGGAACTGGCCCTGTAGATCAGGCTGGCCTGTGACTCAGAGATCCACCTGCCTCTGCTTCTGGAGTGCTAGGATTAAAGACTTGTGCCACTTTTTTTTAAGATGGGGTTACTCACTGACCTGGAACTTGCCAATTAGACTGAGCCCAGGAGTCTGCCTTTCTCCTTGTTCTCAGCATGTCCTGGAATGAACATTTTTTGAGTGTCTGTGTGTGAGTATGGGTGTACAAGTGCCATGATGCTTGTGTGGAGGTCAGGAGACAACTTTTTGGAATCAGTTCTCCTTTTTCTAGGCTATTCTGGGTTCTGGGATTTGAACTCAGGTTTGCATGGTGAGTGCTTTTTACTCACTGAGCACTTTGACCATGCCCTGGCTTTTTTAATTGTTTTTTTTTTTTTTGAGACAGGGTTTTTCTGTGTAGCCTTGGCTGACCTGGACTCACTTTATAGACCAGGGTGGCCTCAAACTCACAGAGATCTGTTTACCTCTGCCTCCACCACTGCCTAGCAAAGTTTTATTTATTTTTTAAGATTTTTTTTGTGTGTGTGTGTGAAATGTGTGTGCCCTCTGACATGGAGGGCACCTTGGAACTGGAGTTGCAGATGATTGTGATGTGACATGTTTGGGCTGAGTCTTGAACCTGGGTCCTTTGCAAGAGCAACAAGTGTTCTTAACTGCCTTGCCATTTCTGCAACCCCAATTTGCATCTTAATACTTATTAGTGTTGTTGTTTCTTCTGTTTTTTTCTGGAACTGAGGATGGAACTTTGTGTGCATACTAGGAAACCACTTTATCACTGAGCATTTCCCTAATATTAATGGTGAATATCAATTCAGTGTTAAGCCTTGCACTTTTAATGTTAGGCACCAGAATTCCTTTAAAATATATATTTATTATTATTGTGTGTATGAGTGTGGATATGTGTGTGCATGGCACACCTGTAGAGATCAGGGAATAACTTTCAGGAATTCCCTCTTTTACCAAGGCTTCCAAGTATTGGGAGAAGCTCATCAGAGTTTCAAGGCACATTTATCTACAGAGCCATCTTGCCAGTCCTTGAATCATTTTCTAACTCCTCCATTTGCTTGTGACTTCGCTTCCCCAACTTTAATTGATTAATTGATTGATTAAATGGTACGAAGGGCCAGAGCACTCTACCACTGAGCCACACCTATGGTTCTAGCTCCTCGTGATTTATTTTATTTTATTTTCAGTTTTTGAGTTAGGATTAAAGCTCAGAGCAATCCTCCTGCCTCAGGCTTCCTTACCCCCTCTAATGTGGGAATTACAGATATGAGACTCCCCTACAGGTGTGTCTCGTTGTGAAGACAGGGGGCCTGTTGGGTCTACAGACTCAGGTCTGCTGCATTGTGTACTTGTGTGTTGCTCTCCTCTTTCCCACACCTTCTCTTTGGATTCCACTCATCAGGTATGGCAATTCCTGCCTGTGGCAGAGGGGAACCCACAAGGACGCAGCTACTTCTTTTCAGTGTTCAAGCATCGCCCAGGAGAAACAGTTTTAGGAAACTTTGGACTTGAACCACTGTTGTAACAACCTTACTAGGAGGTCAATCAGCCCCTCCCCCACTTTCCTTTTGACTGGGTCTCATGTAATCCAGGCTTGCCTTGAACCACAGACTTCCTATGTAGCCTAAAGTGACCTTCAACTTCTGCCCCTCTGAACTGATTCTGCCCCTGAGAGCTGGGATTACAGGGGTAGGCCACCAACCCTGGCTCCTGCACTGCAGAGGGCGGCACCCTGGTTTTGCTGCAGGCTACGCAAGTGCTTTACCAACTGAGCCACAGTCCTCAGCCCCTCGGGCTTCTTCTTGCCATGAGTCTGTTCCTGGTTGGTCATTTTCTCATTTAAATTTTTTTTGTTTTGTTTTTTTGTTTTTTAGTGTCTTGCAAAACCCACAGATCTTCCTTTAGAAATCTTTAACCTGAGGTTTATGGTGCATTTCTAACCAACAAAGGAAGGGGACGAGAAAGACATTGTCACCAGGAACCCAGCACTGGAGGATCGTGAGTACTAGGTGGCTCCATGCATTTGGTTGTTAGGCTTACTTATGAGCTAGCCTCCTCACTGGAGTGAAAAGGAGCGGAGCATCTGTTGGTTTGAGGATGTGGTAGAGTGCATGCTTAGCATACTCAAAGCCCTGGGTTCCACAGTATAAACTATGTGCCGTGTTGATGCCTCTCAGCACCCTGGAGGTAGAGATGGGAGGATCAGGAGTTCAAGGTTACCCTTAGCTACATAGCAGGTGTGAGGCCAGGCTGGGTAGGATACAGAAGAACTTATGTTTAGAAGAAGGAGGAGGTAGAGGAAGAAGAAGAAGAAGAAGAAGAAGAAGAAGAAGAAGAAGAAGAAGAAGAAGAAGAAGAAGAAGAAGAAGAAGAAGAAGAAGAA
>NW_026592442.1:0-11348 GCF_907164565.1 Psammomys obesus | reverse complement strand
TCCTTCCTTCCTTCCTTCCTTCCTTCCTTCCTTCCTTCCTTCCTTCCTTCCTTCCTTCCTTCCTTCCTTTTTCTTAAATGTTTTTTTTGAGTGTGAATGCAGATACATGTTTAGCGCAGTGGGAGTGTGGAGGTCAGAGGACAACTTTTCATGATTCCTCTCTTCGCTTCCACCATGTGGCTTCCAGGGATTAAGGTTTGGCGGCAGACATCTTTACCTATTGAGCCATCTCCCAACCACCATTTTTGTCTGGGTCTTATGTAGCCCAGGCTGGCCTTAAACTTGCTATGTAGCAAAAGATGATCTTAATCTCTCTTTCTCTTTCTTTCTGTGGGTGTTTTGAGACAGGGTTTCACTGTGTAGCCCTGGCTGTCCTGGTACTCACTCTGTAGACCAGGCTGGCCTCAAATTCAAAACATCTGCCTGCCTCTTCTGACTCCTGAGCAGTGGGATTAAAGGTGTGAGTGGCCAGCAACTCACTTTTTTTAAAATTATTGCTATTTTTATTTAAGTGTATGTCTGCACATGCATGTGCCAGAAGAGGGTAATGGTTCGGTCCCCTGCAGCTGCGGTTTATAGGCGGGTGTGAGCTGCCCGATGAGAGTTCTGGGAACTGAACTGTGCCCTTTGGAAGAGCCACAAGCACTCTTAACCACAGAGCCATCTCTGCAGCCCCAATCTTAAACTCTTGATCCTCCTGCCTCTAACTCTTAGGAGCCAGGATCACAGGCATACACCACTACACCTGACTTAGGTGGTGGTAGGAGTGGAACTCAGGGCTTCACACACACTGGCAAACACTGTCTGACTGCATCACCTGCCCAGCCCCTTTCCGCACAGTTCTTTTTCTCTTCTAGGAAGAAAATTCTTCCCAGGATGGTCTCGCACTCAGAGTTGAGGAAGCTCTTCTGCTCAGCAGATGCAGTGTGCTTTGATGTCGACAGCACAGTCATCAGGGAAGAAGGAATCGATGAGCTGGCCAAATTCTGTGGTGTGGAGGCTGCCGTGTCTGAAATGTACGAACGGTCTATATTCCCTTTATGAGATGGGAACGAATTCACCCTGTTAAAAAGAAGAATGACTGATGAGAGGCTAGGTTAGGGTCTCAGTCCCTTGGCTTTGTTTCTGTCCAGCACTAAGACAAAGCACCAGGTGTTTCCTTTCATTGTCCAGAACTGAATTTGCTGGAGTGCTGTCTTCATTTATCCGTCTGCAAACATTGCAGCAGGAACAAAGAAAGCAAAACAGTTGTCTCTGCAGACAAGACACATTCTTAGGCAGGCTGGGAAAATGATTAATCCAAGAAGATAGCCCAGGGCTCTAAACATTCAGGGCTTCCCGAAATGGTTGAAAGTACAGTGCTTGCTGCTTCAGTGGAAAAGAGATCCCACGTCAGAACCTTCCTTCCCTTCCCTCTGCCCTCCACACTCTGCAGCAGTGACATCTTCCTGGTCTATGGCTGTTGCTCACTCAGCTGCGTTTGAAACAGGGGCTTTCAGCCTTCATTTCCTTTCTCCGTCATAAACGTTCACGGGTGGGGCACAGTGGCTTACGCCTGTAATCCCAGCACTCAGGGGGGCAGAGATAGGTAGATCTGTGTGAGTTCAAGGCCAGCCTGGTCTACAAATCAAGTCCAAGGCTACACAGTGAAACCCTGTCTCAAAGAACAAAAACAAACAAAGAACGTTCACAGTTTGCAAGCAAGGTGCTTGCCTGCGGATGTGTGGGTTTCTGACCCGGCTGTGGATGCACAGTACATGGTGTCAGAGAATCGGTGTGAGTTCTCAAGCAGGCCTCCTGAATGCAGCACACAAGCATGTCTGTTGTAGAGCTGGGCTCGTGGCACTACCTTTTTCCTGATGGTTATCCAGAAGTCCTGGCATGGGAAGGTATGTTGACTTCAATCAAGGACAGCTATGATGATTGGCCTGATCCTTGGGTCTTCCTCCTAGGACACGGAGAGCCATGGGAGGAGCATTGCCTTTCAGAGATGCCCTCACTGAGCGCCTGGCACTGATCCAGCCCTCCAGGGAACAGGTGCAAAGGCTCCTAGCTGAGCACCCGCCACACCTGACCCCCGGCATAAGGTAAGCACAGCTCTAAGCATGATGTCTTCTTATCAGCTTGGGCTTGTGATGCTCTCTCCTCCTGAGAGTAAGTTATTTTGGGGTGCCCTTCCGCGTGGCTCTGTTGGTACTTATATCTGCTCTTATCTTACTCTCCGGTCTTGCTCCTGTCTTTCCTCCAATGCACCAGGCTTCTCTGGGGTTTCATAATTTATCTCAATGTGGTGCAATGGTAACCCAAAGCAGAAAAACTCCACTCATTAATTTCTTTCTTTTCCTTTTTTATTCTCTTTCTCCCTGCCTCCCACCTTTTTTTTCTTTCTTTTTTGAGACAGGGTTTCTCTGTGTAGCCCTGGCTGTCCCAGAATTTGCTCTGCACACCAGGCTGGCCTCGATCACTGAAATCTGCCTTTCTCTGCCTGGAACTTAAGGCGTGTGCCACTGCCCAGCTTAAGCACATATGGGATTGGTGGTGCACATTTGTAAATATAGTACTCAGGAAGCTGAGATACGAGGACGTTGAGTTCAGGGCCAACTTGGGCTACCTAATGAGACCTTGTCTCAGAATGAACAGACACACACACAAACTGGGTGTTTGTGGGGCTCATCCTTGTGTGTCAGGTGATCAGAAGTTCAAAATAACCCGCAGACACATGAGCTCCTATTGTAAAAGCAGACAGCAAAACAGACACCCCAACAAAAAACCACCTGGACTACAAATGAAGGGGGTGGCTGAGGCAGGACTGCTGTTGGGAGTTCAAGGCCAGTCTGGCCACACAGCAGGGGTGTGTCATAAAAGCAACAAGCAGCCAAACCAGAGGACAATGAGAAGGGTAAAGCAACAACAACAACCTCACAACAAAGGAACACAAAAGCAGAGAGAGGTGCATGGCTTCAGTATGGCCACTCTGACTGGCTAGAAGTTCAAGAAAATGATTTTATTTAAAGACTTATTTATTTGTTTATTGTGTATACAGTGTTTTGCCTGCATGTACACCTGCAGGCCAGAAGATGACATCAGATCTCATTCTAGATGGTTATAGCCACCATGTGGTTGCTGGGAATCAACTCAGGACCTTTGGAAGAGCAGCCAGTGCTCTTAACCTCTGGGCCATTTCTCCAGCCCCCAACATATAAAATGTTAATCCTATAGTAGAACTGTCCTTATAGACAGACCTCCAGCATTGGATCCAAGAGAAAAAATTGGCATTTTTTTTTCATGTTCTCTTTTTGTATTAATTGATAATTGGTATCTGTGTTTCTTTCTGTAGGGAGCTGGTGAGCCGCCTACAGGAGCGGAATGTCCAGGTGTTCCTCATATCTGGCGGCTTTAGGAGTATCGTGGAGCATGTGGCTGCAAAGCTCAATATCCCAACAAGCAATGTGTTTGCCAATAGGCTGAAATTCTACTTCAATGGTACGGCTTTAATGGTAGTATATCTCTTTGCTTTCCTGTTCTATCATTCAGTGTCCTAGATAGTGTCTGTTGGGATGTAACTTAAATAGTGGGTGGCCCTGGAGTTAAGAGGTACATGAATTCTTCTTCTTCTTCCTCAAAGATTTATTTTTATTTTATGTGCATTGGTGTTTTGCCTGCATGTCTGTCTGTCTGTGTGAGGGTGCTGGATCCTCTAGAACTGGAGTTACAGACAATTGTAAGCTGCTGTGTGGGTGCTGGGAATTGAACCCAGGTCCCCTGGAAGAAGAGCCAGTGCTCTTAACTTCTGAGCCTTCTCTCCAGCCCCACATGAGCTCTTCTTTTAAACACATTTTATGGGGGCTGGAGAAGTGGTCAGGGGTTAAGAGCACTAGCTGCTCTTTCAGAGGACGCTGGTTCAATTCCCAGCACCCATATTGGACAGCCCACCACTACCTGTAACTCCAGTTGCAGGGCATCCGATTCCCTCTTCTGGCCTCTGAACCTACCAGGCGCTCACGTGGTCCACAAAGAAGCATGCAGGTAAAACACTCACGTACCTAAAAATAAATAAATCTTAAAAATAAAACCACATTCAAGAAGGCGTCAGATCTCCTGCAGCTGGAATTATAGGCCACTGTGAGACACCTGACACTGGGTACTGGGAACAGAAGTCAGGTCCTCTGCAGGAGCTGTCTGCACTCCAAATGACTGAGCTCTCCCAGCAGCCCCATGTGAATGGCTCTTTTGATTGAGATCCTTTTTGCTGTGCAAAACAGGCTGAGGTTTTGCAGGCTGAGGCTCTGGCTTGACTTTGCATATGTATGTTGTCACCCATCTGTATATAAACTAAAATGTTAGCCTGTCTGGCTTATTTTGTGATGTTACCATCTTTAAGAAACTGTATCTGGAGCAATGTAGACCCAAGAAGGAGTTTGGTTAGTGAGTTGCTGCATTACCCCTGTGCTGGACACCTGGGGTCACAGCTGCGTTTTTATAGCATCTCAAGAGGGCTCCTGTTATGCTGGACTCGCAGATGCTGAGGCAGGAGGATTTCAAGTTTGAGTCCAGTCTGGGCTACAGAACAAAACTTTGTTTCTAAAATCCAAAACCGGGGCTGGAGAGATGGCTCAGAGTTTAAGAACACTGGCTGCTCTTCCAGAGGTCCTGTGTTTAATTCCCAGCAACCACATGGTGGCTCCCAACCATCTGTAATGAGATCTGGTGTCTTCTGGCATGCAGGTGTACATGCAGATAGAACACTGTATACAGAAAAAATAAAATACTTAAAAAATAAAATCCAAAACCAAGATGAGACTTGGCTTAGCAGTTAAGAGTATATGCCGCTCCTTTGGAGGGCCTGAATTTAGTCTGGATTCCACACCTGCACTCAACATATATAACGTGTGTACACACTGTCTCTCTCTGTCTCTCTCATTCTAAATAAATAATGAAAACCCAGAATAAGTGGCACACAAGAGCACTCTCCAGCTGGGTTGGGCCTGTGGTAGAGTGCCTGCCCAGCCTGCCGGAAGTACTGGGTTGGCACATAAACCAGGCAGGTTGGCTCCCACCAGTGGAAACAGGAAAATCAGGGGTTCATGATCATTTTACGATACACAGTAAGGCCGAGGATAGCCTGGGCTGCATGTAGCCCTATCTCAACAAACTAACTAACAAACGAGCTCTCTAGCTATATCATAGGGTAGCTGGTAGTCTTGAAACCAAGAGGGCCTTTGAGATGGCTCAGCAGATGAAGGCCCTCCCCAAAGAAGCCTGGTTTGAATTCAGTTCCTGGAGCCTCCATAAAGATGGAAGGAGAGGGAGTTGGAGAGGTGGCTCAGAGGTTAAGAGCATTGGCTGCTCTTCCAGAGGTCCTGAGTTCAGTTCCCGGCATCCACATGGTGGCTCATAACCATCTATAATTTGGTGCCCTCTTCTGGCATGCAGGTGTACATGCAGACAGTACATTGTATACGTAATGAATAAATAAAGTCTTAAAAAAAAAAAAAGATGGAAGGAGAGATCTGACTTCCCAGAGCTGTCTGCTGACTCCACGCAGGGGCCATGCATGCTTGTCTCCATCTCACTGACTTAAAAATTCTGAAGCTGGGGAAGGGAATACTCATGGTAATCCCAGCACTGGGAAGTAGAGGCAGGAGGATTAGAATTGAAGATCTTTGGCTACTTAAACTCCATCTTTAAAAATAAAAACAAAACTAACTAGTTTTAATCCCAGCACTTGGGAGGCTGAGGCAGGCAAATTTCTGTGAGTTCTAAGCCAGCCTGGTCTACATAGTGAGTTCCAGGACAGCCATAACTACACAGAGAAACCCTGTCAGAAAGAAACAAAAACAAATAAATAAGTAAAAACAAAACAAATGAAGCCAACAAAAACAAAACAGCGCAAAAAACAAATGAGTGAACCAGGCCTAAGGACACACTCTTAACATTTGGGAGCCCGAAGGAGGATTGCTTCACGTTCTGCATGAGCCTGGCTGCAAAGTGACACCCAGTCTCAAACACACCAAACCAGTCTCAAGCTCCGCTAATGAGTGTGTTAGTTTCCATAAGAACAGAAATAAGTTTGGAGCTTGGGAGAGGATTCAGTTGGTAGAACGCTTGCCTAAACATGCAGGAAGCCCTGGGTCCATACCAAGCACCGAATGAACCAGGCATAAGGCCAGGTGCACACCTGTGATGGCTGTGCTCCATATGTGGAACACTCAGGGTCAGCCTAGGACATGGAAAGTTCAAGGATAGTCTCATTTACGTGAGATCCTATCTCAGAAACAAAAGTGAGAGTAAGTTTGTATTTCCTTTAGGTACTATTAGTGTATTAATGTGACAAATTGATGTATTGTTGAATTATGGTGCTCTGCTATCTCAACAATGTTTAGGATCTCTACAGCAGCTCAGAAGATGCAGCTAATTGAACTCAAGATGATCCACTGAGCTACCTCCTCAGGAATGGGTGTGGGGGAGGTCAGGTCCCATGCCCAGGGCTATTTTAATCTTAATATTTTAAGTTTGGGTATTGTCCGTATGAACAGGCTGGGCTGAGTAAAACTGCTTCCGTGAATCTAATATTTCCTCACTGTTCTCTTCAGGTGAATATGCAGGTTTCGATGAGACACAGCCAACAGCCGAATCTGGTGGGAAAGGAAAGGTTATTCGCTTTTTAAAGGAAAAATTTCACTTTAAGAAAATAATCATGATCGGAGATGGAGCTACGGACATGGAAGCCTGCCCTCCCGCTGTATGTATTTAAGGATGCTTTTTTTTTTTTAAGGTGTTAATTTTTTTTTTCTGGGTCTGCCTGAAAATCATATGAAGTTTACAACAGAAGTTAAACAGGAATAGCTAGATATCATGATAAGAACACAGAGCACCTAAAACACATAAAGACATTCTCTTTAGGAACACTCATGAATAACTGTTTTAGTCACTGTTCTATTGAAAGAACAGTGAAGAGATGCCATGACCAAGGCAACTTGGGAAAGAAAGCATTTAATTGGGGGCTTGCTTACAGTTTCAGAGGGTTAGTGCATTATCATTAGGGCAGGGAGCATGGTGGCAGGCAGGCAGCCATAGCACTAAGAAGTAGCTGAGGCCTATATCTTATCAGCAAGTTGGAGGCAGAGAATGAGACTGAGTGTGTGTGTGTGTGTGTGTGTGTGTGTGTGTGTGTGTGTGTGTGTAGAAGGAATGTCTTGTGTCTGTATGGAAGCATCACCTGTCAATAAAAAAGCTAATGGCTATAACGGAGGCAGGAAATAGAAATTGGGGCATCTGGCAGGCAGAGAGGATTCTGGGATAGAGCCAGGCAGGAGAGAGTCATCTGGCAAGATGTGAAGAGGACAGACACATGGTACCTGAGCATAGGTAACCAGTCATGTGGCAGAATGTAGATGGAATGAATGGGTTATTTTAAGATATTAGATAGTCAGAGAAGAGCCTAGGCTGTATGGCCTAGGTGTTTGCATACTATTTTGAGTCTCATGAGTCTTTATTCTGGGAACTTGGGGGTAGGAAGAAAAACCACATGTGCATATGTGTGTTTTTTAAAGTGTATAGGTAAATTTCCACTTACATATATTTTTTTACTTATTTTTATATATGTTTCTGGGTTTGCCTTTTTTTTTTATATAATTTATTTTATTTTATGTGCATTAGTGTGAAGGTGTCAGATCCCTTGGAATTGGTGGTATAGACAGTTGTGAGCTGCCATATGGGTGCTGAGAATTGAACCCGGGTCCTTTGGAAGAGCAGACAGTACTCTTAACCCCTGAGCCATCTCTCCAGCCCCCTGGGTTTGCCTTTTTAAAGATTTATTTATTTATTATGTATACAGTGTTTTGCCTGCATGTACACTCGCATGCCAGAAGAGGTAACCAGATCTCATTATAGATGGTTGTGAGCCACCATGTGGTAGTGAACTCAGGACCTTTGGTAGAGGTTAAGAGTAACTTCTGAGCCATCTCTGCAGCCATTTTAAGGACGTTAATCCCTCTCCCCTTTCCTTCTTAGGATGCTTTCATTGGATTTGGCGGAAATGTGATCAGGCAGCAAGTAAAGGACAATGCCAAGTGGTATATCACTGACTTTGTTGAGCTCTTGGGAGAACTGGAAGAATAATCTCATCTTCTGCTCACTCAGAACAACTCCCCTTCTCGAAGCTACACAGTCAGACTCCTGGTAGAGTCTAGGAGATAGCTATTTTTTCTACTGTACCAATATTAATATGACTACTAATTACCTGGAGAGTTTTATAGTCTGAATTCTTTGTGTATATTCCTGCGTATATTTTACCTGGAATTCTTTCTGAGATGCATAGTAAACTAAATGCTTTTACTCTTGCAACATGGATTCAATAGCCTTAAGTGAATATTGAGTTTCTCTTTGGTATATAAAGAATGCTTGTGCGAGGTGGTGGTGACACCAGCCTTTAATTGGGAGGCAGAGGCTGGCCTGGTCTACAGAGTGAGTTCCAGGACATCCAAGACTACATAGAGAAACCTTGTCTCAAAAAACCAAAAATATAAATAATTCGATAGGTAGATAGATACATAAGTACATAAATGAATTAATGAGAAAAAGTTTGTTTATTAGAACAGGCTTGTTCAGTATTTTTTCTTTTTTCTTTTTTGAGACAGGTCTCACTAGGTAGCCTAGCTGGCCTTGAACTCTGAGATCCTCCTGCTTCCCACATGCTGGATTAAAGGTGGATATCATCCTACGGCCAGCTGATTTGGTCAATTTTCAATTCTGCCTCTTAGGAATTTCTGTGTCTAGTGTTTTAGCAACTCTAAGTGTGCAAGTACAAACAACCCTCATGTTAAAAAGAGAGTTGATGTTTCTCTGTTCATAGCAGTGAGTGCTGTGCCCCTGTCCCTACCTCATTACAGGAAACACTGGCACATAGTATGGGAAATCCTTTTTTCACCTGACTTTGTTTTATGTGGCTGACTATGGGGGTACACATATGTAATCCCAGCACCTGGAAGGCTGAGGCAGGAGGATGGGGAGTTCCAGGCCAACCACAGTCTCTAGAAAAATAATAAGAAGAAAAGATATGTTGTATCTTATCATGTATTTATTTATTTAGGTTTTTGTTTTGTTTTTTGTTTTTTCGAGACAGGGTTTCTGGACTTGCTTTGTAGACCAGGCTGTCCTGAAACTCACAGAGATCTACCTGCCTCTGCCTCCTGAGTGCTGGGATTAAAGGCATTTGCTGTTCTTTTTGTTATTGTGGTTTGGTTTTGTTTTTTGAGACAGGGTTTCCCTGTGTAGTCTTGGCTGTCCTGGAACTTACTCTGTAGACCAGTCTGGCCTTGATCCGACTGTCTGTGCTTCCCAAGTGCTGGGATCAAAGGTGTGTACCACCACTGTCCAGTGCTGCTCTTATAAAAGACCTGAGTTGAATTTCCAGCACCCATAGCTAGTGGTTTATAACTAACTGTCTGTGATTCCAGCTCTGGGGGATCTGATGTCTCTGACCTCTTTGGGCACATGCATTCATGTGTATATACCTACCTGCAGAAACACACATACACACAGTTGAAAATAATAAAAACAAACATTGAAAAAAGTAGCAGTAGAGGACTGGTCTTAAAAGTTGTTGATACTGGCCAGAAGTAGTAGCTCCTGTCTGTAATCCCAGCATGCAGGAGACAGGGTCAGGTGGATCGTTGCCACATTTGAGACCAACCTTGTCTATTCTTTTTTTTTTTTTCTGCAAGATTCTGCTCTGCTACAAGTTTGTTTGTTTGTTTGTTTTTTTAAAGATTTGTTTATTTATTATGTATACAATGCTCTGCCTGCATGTATGCCTGCACACCAAAAGAGGGTACCAGATCTCATTACAGATGGTTGTGAACCGCCATGTGGTTGCTGGGAATTGAACTCAGGACCTTTGGAAGAGCAGCCAGTGCTCTTAACCTCTGAGACATCTCTCTAGCCCCCCCCACCACCTTGCCTGTTCTATAACCAGAGCCACAAAGCAAGATTGTCTCAAAAACAAACAAACAAACAAAACCACCACCACCAACAACAAAAAACTAGGGGGCTGAAGAGATAGCTTGTGGTTAAGAGCACTGGCTGCTTTTCTAGAGGTCATGAGTTCAATTCCCAGCTACCACATGGTGGCTCACAACCATTGGTTCCCTCTTCTGGTGTGCAGGTGTACATTCAGGCATAACACTGTATACAGAATAAATAAATCTTAAAAAAAAAGAGGAAATAAGAACATATTTGAAAGTTACATCAAACATATAAGGTTTACAAATCAAGAAGGGAGAAGAACATTTTCCTAATAATAACACAGTTCTTGGGCCCAAGAGATGGTTCAGCGGGTGAAAGTGCTTGCTGAGAAATTCTGGCCATTTTAATGTTTAATCCCTGGAACTCACAATAGAGAGGACAAAAGTTGTCCTCTAACCTCTACATGTGTGCCTTGGCATATGTGTACCTGGTACCTAAACCACACACACCCACATACACACATACATACACGCATGCACTCACTTGTACACACACACAGATGCATGCTTGTGAACACACACATGCATGCACAAACACCTGCATACACCTAGAGGCATGCACACACACAGAGTTCTTTATCACAGATGGCTTGGGAAGAAAGACCTGAAAGGTCCGTGTTTATATGAAGAAATATTAGGAGACAGACATCTCAGAAGTTGCCTAGAAAGTATGAGATAGTTCACCCTCCTTGCTGAAAAGATGGGTGGAAGGAAGGACATGGCGTGGGAAGGCACATGGGGTAGCCATTAGTGGTTCGTTTGTTTTTGTTTGTTTTCTCTCATTAGTGCTAGGACGGGAGCCCAGAGATTTGTTGTTGTTTTGAGACAGGGTAGCCTGAATCACTGTAGCGCTGGCTGACCTGGAACTCTGTAGTCTAGGCTGGCCTTGAATTTGGAGATCCACCTGTGTCTGCCTCCCATGCGCTGGGATTAAAGACATGTACCACCGCTGCCCTGAGGGTGACCTTAACCTGCTGCTCAGCCTGCCTGAGTGCCGGGGTCACAGGCGTGCCGTGCTGAGGGCAATGCAAGGCTTCATGACAAGCGCTCTACCAACTGAGCCCCAGCTCCAGGCTCGGCCTCCATGGCCTGACGTTTAACCACTGTTAAGTTATTTGAAAAACCTATAAGTTAGCCAAATTACAAATCATTTGAGGGTGGCTGGGCATGGTGGCACATGCCTGGAAACTTTACCACTCAAGAATCTGAGGCAGGAGGACCATAATTTCTCAGTTTCTCAGGCCAGGTCAGCCTGAGCTATAATGAAGATCTGGCAAAAAGAAAGAAAGAAAGAAAGAAAGAAAGAAAGAAAGAAAGAAAGAA
>NW_026592441.1:0-25101 GCF_907164565.1 Psammomys obesus | reverse complement strand
AAGAAAGAAAGAAAGAAAGAAAGAAAGAAAGAAAGAAAGAAAGAAAAAGAAAAGCCTTAGGATCGGCATGGAGGGCTGTGCTTGGCAGGGTCACGCTTGGCAGGGTCACACAGGCTCCAGACAACAAGGCTGTTGTTCCCTGGTTGTAAACGCTTCCTGGCAGTTCTCCTAGATGCTGCTTTGTGGGTTTGCACTTTTCAGCAGAGCAAAATGGGCAGGAGCCGGCATGCTGGGTCTCAGCTGAGGGCTGCCACAAAGGGTCTCAGTTTTCATCACCACCTGGAGCATACAAGCCAGAGCTGAGGTAGAGATGGCGGTTGCCACCGAGTAGCTTACAAGAGCTGTTTCGACAGGATGCTGGCCTGCACAGGTGCGTGCTGAATTTGCCCCAGAGGAATCTGATAAAGGTGAGATTGAGGTTCTGATGGGGGAGAGAACAGTTTCCAGCTGTACCGTGAGTTGTTCTGTGGGCCATAGGCCACCGGCTCTGAGCTCACCACCCAGAGTGGGACAATCTCTTCTTTGTTGTGTCAGGGGCGAATATGAATGAGGCAAGAACTGTCCTGACCTTTTTGATGCTTGTCCAATTGTAGACTGGCTGGAAGCAGCCAGGGGTGCTTCTCCCAGCGGTGCTGCCCACGCGTGGATACAGGGGGTGGGTTTCCGGAGCAGTACAGCGCACACAGCTCCTTCATGGGGTGCCAGTTTTCAATCTGTAAAGACTGTTTCTGTACCCACAGGAAGTTAAGGAATTAAAGTCTGTCTAGATTTTGAGCTGAAGCAAAATTAAGTCCTTGTAGCTACATATAGTGGCATATGTAATCCTAGCACTCTGGGGCCTGAGGCAGGGGAAATCTGGGCCTCCGGGCAAGAACAGACTACAAAAAAGAAAAAAGAAAGATAAGAAAAAGCAAGTAAGTGAGCAAGGAGATTTAGTGGTGGTTATGCAAAGTAGGATTTCAAGGCCCACCTTACTGAGGCCAGCCTGCCTGGCTGCATGAGCCCCTGTCTCAACAAGGCCAGTGGGATGGCTCAGTGGGTAAAGGTGTTTGCCATGCAAGGCTGGTTGGATTCCCAGAGTCCACATAAAGGTGGAGAGGACTCACTCCAACAAGATTGTCTTCAGACCTCCCCCACACACTCTATGGCGCGCACGCACACACACATACACACCCCAAAACAGAAACAAAAATTAAAAAAAAAAAAAAACTTTTTTTTTTTTTTTTTCAGGAGTTGGGGTAAGGAGATGGTTTGGTTGAGAGTATTTACTGCTCTTGAAGAAGACTTGGTTCCTAGCACCCACATGGGGTTTCTTACACCATCTGTAACTCCAGTTCCAGGGGATCCAATGTTTTTTTCTGGCCTCCACAGGCACCTGCATGTATATAGTATACACACCTACATGCAGGCACCCCACACACACTAGATATTAAAGGAAAGGGTAGAGAGGACCAGTGATGGCTCAGCAGGTAAAGGCCCTTGCTGCCAACCCTGATGATCTGACGACCCGAGTTTGAGCCCCAGGGCCCACGTAGTAGAAGGAGAGACCTGATTCAACATATACATACCCACAAAAATAAGTTAAAAAGAAAGACGGCTGCTGAGACGGCTCAGCGGGTGGAAGGCACCTGTTGCCAAGCCTGATGAGCTGAATTTGATCCCAGGGACCCACATGATAGAAAGAGGCCTGACTCTTGTGAGCTGTCCTCTCATTTTATGGCCTGTGCACTCATAAACAGACACACAAAGATAAATATTGTTTGTTTGTTTGTTTTTTGAGACAGGGTTTCTCTGTGTAGCTCTGACTGTCCTGGCACTTGCTCTGTAGACTAGGCTGGCTTTGAACTTACAGAGGTCTGCTTGCCTCTGCCTCCTGAATGCTGGGATTAAAGGCCTGCCATTTAAAAAAAAGGAATGTATTTTTATTTTGTGTATAGTGGTGTTGTGCCTGCCTGTATGTCTGTGGATATGTTGGATCCCCTGGAAAAGGAATTACGGACGCTTGTGAGCTGCTATGTGAGGGCTGGGAATTGAACCTGGGTCCTCTGGAAGAGCAGCCATCTCTCCAGCTCTGCCCTCCCTGCCCCCTTTTAAGGGTAAGGAGTTGAAGGAGCTCAGTCAGTAGCGCGCTTGCCTAGCAGTCAGGAAACCCTAGGGTCCATCTCCAGCACCACAGAGCAGCAGGCATGGTTGCACAGACCTGTAATCCTAGCTTTGCTTTCTGAAATAGGTCTTTTTAGAGGCCGAGGGAGTAAGACTTCATCCTCTTATCAGGGCTGTGGCAAGCGTCAATAAGAACTGGGTGAAGGTGGATACTCCTGCTGTAGGTAGATGGTTAACGCTAGTAATGAATTAGATAAGGCGTGCTGTGGAAACCGCTTCAGCTCTGACGGGACCTGGAGGCAGTCAGGAAGCAGTGGGCACCTCTATCTGCCCAAGACTGCAGCTCTTGCACTGCTGCCCTCAGGGCCATAGGGATTCCACGGGGAGAGATGTGCAGACACTTTGGAGGATGTGAACGAACTCATGTGACCGGTGGACACATCACTCACTCAACTAATGACTCTGACCATTAAGATTCTCAGTGCTGTAGAGGCAAAAGCTGGCTCACTCACACTGTTTCTGGGGACAGGGCGGGTGGTGGCGGTGGTCTCCCTCCCTGTCATGGAGAAATACTTGTCTGGGGAGAAAAACATACAGGAGAGTCATTAAAGCAGTAGTTTATCTGGGGAGTGGGTAGGAGTGGAGCATGACAGGAGTAACGCCATGCTTTGTGTTTAGCCTTCTTTTGGAGATAGGGTTTCATGTAACCCAGGCTGGCCTCAAACTATATGTAGCTGCGATGACCTTGAACCCCTGATCTTCCTGCCTCCACTTCACAAATGCTAGGATTACATTGTGCCCATTAGTGTGTATATGTACACATAGACATGTGTGTATGGAGCTGGGGGCTGGTTGTGCACGCTAGACTCTATCAAATGACCTGTCCCTCAGCCCTTGTCTTCATCTTCGTAAAAGCCAAAACCAGCTGCTGCACTTGTTGGCACACACCTGTAATCCCAGCACTAAGGAGTCTGAGGCAGGAGGACTGCTGTGATTTAAAGGCAACCTGAGGTACCGTAAGACCTTGTCTCAAAACAACCAGACCAGTGAGATGGCTTAGTGGGAAAAGGTTCACAATGCCATGCCTCATGACACACACACACACAATTACAATAACAGTTACAAAAATTTTAAAATTGCAATTTTCAGGAAAAACTCAGAGAGGAAGACAGCAAAGTTTCCTCCTGAAGAGGAGAGGGTCATGGAGGTTGATAATCACAGTGAGTTTGTTGGCAGATCATGCAAAAAAAAAAATTGTTTTTAAGGTGTATTGCTCAGGTATATAATCTCAGCACATGAGGGAAGGAAAGGCCAGAAGATTCCAAATGTTCTAGGCCAGCCTGGACTATAGAGTGAGACTCTGCCTTAAAAAACCAAAGCAACTAATCAGTGCTTGCTTTCTGTGCTCTACCGCATCTTCCCCCTGAGGCCAGGGCTCCAGTCCCTGTTCTTTGAAGCACAAGTTCAGAGAGAAGACCTCAAAGGCCAGCAAAATGGCTCAGCAGTCAGAGATATACATGGTGGAAGGAGAAATGGACTCCTTCAGGTTGTCCTCTGATTTGCAAGCACGTGGCTCATGTGCCCCGCTTCCCTCATACAAAATAAATAAATCAAACAAACAGAATGGTGTGCACACAAGTCATTCTAGCACTGACCAGTGGAGGCATGATTTAGAGGCTGCCCTCAGCTACATGCTTAGACCTGGATCCAAAAAAAAAAAAAAAAAAAAAAGTCTCAATCATGCAAAATGTGAAAATTAAGAGGACTTTATTTACTTTTATATGTTCTTGGAGAAAACCATTCGAATGTAAAAATTAGACATCTGATAGATTTAGTTATACTTTATTTTATACATATCAATTTGTAGGGCAGACAGAATTCTTCAGCTCAATGGGACTTTCACATGATTACAGTCACAAAATTGGCACACTATATTAAAAAACAAAACCAAACAGAGACAGACGGAGTATGAAGCTTTATGCCAACTGAGGGCCAGTGTGCACTGTCCTCCTGACGAGATCTTCGAAGTGTCTGCAGTGAGCTTACCAAAATAGAACCAGAGGTCAGAGGTCACAAACAGTGGCTTACAAAATAAAACCTCTTTTCCAAGAGCTACTTGTTTTATAGAAAAATATTACAAATAAAATTAGTGCTAGTTGAGGTGTTTATTCGAAAATCGCATGTGGTGCACTGGTTCACGCCAGCCCTTGGGTACGGTGCCTGGTGGAGACTGCACGATTGTTTAGGCTACCATGGCCATCCTTTCAGCTCGGGTAACACGCTCTCAGCCTGCCGACTGACTGGCCAAAAGCTGCACAATTGTAACATTTGCAGCCAATGGGTACACTCATAATTTGCTCCTAGTTTGAAACTCAGAAAAACTGCCCAGGAAACGTGACATCATTTGTATTTCTTTCTGAAGGAAAGAAATTTGTAGACGTCTGTAATCATAAAATAGATTTTTTTTAATTGCTAGAAATAACTAATTGTTTTCATAGCTGGGATTTTACTCAGAGATGATTCGAATTTTGATTTCTATTTTTGAGATACAATGCAAGGCCAGTGCTCCCAGCTGGTTTAAAAATGCTCTGTGCAGTCCAGGTTGGCCTAGGACTTGCTATGATTTCCTGCATCAGTTCCCTGAGTGCCAAACTCCCACACCCAACACCCAGCTTCAAATGATCCTGTGTTTTCCTGAAGGGCTGGAGGCTAGGTAACATTTGGTAAGCAGAGATGTTTCAGAGCGCTGCTCCAATCAGTTCAATCCTCCTGATTTCCCTTTGCATGATTACGTGAATTTTAAAGAAGAGAGATTCTACAAGCTATGTACAGCGGTTTACACCTCCCGGTGTTTTTCACTTGATGAATGGTGACATGAAATCATGACATAGATCCGTCACAGCAGTCTGTGTAGGCACACGGAAGCGTCACTGCAGGGGCGAGGTCTTCAGCGGGATCATGATCCTGGACTCCATTTCCTGAATGAGTGGGACTGAAAAACAAGATGGAGGTTACTGCCTTTCCAAACACACGGGGATGAAGACACACTCCCAAGGTGCCTGCGCAGACCAGACACACTTGCTGTTAGAAAGCACGGGAGTGCTAGGAAGGGACTGATTACCGCAGCAGAAAGAGGTGCCACCACCAACTTGGATGTTCCTGAAAACGGGAAGAGAGCTGACCCGGAGAGCTGCTTTTTAGTGGGAAATTAGAAGTCTTGGTTGTGAAAAACAGCACTTTCTCAAAAGTTTCTTTAAACTAAAAAAAAAAAACCCCAAATAATGCTGGATCTAAATGTATCCCATAGAAAGGAAGAGTGAGATGGCTCACGCCTGCATATTTACAAATGCATACTTAGCTGGGCGGCGGTGTCGCACACCATTAGTCCCAGAAGCAGAGGCACAGATCTCTGTGAGTTCAAGGACAGCCTGGTCTACAGAGTGATTCCAGGACAGCCAGGGCTACACACAGAGAAATCCCATCTCAAAAAACAAACAAACCAAAACAAACAAAAAATACACACTCAAAACAGGAAGACGGAAGGAGTCATTATAACTTACCTGTATAGTATACCAGTTCCTCCCAGCCATGCTTGTGCCATGCTGCGTTCCGGATGTCCTCCCTGCTCTGAAGATCTGTATAAGCTTAAACATAAGCACAGGAAAGATCTGAGTCAGACACAGTGCCCACATTCTAGGAGCACAGGCATGCAGCTAGCCATGTCCTTTTCCCTGGCACTATTTGGCCACTCAGTAACTGACTTGGAAAATCACAAGCACAGACTGAGAGAAATCAGGGTTAGGCCTCTGAGAGGACTGACGCTATCTGCGCTCTCATGGTTTTATATGACAGGTAGCCTAAGAGGTCTTTACAAAGGAAGCTTCTGCAACAGCACACTACACTTACGATTAGGAACTTGCAGATCAGGTAAGCAATGGTCTGTAGACCACAACCCTGCCTTTGCCTCCCAAGTGTTGGGATTACAGGTGTGAACAGCATGGTCCGGGTAAAACATGTGCTTTCGTTTTTAAGTTTTAATTTTGATCTTATGTGTATGGGTGTTTTGCCTGCCTGCATGTATGTATGTGTGTGTGTGTATGTATGTATGTATGTATGTATGTGTATTCTGTGCATGGTATGGAGGCCAGAAGACAGCCATAGATCCTCTGGACTTGAAGTTACAGGTGGGAACTGAGAATCACCATGTGGGTGCTGGTAAATGAACTGGGTCCTCCCCAAGAGCCATCAGTGCTCTCAACCAGTGAGTCAGCCCACCAGCTCTAGAACACATGCTGTTCTCTGCTGTTATTATTGTTTGTTCGTTGACATTTGTTTATGAACTCTGATCTCTGTGGAGCTAAATCTCTGCTCAGCAGAAGTGCAGAGCTCAGGACAAGGCTGCCCGCGGGGGCTGTGAGGATGAGGGGTTACTGGCATAACGTAGCATTGGTGCATGGCCTCAGTTTCTTAAATGCTAGGTAAGCTCAGTTGAGCGGAAAAGCCCCAGTGGCAGCGGGGGTTCTGCGAGTGAGGAAGATGGAGGAATTATCTTTTATTGTATCCACCGAAGCTTAGCTTCCCCACGGCTCTGCTACTATGTAACCAGACTGCACTATTTTTGGGGATTTCTTTTTCCTGATGAAGAGTGAATCCAGAGCCTTGCACATGCTAGGCAACTGTCCTACCACCAGGTCACCGCCATGTTTATTTTCATTTATTTATGTGTAGGTATGTATACTTGTGTGAGGTATGCCAGGTGAGTGCAGCTGCCTGCGGAGACTGGAAAAGCATCAGGGAGATCCCCGAGAGCTGGAGTTCTTCGGAAGAACAGTGAGTTCTCAATGGCTGCACCATCTCTCCAGACCTCGGTGGTGCCGTTTTTCCCATTTTAGTTTTCATTTATATACATACATGCAATGAAATATAACTATACCCGTCCTCTCACCTCCCATTCCCCCTTCCGATGATGCTCTGAACCCTCTTCAGCAGCCCATGCTTTTATTTTATTTTTTGCCCCATCCTACTTTGTAGCTCAATGCTGGTCTGGAATCTGCCGTGTAGCCCATGCCGGTGGTGAACTCTCAATCCTCCTCCCTCAGCTTCCTGAGTTCTGCCACCTTATCTGACTTTGGCCTGACTCATTACCAGTTTCTAAGCTGATGATCTGCTGACCTGTTGCTATTGGCCTTTTTGTTCTAGACAGCCCAGTGCTCACCACCCACGTGTGACTTGTGCACGTTTGCATTTGCTGTAGTGTTTAAGGTTACAGAGTCCAGATTTACCCCACTGTTGATTACAACTTGATTAGTAATGAATTCTTCAACCCCGGTAAGTCACAAAAGAAGAAACAATATACATACCCCAAAGATGATGCACCATATATAGCTGCCCAATTTGAGAGAAGAATCCCCCAACCGCCTCATTACTGTCCTGCCTAAAGCGAATGGCACGCGCCCTATGAGAGAAAAGCAGTGTTCGACAGTTAAGGAGAGTCAGCAGGCCCTCGGCTGTGCTCATGCACACCTGTAATGCCAGCACTTGGGAGGCAAAGGCGGAAGGTAAGACAGAGAGCAGCCTGAACCACACAGTGAGTCCAGGCCAGCCCGTGCTATGTGTTGAGACCCTTTCTAGACAAAGCAAAGAATCAGACTATTTTCTCCACTCAGAGCCAGCAGTTAGCAAAGAAGACTGGCTTCTCTTAACATATATCAAATTATTAAATGCAATCAAGTCTTTATTTACTTAGTACCTCATCCTGTACCCCAGGCAAGCTTATATATAGCCCACTAACTTCAAACTCATGGTGATTTTCTCACCTCAGTATCCCAGAGCTTAGGAGGCTAATTATTTTTGTGAGAAGTAGATAATATTAGTGATGACTTTAAAGAAAAAAAAAAACAGCAACATAAAGATATGTGGTGATACTTCTGTTTATTACTAACTTTAAGGATATACTTCTGACTCTTGACATAAATAGGAAGGAGAGAAGACCTGTTAGAAGGAACTGCTTCATGGCTGTGAACTTTGCAATCTACAATAATTTTCCTCACAAGATAAGCCCAGTGGTACAATGGTGGCACTAATATGATTGGACAATCGACCACTTTTGGGTTGGATTTAAGCCCTATTCCATGAGGTGGAATCCATACTTGACACTGTTAATGAGGACAACCTGCTAGTATATGGACACAGCAATAAAATGACTCCTAGGGACTTAGGGCCAGGCCGTTACATCAGTACAATACTGAACCCTCATGAGAGCTTTTCTTGTGGATGATAATTAACAGAGACCCACAGCTGGTCAACATGCAGAGAGTAAGGGACTTCGAGGTGTTCAGTCCTCAGGAATATCTATAAAGGTACAAAAGCTCAGGATCTATTCAGAAGAGAGGGCAGGAGGATTGTGAGAGCCAGAGGTGGTGGATGACTTCAAGGAAACTGTTTTCTAGACATAAATTGGAAAATGCATTTTATGAACCCACAGCAGTTATAACAGCATACACAAAAACGTCAAAAACTCAGGCCAAACAAAATCCCAGCATGCAGGAGAGGAGGTATATACAGAGACCCACTCCTAGTTGAGGAGTAATTGGCATTTGATTGCTGCTGAGAGAAGGAAAGATATATTAATATATATATATATTTTTAATGGTGTGATACCTGCTGTTATCGACCTCTCTCCAGGGTGGGCCCTTCTGGGCTCTCCCCTCAGAGTGGTCAGCCAACACCAAACTGTACTTTGTGGGTTTATTAGGAGAAAGATAAGAGAAAAACCATGTTGATGGGCGAGTAGGGAGGTGGGGGAGGATAGGGGATGTTGGGGAATGGAAATGAATATGGTCAAAATACATTGTCTAAAACTCTCAAAGAAATAATAAAAACATTTTAAAAGAATTGCTTCAGCGGGATGGTGGTGGCACACGCCTTTAATGCCAGTGCTCCAGAGGCAGAGACAGGAGGATCTCTGTGAGTCAGAGGTCAGCCTGGTCCACAGAGTTCCAGGTCAGCTGGGGCTACACAGAGGGAAACTCTGCCTCTAAACAACAACAGCAATGAATTGCTTCAGTAGGGTACACAACACTCAAGATACTAAGGGTACCCTATCTAAGGGGACTCCATTCCTGTGGGTTGAGGTAGACACAGCGAAGCCAGCGTGGTGGTGCACACCTTTGATACCAGGAGGCAGAGGCAGGTGGATGAATCTCTGTGAGTTTCTGGTTTACAAAGGGAGTCCAGGACAGCCAAGGCTACACAGAGAAACCCTGTCTTGAAAAAAAAAAAAAAAAAGAAATAGATATAAAGGGACTCTTTCACAGCAGAAAGAAATGGGGTACTGTGAGGAGGCCCCTTTTTGGCAGCACACCAAGTCAGTACTTTCATTAATACAAATGAAGCTGCTAAAATCTACATACCTAAAAAAGCTAAACAGCAAGGAAGACCCTAGGGAGGATGCTTAATTCTCATTCTGAAGGGCAAACAGGATAGACAGTAGAAGCAGTGGAAGAGAGGGAACAGGACAGGAGCCTACCACAGATGTTTTCTGACTCCACCCAGCAGGGGATCAAAGCAGATGCAGAGATTCACAGCATTTTGGGCAGAGTGCAGGGAGATAGAAAGACCTGGAGGGAACAGGAGCTCCACGAGAAGACCAATAGAGCCAAAAAATCTGGGCCCAGGGGGTTCTGTAGAGACTTATGCATCAACCAAGGACTATGCATGGAGAGGACCTAGACCTCCTGCTCTGATGTAGCCCACAGGCAGCTCAGTCTCCATGTGGGTTCCCCAGTAAGGGGAGCAGGAGCTGTCTTTGACATGAACTTGGATGCTGCTCTTTGATCACTTCCCCCTGTTGGGGTGGCATTACCAGGACACAGAGGAAGAGGATCCAGGCAGTCCTGATGAGACTTAATAGACTAGGGCCAGATAGTAGGGAAGGAAGATGCCCTCTTTTCAGTGGACTAGGGGAGGGGGGTTAGGGAAGGAGGGAGGGAGGGAAGGTGGGTGGCTGGGTGGGACTGGAAGGAGATGAGGGAGGGAGCTACAATCTAGATACAAAGTGAATAAGTTGTAAAAAATAATATTTTTTTTAAATGAAGCTGCCTGTAACTTTTTGTTTTCTGAGAAAACTGTGTACTGTGGGGGAAGTACATGCATGTGTGCTACTGGTGTATAAACCACAGAGTTGTGATTGAAACAGTCTAAGATAGGAATCTGGGGTTTGGAGAGATGGCTCAGGGTTAAGAGCATTTGCTGGTCTTCTTGAGGACCCAAGTTTTGATTCCCTACACCCCTGTCAGAGGGCTCATGAGCACCTGTTCCCCCAGCTTCAAGGAATCTAGTGCCCTCTGCTGGCCTCCACAGATGCATGCATGTGCATGCACGTACACACATACACATTTAAAACTGATATAAACAAATCATTAAAAAAAAAGTCCTCTAAAACAAACCAACTAACCAAACCCCTTTTCCTTTTCAAGATTCAACACTGCAAAAAAGCATCAGTTTTTTTTGTTTTGTTTTGTTTTAAAAACTTAATCATCATCTACTGGCACCAGACACTCTGTTTCACATTCAGTGAGATCATGTGAAATCTTGACAATGTTTAAAAATGTATTTTCCCCCAAAATCAATTTTTTATCATCCCAGATAAAAATGAAGGCAGAGGCTTCAAATGATGTAGAGATCCTATCCCACCAGGAGAACAAAGCTAGAGTCTATCAAGGGTGTCCTCACCATGGATTACCCAAAAAAATCTGTATTAATATTACCCATGGCTCTGGCCTGGTCTCAGGCACACAAAGGGCTTATCGCTGGTGAAATTTGGGGAGACGGATTCAATCTGACTTATTTAAATGCCTGGAACCTGAAAAATAAGCTACTAACTTCTATAGTGAAAAAAATAACACTTGGTGGACAGGATACTTTATTTTACTGAGCTAGAGTCTTACTATACCAGCCTAGGCTGACCTTGAAAGCATGATCTGGCCTTAGTTTGCCAAATGCTAGGACTACAGGTATGTCCACTGTCCCCAGTTGCCCTGACGGCGTATTCTCTTACTGTGGAAAACTTTATAGACTGACTTCTAACACCCTAATGGGGCTCAGAACCAGAGGCATAACCTGTCCTGTTAGCAACGACGTTAGCCCGATGAAGACCCCTTTATATACCTCTGTTCTCTTTTTTAATTTTTTTATGTGTGAAGGTGTCAGATCTCTAAGAATTGGTGGTACAGACAGTTACGAACTGCCATGTGGGTGCTGGGAATTGAACCCAGGTCCTTTGGAAAAACAGACAGTGCTCTTAACTACTGAGCCATCTCTCCAGCCCCCTACCTCCGTTCTCATTCATGTGTACCAAGTATCCCAAGTGTGACCCCACCAAAGGCTTCCGGGTTCCTCTGTTGTCAAGGCCCCATAGATTATCCATAAATTATACAGATATCATCACAGAAATTACAAATATGATCAATTATCTTGAATTAAGGAAATCAACTGAACTGTGCACTGTAAATGTTCAGGAGGAAGAGAAGAGCCTTTCATTGGTAGTAATAAAATATTCTGGATTATTCATTTCATTCTGAGGTTTTCCAATTCGGTTATGGAAGGCAAAGAAAATATACTTGCCGTAGCCTGGTAATGACAAGTGTATGCAGCAGAGTAGGCCGCCATCTTAATAGTTACCTATGTGCCAAAATATAAGTCAAATGCTGAACTGGCTATACACAAAGTTTAACATAACTGAGGAACCTCAGCATATCCCTTGGATTCCCTGTGAAAAAAATATTAGTTAGTGGCATCCTAATTGTATGAACATCTAAACCTAAGTTATAGGCTAAAACAGTGCTTCTCAACCTGTGGGTAGCAGCCCTTTTGGGGGATTCGAACAACAGGGGTCACCCAAGACCATCAGAAAACACAGATATTTATATTATTATTTATAACAGTAGCAATATTACAGTTATAAAGTAGCAACAAAAATAATTTCATGGTTGGGGGGTCGCTACAACATGAGGAACTGTGTTAAAGGGCCCCAGCATTAGGAAGGCTGAGAAGCACTGGGCTAAAATGAACAGCTTAAAAACATGAACAAAAACCCTTGGTAAAATGGCATCTCTCAGAGTGTATAATCAAACATGTACTTCTTTTTTCTTTGTTTGAGGCAGGGTCCCAGTAGCCTGGGGTAGTCTCAGACTTGCTATGTGGACTAGGATAGCCTTGACCTCCTGATCCTCTGGCCTCTACCTCCTGAGTGCGAGGCAGTGTGCATTGCCACATCTAGCTTGATTGGGGTTTTGTACTGAGCCTAAGAACTTGTGCCTAGTTCAGACTCAAAAACACTTTCCCTAAGTTTTTTTCTAAAGATCTCATGCTTCGGTTCTTCCATTTAAAGAATGTTTGTTTGTTTGTTTTACATGTATGAGTGTTTACCTGCATGTATGCAGTGTGTACAGTGCCCTCAGAGCCCAGTGAGGGGCATCAGATCCCCTGGAACTGGAGCTACAGATGCTCGTGAGCTGCCTTGGATGTTGAGAACCCAACATGGGAACTCTGCAAAAGCAGCAAATGCTGTTACCCACTGAGCCATCTCTCCAGACTCTTGAGTTCATTCATATTTTTTTTTCATAATGTGAAGCAGGAGTGAAACTCATCCTTTTTTTTTTTTTTCTTCATATACTGAGTTTCATATACTGAGATGAAATAACTATCTTCCCTCAACAAAAGAAGATTTATCTTGGCATATTTGTCAAAAAGAACCTGTCCACAAATGCAATCAAGTGTCAGCTTCTAGTCCCTCAGTTCTGTACCGCTAATTTATATGTTTTTCCATGTGCCAAGACTATACTTTTTTTTTTTTCTAGACATCATCTTCCATTGTACCCCAGGCTGGCATCTAACTTGTGGACATCTTCCTGCTAACACTGCAGGCATAAGCCACTGACATGAGGCTTAAGGTACCAGCTTTCAGAAAGAATCATCAATCTTCTACTTTGTTGTCTAAGCCTGTGTTGGGACTTTGTTACTCAGACTACAAAGAGAAAAACAACTGTATCACTAATTCCATTTGCTCTGTTCATGTAACAAAACCCAGATTCCTGAATAAATGGCCTCAAGAAGTGCAGAGAACAGTGTCACAGGGTGTTGGATGTGTTTGCAAGGCCTTCTTTTGAACAGCTATATGCAGAAATGGCTACAGATTGAACAGCACATGGTCTTGGTAATTCTGGCGAGTCTGAACTGGAGGAGTTAGACCTAAACAAGATTGGCCATGAGTTAGTTTATTTTTATGTATGTGTTTGTTTTTCCTGAGACAGGGTCTTGCTATGTCTTCTGACTATCCCACCTTAGCCTCCTAAAGGGAAGATGTCATATGTGGTTTGTGTTAATAATTATGGAAGCTTAGGAATGGCTATAGAATAGGATCCGTTATATCACTCTCTCTAGTTTTGTACATGCTTGAAATTTTTCATAAAAACATAAAACAAAGCCTTCTAAACCAGGGGCCAGCAAGTCGACTCAGGGGTCATCTTGGTAAGGCACTTGCTGCCAAACCCGATGGCCTGAGCATCATCCTTGGGACCACATAGAAGAAAGAGGCAACTCCTGGAAGTTGTCCTCTGACCCCTAGTAATGAACAAACAAAAATGTAGTAAGAAGAAGATTAAAGAAAACAAATCTGGAAGAGGCTGGAGAGATGGCTGTGTGGTTAAGAGCACTGGCTGCTCTTCTAGAGGACCCAGGTTTGGTTCCCAGCACCCTCATGATGAGTAACAAACATCTGTAACTCCAGGTCCAGAGGCTCCAACACCATCTTTCGGACTCTGCGGGCAATGCATGCACGCAGTGCAAAGACACACATGCAGACAGAATACCCAGACACATCAAACAAAAATAAATCTTAAAAGGACGGTGGTGTGTGTCTGCAGTCCTGGTTAGTTTGGAGGCAAACCAGGGAGAACATTTGCGCCCAGGCCTTCAAATTTATCCTAGCAAGCATAGCAAGAGACAATATTTAAAAGTGCAGCATCAGGATGTGGCATTTAAGACTTCTTTGTTGTTGTTGTTGTTTTAACCTAATGACTTACAGTGTGAACCAGGTATGGTGGCACACACCTGAAGTCCAGGAACCTGGGAGGTGGAAGCACTAGGATCAGGAGTTCAAGGGCTGTCTGGGCTACGTAGTGAGACTGAAGGTATGCTGGGATATGAGATTATCTCAAAAAAGCAAAACAAACAAAAATAATTCATGGAGTGGCTAAAAATAATCTGAATGAGACTAACAGACTACTTACCAGTAATTGCCCCATTCGATCATTGTTCCTGGCTGAAATGGAATTTAGATTTTGGTTAGCTGTATGAAAAAACAGAATAGGAGCAAAACTGTGACTCTCTGCTGCTTTCCTAAGCATCACTTAGTATTTTATGGTGTTATATGAGAAGACAACCGACACATAACGGAAGTCACCCACGAATGGTGATAAAACTATTGTTAGTCTATCCTTTAATGCACCAAACACCTCTTTCCATTTTTCTATGATCATTAGACCTTTAAATTATTTTATTTATTTTTATGTACATTTGGTATTTGTGTGAGGGAGTCGGATCCACTAGAATTAGAGTTACAGACAGTTGTATGCTGGGAATTGAGCCGGGTCCTCTGGGAGAGCAGACAATGCTCTTAACTGCTGAGCCATCTCTCTAGCCCCCATTAGACCACCTTTTAATGCTGCTGCACTGGAGGCTGGGGAGCATTAAGGATGTGTATAGAATGAAGATGGTTAGTATTAGCCATGTATTATGGTTAGTATTAGCCATAATAATACATTAGCCATGTATTCTATTGCAAGTACAACTGGAGGGCATCAGTAAAAATGAGGCTATCTCTAGGTCATTCTTTTTAGTATACAGAAAGGACACACTTAGAAAGCTGTAATGCACTCACTCTCATTCTTATTTTTTTTTTTTCAGTTCTTTTTGTTGCTGTCTTTTGAGACAGGATTTTTCTATGTAGCCTTGGCTCTCCTGAAACTTGCTACATAGACCAGGGTGGCTTTGAACCACGGAGATCTGCCTGTCTTTGCATCCTAAGTGCTGGAATTAAAGGCAAGTACCACCGTGCCTGGCTCACTTTCATTCTCACTCATATGGAGCTGTGTAATTTGTACAACACTGGGTGTTTATTAGGCACTCTTGGTTCAGCAAGTGTAGCTGCTATATATTGTGCCTGGTCTGCACTTGAGGGCTTTCCTCTGAAAAACAAAATGCTTTCTTGGGCTGGAGATGGAATGGAGCTCAGTTAATAGAGTGTTTGCCTGGCACGCACAAAGCTCTGGGTTTGATCCTCAGCACTGTACTTACAGGGTGTGGTAGCGCACACCAGTGATCTCAGTGTTCAGGAGGTGAGAGCAGAAGGATCACAGTTGAGGGCTATCTCTGGCTACGTACAGCTTGCAAGCAGCCTCAAAAAATTATTTGTAAAAACATCAAGTAATAAACATTATACATAATGCAATAAATACAAAAGAACTTAGCAGAAGAGAAGCGATGAGAAAGAGAAAAAATAAATCTAGCCAAGAAAGACTAGATTGGGGAAAATAAGTCAAATCAAAATATAAGCCACCAGGTGGTGGATGTCTGTAATCCCAGCACTCAGGAGACTACAGCAGAAGGAGCTAAAATTCAATGGGAGAACTATAGAATAGCCCTGTTTCCAATTACAGCCAATACCCCCAAAAAACAAATGAAAGAGGCTAAACACATATAACAAAATGCTCACTTCTGTTTTACTGCCTATATCAGGAAGCAGCATGAGGACAGCTGGCCTGCGTTTGCTACTTACTCGGAGTTTGTAAGACCTGAGTTCATATATATTGGGTCCTGATCTCGGCACCGGCTCATTCCAAAAACTGAACTCCAACAGCAACTGATTCTTCCTGGAGAGAAGCATGTCACTTCTGGCCTTACGGAAATTTATAAATTCCTTTGGGTGAAAAAAAAAAATTACACTCATGAAATCTGCAGACACTTGCATATAATATTAGTGACAACTACATTCCACAAGATATGGTTATAAATAAGACCATCTTAGGTGTGTGTCTCTGTGTAGCATTGGCTGTCCTGGAAATCACTCTGTAGACCAGGCTGGCTTTAAACTCAGACATGCCTCTGCCTTTCGCGTGCTGGGATTACAGGTGTGCACCACCAGGCCCAGTTTACATCTTAGTTTTTATCCATTGCATTGGAATAATGAACACAGCATGCCCCCTCACTCCCTAATGTAGCCAGGGTTTTTGTTTGTCTATCTTTATAAAGATTTGTTTGTTTTATTTCATGTGTGTGAATATTCTGCCTGCATGTATATATGTGCATGAGGCATGTGCCTGGTACCCATGGAGCTCAGAAGGCATCAGATCCCTTGGAACTCGAGTCACAGATGGTTGTGAGCTGCCATGTGGGTGTGAGAATCAAACCTCGGTCTTCAGCAAGAGAAACAAGTCCTTTAAAACCCGAGCCAGGGTTTGACCCCAGCACCACATAAACTAGGTATAGGGGTGAGCACCTATGATCCCAGCATTTGAGCAGCAGGAGAATCAGGAGCTCAAGGCTGTTGTAACCTGCTTAAACTCTATAGCCCCTCTGTTGAGACTTACTTTAGTTCTCAGCATAACTATGGCTCCTCTGTTTACACCTGATGTAGCCTCTAGACTATCAGAAGCCATTTTGCATCCAAGTCTCCAATTTGATTATGTCTCTATGGTTTCATTTCTCAATATTTGTATACTTTGTTACCTGGATACTCCAATGAAGTTCTCCAGCTGCAGAACCAATGAAATTAAAGGTCAGTTAGAAATGCTTGTCTAGCTAGTCAAAATGATGTAATGTTGCTTCCTATACTTGATACCTGGTTGTTTCCTACACTTGGTTACAGTGTTGTTATCCAGTTGCTACTTGGTTGCAGTTTTTCTTATAAAAACCTGCTTTAGGAGTAGGCTAATGTCATAGTCTGACTTCCCAGATCAGACTGTGCCCCTGGCCAGTCAATCAGATTGTGTCCTGTTTAGCGTTCAATAAACCACTGTTGATTTGAGCCTGGTGTCTGAGTGGTCAGTGAGCGGGTATTCCTGAACCCATAACAAAGGCCATTTCTGGGCACATGAGAAGTTTGAGGCTAGCCTGAGCTATATGAGACCCTGTCTCAAACAAACAAAAATTTAAACAAACAAACAAACAAACAAACAAACAAAATATAAGTATGGGGCTGAGTTTCCAGCTGCAGTCCAGGGCTGTGTCCAGAGCTTAGCCAGTGTTAAAGCGCTGTCAGTTTCAGTGTGCTATCACAGAGGAACTGGGATTTTGATGGTATTAAAACTGGTAATTTTGGTCTGGAGAGATGGCTCAGAGGTTAAGAGCACTGGTTGCTTTTCCAGAGGTCCTGAGTTCAATTCCCAGCAACCACATGGTGGCTCACAACCATCTATAATGAGATCTGATACCCTCTTCTGGCCTGTAGACATACATTGCACACATAATAAATAAATATTTTTAAAAAACTGGTAATTTCATGCTTACATATAACTTTAAGAGTTCATATGATGAAATTTCTACTATGAAGACTGAATGGTTTACTAACAAAAGCTGATAATGGTGTCATCATGAAGTTCTGTTGGAATATAGCCTGTATCATTAAACTGCACAAGTACATGTACACACACACACACACACACACATTTCCCCCTCCAAATCATTACCTTGTTTTCTCTGAGTTTATTCATGACCTCCGTGAGGGCTGGGTAGCCTCCTTCATACCTCCAGAGGTGGACTGAAATGCATTTTAAAGATAGTAGACATTAAGTATCATGGCGTTTACCTGACCATACAGATGCATTCCACGTGAACACAGTACAGCATTGTGGTGTGCTTTGTATCCACCCTTGAGCTATTTTATAAAGTTTCTGTAACAGATTTTAACTTTTTTTTTTAAAGGTAATTTTACAGTAAGTGACTGAAGAGACCACTTGATCCAAGAACCCAGAATGGGACTTGAAGAAGATTGTAAAAGCAAGCATTAAATGACAAAAACTAATTTAAATGACTGCAAAGCAGCAAGAGGAAAAAGTATTTATCCCAAAGACTTTTGCTTCCTACCAGCTTGATCCTGTTCGCCATACCATGTGTTCCACGTCCCCACCAAGGTACAAGGGTACTGCTTGTCTTCATGGATCTTTGGTAACACTTCCTGACTTGAAGAGAAGAGACAGCAATGCCAATTAAACAGGGAAGAGGTTTCCCCAAAGAGGTCATGGGAGCATCAACTAGAACGCACCAGCTTGCTGTTCCAGCTTACTGTTCCAGCAACAGCCTCCACATCATATGTATTTTGCTTTGTTTTAGGTGTATTTGTTTTATGTGTATGAGTGTTTATCTGCATGTATGTCTGGGTACCATTGTGTGCCTGGTGCCCACAGAAGCCAGAGAGTGCATCGGTTCCTTGGAACTGGAGTTAGGGATGGTTGCAAACCTCGGTGTGGGTTCTGGGACTCGAACCTAAGTCTTCTGCAAGAGCACCAAGTACTCAAAACCGCTGAGTCAGCTCTCCAGCCCTCCACAGCACACTCTAAGATGATGTCTGGAACTGAAGCGCTGGCCACAAGCTGTTCTCTACCAGCACCCACCTCATCAATGGCTGAGGTTTTAACCCCAGGTTATCTACAAGGGTTCACGCCACTTCTGCACACCGATAACGGGATTTACAAAGGACCAAAGGTCCTGGAGTCCAGGAGCAATGGCTCTACTATTTGCTATTTCAGGAGAAAAAAGAAAAAAAAAAAGCTATTTAGGAATGTGCTGTTTACAAAAGTTAAGTTCTGCTGCTTCCCATATAAAACAAAAGACAGGAATTACACACAAGTCCATGGAAAAAATCAGAAGGTGGGAAGAAGCATTTATGATTGAGGTAAGCAATGGCAGCTCAGCAGAGCGAGGTGGAACAGGCCATGGAGTGGGGTATGGGCCATCCAGACACAGAGATGCGGGGCAAGCCAGTGTTCACAGTCTTAAAGGTCGCCAGTGGGGTATGACAATGAGCAAGGGTCAAAATGAAATACACACTTGAGGCAACAATAGGCCCCACTCAACTTAGCCGGCGACAGGGATCTGAGGTCTCACACGGACATACCATCCAATTTGGGATCACCATGAATAGGACTGGTGGCTCGGCCTGGACAAGCCATGGCCATGTCTGACTTTTAACAGGTGTCACAGCTGAGCTCTGCTCCACAGAGACCTTTCTATGATGTAGACACGGACTCACGTAGCTGACACTGATCTTAAACTTGGAGCTGACTCTTCCTAGGCACTGGCATTATGGGCATATGCCACTATCTACAGGCATATGCCTGGCTATACAGAACAGTTACACTAGATCCTGCCTTTTGAAAAAATGAAAGAAAGCAATGCTACTTGTGACAACAGGACTGTAGAAGGCTGGTGATAGGTACTACATGTGTAGTTTGTTTGTTCGGTTTTTTTTGACATAGGATTTTGCTATGTATCCCTGGCCAGTCTGGGACTTGCTATGTGGACCCCATAGGCAATGATCTCTTGCAATGATCTCCCTGCCTCTGCCCGCCACTCCCCAACCCCCACCTTCCCTCCTGTTAGTGTCTGTATTATAGTCACATGCTCCCACATCCACTTAATTCTGTGTTGCTTCTGACACAATGTCTTATTACTGCACATTCCTGGCTGGCCTTGAACTCAGAATCCTGTCTCTGGAATTCTGGAATTTTGGAATCATAGGCGTGCACCAACAAGAATAGCCATGTATATATCTTGAAAGGTGACATTTTCTTTTGTATTGTACATTGATTTTTTTTTTTAAGCTTAAGATCTGCTATTAAGTGTGCCTGATATATAATCCAGGGCTGCCCAGGAATAATGCAAATCTGGGGTGGGAAAGGATGAATTCAGGTTTTTTTTTCCTGGTGCCTGATGTGAGCAGGAAGCAAACAACTGTTCGGTGGCACTGCTCGGTAAGAGTGACATCAGTGTGGGTGACCAAGGTGGGGTCCAGAAAGGTACAAGGTCTGGGAGATGAGGGAGCAGGGCGGTGAGAGGGCTCTGGGCTTCTCATCTGCACAGACTGACGAACAGAACCAGTCCGTTCTTTGTGCAGGGGCCCCAAGGCTTGCTCTGACAAGCCCTGGCCTTATCAAGTGGAGGCCAGGAGGTAGACCGGTACCTGAGAGCTGGATGGGCGGGCAGAGTCTCCTAACAAGGGCCTTTAAAGTATGGACAGCAGTTAAGGTATGGGAACAGGTGCTGCTCAAAGTTTTAATGAAAAGGAAAGAGAAAAGAAACACACAAAATAAAACACAACAAGGGAAGAAAACAGAACTCAAGCAGCTTGGTCTGACATACTTTGGGGTAACAGTTTGCTAGCGAGATAAGGAACATGTCGCTCTAGCCCAGGAGACCAGCCAGAAAGGAAGTTAACCTGGGGACAGGGCTTGGAAGGCTGAGAAAGAGTTGAAGGAAGAGAGGACAGGGAACCCTGATATAAGGCAGGTGACCTCCAAGAGCCCAGGAAAGTTTAAATATAACACATCAGGGACAGAGGGGAAAGGGAGACTTGGGGTGTTTATTTCGAAGGGAGTGGAAGCTGTCCAAACACATATAAGACATGCAGCCACAAGTCTAAGATGCCAAACAAACAGGACAAGGAAGATGACCCAGGGAAGCATAAACACAGAGAAAATGCCATTTTGTGAGGGGGAAAAAAAAAGAGAGATTAACATCTTTGGTTTTGGCCATGTTTACTTATTTACTTTAAAGATTTATTATTAGTGTTTTGAGACAGGGTTTCTCTATGTATCCCTGGCTGTCCTGGTACTTAGACCAAACTAGTCTCAAATTTAAGTGCTCTGTCTGCCTCTGTCTCCAAAGCACTGGGATTAAAGGTCACAATTTATTTTTATTTTATGTTTAGGGGTAGTTTTGCCTACATATATGTCTGTGTATGTAGTGCCCACAAGAGGGTGCTGGATCCCCTGGAATTGGTGGACTTTATTAGTTAATTAATTTTCATTTTTAATAATTAGTTTATTCACTTTGTATCTCCCCTGTAGCTCCCTCCCTCCTCCCCTCCCAATCCCACCCTCCTTCCCCCTTCTCCAACCATGTCCCTCCCCAAGTCCACTGATAAGGGAGGTCCTCCTCTCCTTCCTTCTGATCCTAGTCTATCAGGTCCCATCAGGACTGGCTGCATTATCTTCCTCTGTGGCCTGGTAAGGCTGCTCCCCCCTCAGGGGGAGGTGATCAAAGAACAGGCCAATCAGTTCATATCAGAGACAGTCCCTATTCCCATTACTATGGAACCCAGAACTGGTGGACTTTTAAAGGAGAATGGACCCCATATATTTGAATGCTTGGTCCCTAGATGGAACTGTTTGTTTGTGAAGGATTAGGAAGTGTGGCCTTGCTGGAGGAGGGTGTCATGGGGGGATAGGCTTTGAAGCTTCAAAAGCCTGTGCCATTCCCAGTTAGCTCTCTCTCTTTGCCTCACGCTTGTAGATCAAGATGTAAGCTACAGGCTACTGATCTACTAGCTTCCTGCCCGCCTGCCTGCCATACTCCCAGCCATGATGGCCACAGACTCACCCTCTGAAATGGTAAGCCCCCAATAACTTGCTTCTTCTTTTAGCTACCCTGGTCACGACCTCAGAGCACAGCAATATTATTATTCAACATGTGGGCACTGGAAACCCAGGTCCTCTGCAAGAGCAACACATGCTCTTAACTCCTCTAACTCTTTTATTTTTAATTTATTGGAAAAAATAGAGCCAGGCAGGGTGTCACTATGTAGTCTTGGTTGGCCTGGGACTTGGTATGTAGACAGGCTGGCCTTGATCTCACAGAGTCCTGCCTGCCTCTGCCTCCCGAGTGCTGTCATTACAGGCCTGCACCACCACATCTAGCTAATTTTTTGAAGTTTTGGAAAGAGTTTCATATTGCAGCCCAAGTTGCCCTCCAGCCTGGAACTCACTGTGTAGTCAAGAATGACTCCTACTCTTTCTGTCTTCACCTTCCATGAGCTGGCATAACAGCCCTTCTCAAGACCTCCCCAGCTCCTCACACAGGACTTCAAAGTGGCAGTTTTACTTAGGGAAAAACAACAGAGGTCATACTTCTAATACTTCTAACTGCTGACACTCCAAGCTGGCCGGAGAGGGGAGTTCTTTAAGCCCAGGCTGCGAGGAAGGCCTGAATGGAGTTAACACCAAAGTCACAGATGGATCAGAGGTCTTCCAGAGTCCTGATGAGTGAGCTATGCCAGGGCTTAAGACCAAACCAAAGTGCCCCCTGGCAGTGTTGTCATCGTTGTAACCCCCACCCCTGCTCCTGCTCCCCCAGGCAGGCTAACCTTTGAACCACTGAACATTCAGCTTTAGGGAGAGCAAAGATCTCTCCTCTGCTCTCAAGGGTTAGCTGAGCCAACACATATGAAAACCGTTACATACATCCCTTCCCTGCAGGAAATGATAGTTGGAGATACACACCAAATTTTGTTGTATGAGTCTAGGCATTCCGGCTTAACGTTGTGAACTGAAACAAAAGAGAATGCAATGATAAACTTCTGAGCAGACGGACGGAGCCAACCACGGGAGGGCGGGAGCCGCTACTCACATTGTAACTTGTACAGACTGCTCGTCTCCTTCTTGGCTAGGAGGTTAGAGTGGGCATCTTTTCTTGGGTCGACCTTTCTGACAAACAAGGATTTTAGCCAGCTGTCTTCCCGAGCTCTGTGACTTGAGGACGTCACCCTCCTAGGGAAGAATAAAAAGTGTTGTGAACTTAAGAACAGTTCTGTCACATTTCCGGAAGCACAACAGTTCCCATAAATCCCCGGGGAGGGGTGGAGGGCTAAGATGAGCAAGGCATAAGCATAAATATATGAAGCTCACTATTAGAACAAAATAAATTTAAAAAATGAAACTCACTCTGTACACAACTTAAATAAAAAAAAAAAAAAGCTGGTTAGAAGATAGTTCTGGGGCCTTTGGCTCAACAGGTGCCAGCCACCGGTCTGTGACCTGAGGTTAATCAGAAGACGGTACCAAGTGACAGTGGAGAACTGCCTGGTGGCTGTCCCCTGACCTCCACTCATACACACAAAAGTGATAAAGTTCTTCTGAAGCTGAGCAGAGTAGCATGCCTGTAATTACAGCAGAGGCAGAGGCAGCGAGATCAGGTGTCAATTAAAGTTCAAGGCCGATCTGGACTAAGATATCGTATCCCAAATACCCAAAAGAAATTTAAAACATAATTTAAAAGAGAAGCAATTCCACGTGCTGCACTGATGATATACTAACACTCTGAAATCTCTGAGAGAAATTCCGTGGGAAATGTAGACACAACACAGTACCATATACACAAAATCTGGGAATGTGACTGAGCTTGGGTGGGAAATAATATTTTTCCCATTTCATTTTATAACCTAGACTTTGTGATAAATGTATATTGATGTACACCTTATTTTATGTGTATGTATATGTGTTTGTATGTTCACGGGTCCACATTTACATGTGGACGTCAGAAGACAACCTTAGGCATCATTCCTCAGGTTCTATCCACCACTACTCCCCCCCCCCCCCCCCCCTTTTTTCAGTACTGGGAACTGAATTTAGGGCCTCACAAATATTAGGCAAGTGGTCTGACCCATAGTCCTAGCCTGACTAAATTTTTTTTTTTTTTTTTTGAGACAGGATCTCACTGTGTAGAGCCTTGAACGCAGATCCTCCTCCCTCTCGCTCCCAAGTGCTGGGATCAAAGGCATGTACCACCTGGTATGCAGCTGGCCCTTTAAGATGAGTTCTGGGGATTGAACTCAGGTCATCAGGATTGTATAGCAAGTGCTTTAACCCACTGCGCCATTTCGATGGCCCCATTTTTTTTTTTTTTTTTTTTTTTACATTTTTAAGTGCAAAGATGTACATGTGTCTATATGACATACTCAAAGAGCTTAGAATAGCATCTGATGTGTGGAAAGGGCTTAACAAATTGTTGCTGGGTCTGGAGAGATGGCTCCATGAGAGCATGGACTGCTCTCGCAGAGGAGCCACGTTTAGTTCCCAGCATCCGCATTAGGCAGCTCAGCCACCTGCCCGTCAGCCCTGCTCCCGGTGGGCACTGCACTAACATGTCCACACCCACACAAGACACGAAACTAAAGACGGCAAATAATGAATTTTAACAATCTCCACCCTCCACAGGCTAAGGCTGGGAGGTGGAAAGCTTGAGGTCAGCCTGGCCTATATGGACACTCTTTTTTCTTCAACATCATATAGTGTTTGTTTCTACCATCAATCCATTGTTTGACTAAAAAAAAAAAAAATAAACTTATTTTGCAGAATCTCTAAATGAACTACAGCACATTTTATTTCAAGATATTAAATTTTTTAATTCACTTTTTTTTTTTTCTGTTTGGTTTTTCGAGACAGGGTTTCTCTATGTAGCCTTGGTTGTTCTGGACTTGCTTTGTAAACCAAGCTGGCCTCAAACTCACAGAGATCTGCCTGCCTCTGCTTCCTGAGTGCTGAGATTACAGGTGTGTGTCACCACCTTTGGCTAACATAACTTTTCAAAAAAAAAAAAGAGCCTTCTTAAACATTTTTGGTTGGCCTGGACCTCCCTATGTAGAGCAGGCTGGCTTCAAATTCGTGGCAATCCCCCTGCTCCGTCCTCTGAGCACAGGTGTGTATTTCCATGCCCACCTTGGTTTTTGTTGCTGTTATGTGAGACAGGGTCTCACTGTGTTGTCCTGGGTGGGGCCTGGAACTTGCTAGGTACACTAGGCTGCTCCCAAACTCACAGAGATCCACCTGCATCTGCCTCTTGAGTGCTAGGATTAAAGGTGTGTGCCACCAGGTGTGGCCTCAAGGGTTTTAAACACACTTTTTTTTTTTTTTTCTAAGAGTTGCAGAAGAGATGGCTCAGCAGTTA
>NW_026592440.1:0-29158 GCF_907164565.1 Psammomys obesus | reverse complement strand
AAAGCTAAAGTGAAGGGCTATCTTTTTCTTTTTGTCCTCTCTTTTTTTCCCTGAGTGCTAGGGACTGGGCCCAGGGCTTTGTACATGCTAGTAGGCAAGCCCTGTGCTCCTGAGCCACAGCTCTAGATCTTTTTTAAGAATTCCATTTTAGGGGCTGGAGAGATGGCTCAGCAGTTAAGAGCACTGGCTGTTCTTCCAGAGGACCAGGTTTCAATTCCCAGCACCCACATGGGAACTCATAAATGTCTGTAACTCCAGTCCCAGGGGATCTGACACCCTCACAGACAGACATGCAGGCAGGATACCAATGTACATATAATAGGAAATAGGTAAGTTATTAAAAAACAAAGATTCCATTTTGAAAGCAGTGGCTCATGCCTTTAATCCCAATGCTTGGGAGGCAGAGGCAGGTGGATCTCTGTGAGTCTGAGGCCAGCCTGGTCTACCTAAGAGTTCCAGGGCAGCCAAGGCTACACACAGAGAAACACTGTTTCGAAAAAACAAAAATTCTATTTTGAGACTGGGCCTCTCTAAAGTGCTCAGGCTGGCCTTGACCAAGTGACTCTGCATTGGCCTCCCAAGTAACCAGATTTATACGAATTCATGTGATGAATGCCTCCGGCTTTGACCACTCTGGCTGCTCAGGTTAACTGCAGGGTGTACTCTCTTGCCTTCACTCTGTCCCCAAGTCTGCTCTACCATGATGGCACCCGGGTGACCCCTTTCCCTCAGAAGATTCTGTCCAGCTCCAACCTCCATCCCCTCCAAGACCAGGCTCTCTCACCGGCATCTGACTGGCTTGGTTTCTCAGCTCAGGGGAGACAAAATCCTCAAAGACGAAGCTCCACCCGAATGCCTCGGCCTCAGTCTGGTACTTTTTCTCCCTGACAAACTCCCTGGAAAGAGACAGCTCACTTGGCTCAATGGCAAGGATCCCACACCCTACCCATGACCTCCCCTGCTCCAGGGAGCCGTGTCCTGCAAGTGTTTTCACATAAGCTTCAAGAAATTAACCTGAGAGCTCGAGGCCAGCCTGGTCTGAGAAGCCTGAGTATAACAGACTCCATTTTTGTTTTTTTAAATAATTTTTTTTTTTTTTATGAGCCACCATGTGGTTGCTGGGAATTGAACTCAGGACCTCAGGAAGAACAGTGAGTGCTCTTAACCTCTGAGCCATCTCTCCAGCCCCAGACTCTATTTTGATACTTGCCTCCATCTTATATGCGACTTAAAACTTACCCCCATTCAGAAAAGTGTGTTATATTTATAGAAAGCCATAACATTTCTTAGAATGACCACAAAATGTGCCAACCCTAAAACTAGCTGATCAGGAAACAGGTCAAAACAACGGTTGTCCTTATAGTTACTAAAACAATTACATGTTGTCATTATGGTTACCAAAACAGTTACTGTAGATGGCCACAGCTTGCCTCTCACCAATCACTATGTAGCAAGCTTGCTCTTGCTGAATGTTACCCAATCATGTAACCGCCAAGTCTGGAAGCCCTTTCCCCTTGCTAAAAACTCTATAAAAACCAAATTCTTTCTAGGCTCAGGGCTCCTAGCCTCTGAGTGATGTGTCAGTTCACGCTGGGAGCCTGAGCTTGAGCTCGAATAAAGGCTCTTTGCTTTTGTATATGATTTCTGACTCCTAGTATAGTCAGTGGTCTTTTGAGGTCTCGCAAACTGGGTAAAACAGGACAGCCATGGCTACACAGAGAAATTCTGACTCAATAAATAAGTAGGTAAATAATTAAATAAGCCTGATACCCATGAAAAAGTTTTTTTTCTTTTTTTTTTCCTATGAAAGGTAGGGTTTTTTGTTTGTTTGTTTGTTTGTTTTGTTTGTTTTTAATCTATAAAAGGTAGTTAGTTTTTTGTTGTTTTGTTTTTTTTCCTATCAAAGGAGTTATGCCTGCAAGAACTCGATTCCTGAATTTTCCTCTTCCAGCTGCTTAGCCAATCCTCTAAGCTTGCGAAGCCTGGCTTCAAAGTGGATCAGATATAGTCACCAACAATGGCAGGGATAAGAGACGGAAACCATGTTGGCCAGGTGTGCTTGCCAGCCTGGTTTGGGGCCTGATGTACCCTTTTTACAAAAAGAATTACCTTGCCAAGCTGCTTTCGATTTGTGTGTTCATTTGTGCAACATCAAGATTATTCTTTGTTTCAGCCAGGCACAGTGATTCATGCCTGTAATCCCAGCACTTGGGGAGGCAGGGGCAGGCAGATCTCTATGAGTTTAAGGCCAGCCTGGTCTACAAAGAAAGTCCAGGACAGCCAAGGCTACACAGAGAAGCCAAAATATTATTCCTTGTTTCTAACACACCTGACCAGATTTTCTATAAAATTAGAACATGCATAATGTTGTAACCTGCTAAACTAGCAGATAGCCCCTCTGTTGAGACTTACTTTAGTTCTCAGCATAACTATGGCTTCTCTGTTTACACCGGATGTAGCCTCTAGATTATCAGAAGCCATTTTGTCTCCAAGTCTCCATTTTGATTATAAGATAAAATTAAGTTCATGTTCTCAGGCCCTACATGTCTGGGATGAGAATATACTTCAATAGTTCAATACTTGCTGCTTAGAATAAAACAATAGATGATATATGCATGCTCTGCCTGAGATAAAGATAACTGAATGTTCTATTAAAGCTAAGACAGCAACATCCTGCTATGTTCCTTTCTCCTGGAATGGTGGGAACTGGAAAGTCCCCAAGCCTGTGTCCTAGCCAATCAGCCTAAAACACTTTGTCTAGCTACCTAGACACAAGACACTTGGAACAAAATCCATGATGTTTAGCTAGTCAAAATGATGTGATACTGCGCAGCCCCTCCTCTCTTCCTACACCTGGTTGCCTGGTTGCTACCTGGTTACGTTTTTTTTTTGTATTTAAAGCCTCTCTTAGAAATAGACTGGTGTCACACTCTGGCTCCCCAATTCAGATTGTGACCCTGACCTGTCAGTTTTTTTTTCAGTGTTCAATAAACTTCCAGCAGTCTGAGTCTGGTGTTCGAGTGCTCAGTGTGTAGCTATTCCTGAACCCATAACACTACTTCATAATTGTAATTTTGCTGTTATGAATTATAAGGCAAATATCAGTGTTTTCTGGTGGTCTTTGGTGATGCCTGTGAAAGGGTCCTTTGACCTCCTAAAGGGGCTACAACCCACAAGGTGAGAACCACTGCTTTACAGTCTTTTTTGGCCTGGAACTCGAACTGGCTTGTAGACCAGGCTGAGGAAGAAAGGATCATGAGTTCCAAGCCAGCCTGAGCTACATGTGGGAGTGGCACTAGGAGAAAAAACAAAAAGTATGTAAGTACTATTTTACTAAAACTCAAGAAACAATTGTAACAATCACTCCCAAAATTCCCCACTGTCCCTGCAACCATTTGTTTTTATAGTTTTGTCTTTCTGAGCACATCTTTTTGTTTTCTGTTTATTGATTTATTTTTTAAGATGGGTCCTCTCAGGGGGTCAGGCTGGCCTGAAACTTACGTAGCCAATCCCATCTTTAACCTGCGGTGCTGCCTTAGCCTCCCTTGTTCCTCTTAAAGCCACAAAAGCATGTGCAAAACCCACTAACTAATGGAAGTGTTGTATCTTCCATTACATACTTATAAAAATTGGGATCAGGGCAAAAGGGGTGGGTCAACATTTAAGGACATTTGTTGCTCCCCCCCCCCGCCCCACCCAGACAGGGTTTCTCTGTGTTGCCTTGGCTATCCTGGACTTGCTATGTAGATCAGGCTGGCTTCAAATTCACACGAGATCTGCCTGCCTCTGTCTCCCTGAGTGCTGGGATTACAGGTGTGGGCTACATGCCAGGCTTGCTCTTAAAGAGGGCCCAGTTTGGGGGCCTGTTTCTAACATGGACACTATTGCCTGCTATTCCCTCTGGCAGTGCTACCTTGCCTGGCCTCAGCGGATGAGGATGTGCTCAGTCCTGATGTGACTTGATGTGCTGGGGAGGGTTGATACAGGGGAGAGGCTCTCATTTTCTGGAGGGAGAGGGAAGGGGGAAGAAGGGGAAAGGGGAGACTGGGAGGAGAGAAGGAAGGGGGCACCTTTGGGATGTAAAGTAATTAAACTGAAATAATAATAAAAGAGAACCCAGTTTCAAGGAGGCGGTGGCTCATGCCTTTAATCCCAGCACTCAGGAGACAGAGGCAGGTGGAGCTCTTTAAATTCAAGGCCAACCTAATCTACACAATGAGGTACAGGACAGCCAGAGGCTGCATAGAGAAACCATCTTGAAAAACAAAACAAAAAGAGGACCAAGGTTTTATTCCTAAAATCTACATGGCAGCTCACAACATTCTGTAACTCCTATTCCAGGGAATCTGAGGCCTTCTTCTCCTGAGGGCACCAGGCATGCATGTGGGCACACATATTAACATGTAGGCAAAATACTCATGTACATAAAATAATATCTAAAATTTCAGAAACAAAAACTGAGATTATATATTTTGTGACTTGTAAGAAACTTATATTTAATATCTTACAGCTATCTTTTATCAAGATTTATTTATTTATTTTTGAGATAGGAATATTAGGAATAAAGATTAGAATTAGGAAAGATTAGAAAGAATCCTTAACCCCCATCAAAAAACTTGAAATACCTGAAGTCTTTATTGGTGACTGGAAATACATCGATAGCAAAAGATTGTACTGTCACTTCCCGGGCAGGCCCTTCATTTTTGCCATCTGGAGCATCTGTTCCCATCAAAAATCGCCCACCAGGCAGCTGCACCATGGCAGGAGCCTGGGCGTTTCCTGCAGAACAGGAGAGGTACTAGTAATGCATGCAAATATAAGTACATAAATAAGATTGCACTGACCTCATTATCTTTGTATCATTACTATTATTTGGTTTTGGAGACAGGTCCTCTCTGCAGCCCTGGCTGGCCTGGACTCACTAGGTAGATGGGCAGGCCTCAAGCTTGAGCTCGCCTCCCGAGTGCTTAGACTAAATGCACACCCAGCTAATGCATACTCAGCTTTGTAGAAGTATTTTTACATGAGTGTCTGACTGCATAAGTGCACGGTGTGTGCTAGTACCCATAAAGGCCAAAAGAGGGCTCTGGGTCCTCTGGAACTGGACATACGGAAGCTACCATGTGGGTGCTGAGGACCAAGCCTAGGTCCTCCACAAGAACAGCAAGCTCTCTTCATTGCTAAGCAATCTCTCCAGACCATATTTCATTATTAACATAAGAAACTACAACCTTGCTGGGCGGTGGTGGCACATACTTTTAATCCCAGCAATCTGGAGGCAGAGGCAGGTATATATTTATGTTCATTGGTGTCAGGCCTGGAGTTACGGACAGTTGTGAACTGTCATGTGGGTGCTGGGGTTTGAACTCAGGTCCATTAAGAAGAGCAAACACTGCTCTTAACCACTGAGCCATCTCTCCAGCCCCAGAGGCAGGTATATTTTCTTTGAGTTTGAGGCCAGCCTAGTCTACAGAGTGAGTTCTAGGACACCCAGTTTCTACACTGAGAAACTCTGTCTGGGGGTGAGGAAGGAAAAAAGATATTATAACTTCAAATACATCTACATTTTCAGCCACACTCCATCCCTCTTCACCCACCCCCACCTTGACCTTTGACCTTCGGAGACAAGGTCTCATTATGTAGCTCTGACTGAAACTCAAACTGTAGAGCAGGATGGCCTTGAACTCACAGAAATCCACCTACCTCTGCCTCCTGAGTACTGGGATTACTATGTAAGCCACTATGCGTGGCTTCACCCACACTTCTGTTCATGCTGTTTCCTTGCCTCTCCCTTTGTACTGTTGAAGACTTTCATTTTATTTTTTCTTTTTGAGACAGTGTCTCATGTAGCCCAGGCTGGACTACAACTATGTATCTGAGGAGAAGCTGAACTCCTGACTCCCCTACCTAAACCTCCTGAGAGCTAGTGTCAGGTTTACCACTGCCTAGTTTACATAATTCTGGAGATGAAACCCAGGGTTCAGACTAAGCAATACTGTACAACTGAACCGCACTCCCTCTGCCCCAGAATTTGTGTGCATATGTGTGTTAGAGACCTTTCTTTCTTTTTCTTTTTTTCTTTTTTATTTTTGAGATTAGGTTTGTATGTGCAGTATAGGCTACCTAAAACTCCGCGGACCAGGCTGCCCTTGAACTCACAGATCTGCCAGCCTCTGCCTGCTGAGTGCTGGGATCATGTGGCACCACTGTCCAGTCGTTTGTCTTATTTTTAAAAAGCCAACAAGACAAATACCATTCCCCAGCTCCTTCACTCAAGGGCCCCTCCCACCTGAGCCTCACCCACGCTAAGATTACAGGCATATGACACTGTGCCCCAATTTAAGAACTTTGTGTGTCATGGGGGATTAAAACCAGGGCATCACACATGCTAGGCAGTGCTCAACCAGCCTCTCATTTTAAAATTAGATAAATTAGATCTTTTATTTTAGTTTTTGATGACAAGGTTAACCCCCCCCCCCCACCTCTAACCCTAGGCTGGCTGAAACTCACGTTGCAGATTAGGTTGGCTTGGAATTCACAGACATCTGCCTCTCAAGAGGTGGATTAAAGGAATAAGTGACCATATCTAGCCTTTCAGGATCCTATATTTAGACCTCTTCTCATTCTGACACAATTCTACCCATTTCAGGAATAATTCCAAGAGAGGGAAAAATGAGTGAGCAGGGAAATCTAAAATTAACGGGAAATTAAATATCAAATAACTGCAATATACACTGCAGTCTGATTCTAATTTAACAAGCAAACTAACAAGAGCCTTCGATCTCAGTGCTTGGGAGAGAGAGGCAGGCAGATCTCTGAGTTCAAGGCCAAGTCTGGGCTACACAGGGAGTTCCTGGATGGCCAGGGCTACACTGAGAAACCTGTCTGGAAAATCAATAATAATAATAAAATCTAGGGATCAGGTTAAGTCTTCTGTCCTTGGTCAGAATCTGCACACGCATGGCACACACATACATAAGTGAAAAATGAAAGAAGTTTTTTTTTTTTTTTTTTTTTTTTTTTCTTAGGCCACGCTTGGTGATAAACAATTCTAATCTCAGCACTTGGTGTCAGAGACAGATGAACCTTTGTGATTTTTGTGGACAGCCTAATGGTCTACATAATGAGTTTCGGGCTAGCCTGGTCTACAGTGAATTTTAGGCCATCTGGGACTACATGGTGAGACCTTGTCACACACCAAAATAAAACCTAAGACCAAATTTTATGCCTATAATCTCAACCCTAAGGAAGCTGTGAAGGACATTACAAGCTCAGTAGCTTGGGCTACACAGCCAAGACCTTTCTATCAAAGACCCCTAAACAAGGGGCCTTTGAGGTGTAGCTCAGCTGAGGCGGAATTCTCTGAATTCCAGAGCAGCAGGCAGACAAGGGGACACAGTTGAGACTCTGCCTCGAAGATTAAAGTAGGTGCTAGCACATAGGGGCACCTGTCGCTCTTGCAGACGCAAGAGCACCCCACTCGGTGGCTTATAACCATGTTTCTTCTGTTCCAGGGAGTCTACCTGACCTCTGTAGGCACCAGGCAAGCCCGTGGTACATACACCAAGACAGAACACTCATACATATAAAATATTCTAAAAGAAAAAATTAAACCATAAAGTAACTAGAGATAAAAGGTGCATTTAAACAGACGATATTGCGTACGGCTAGTTACAAGGTGGGAAATGGCATCGGATTTTATGTACGTGGCTTGGTGCATCCTGAGCTTTCAAAGTTTTCTACCTGTATGTAGCACTCTGCTGCTCCAGCCCAAGAGGAGGAACTGAAAGCGAGGAAAGACACGCCGGCACGCTCTCAGCACGCTGCGGCCTAGGCAGGGCTGAGTACCAGAGAACCTGCTTCAAAACTGAAGTGCAATTTATGGTGGCCAACCCCAGCAAATGGGCCGAGGCCCCGCAAATACCCTCCGAGGTGGGGGCGGCATCTGGAAGGCTGGATGCAATCATTTTGAAGTGGTCAAGGAGGGGGAATACAGACACAGGCCCACACACTAACCTAGCTGAAGCTTGGGGTTGAAGAGGAACCACAGCAGCGACAGAACAGGGAGGCAGGAACCCATGCTGAGGAGCCAAGACTCAGCACGCATGCGTCTGCTGGACGCTTGCGCCTGCGCACTCGCTTGATGCTAGAGACCCTTATTTCGTGACCAATGGCAGGGCACTATGTGGGAGCGTCCCTGTAGGAACCGCCCATGAACGCCCTGGGCAACACCCTGCCTTGTTCCCATGAGCGATTTTATCCTGAAAACTTTGGCCTTTGTGAGGACGGCTAGCTGCAGCCCAGGGTGCTGGAGAGATGGCTGAGAGGTTAGGAACACTGGCTGCTCTTTCAAAGGTCCTGAGTTTAATTCCCAGCAACCACATGACGGCTCACAATCATCTACAGTAAGATCCGGTGTACAGGCAGAATGTTGTATAAATAATAAAAAAACAAAACCGAACTCTCGCTCCACCTGGATGTCACCTTCTATTGTTTAACTGTGTAACAAGGGACCACAGGACGCAGTTTTACTTTACTCACTGGAGAAAACTGGGAACCCCACCTCCCAGAACATTCCATTTGGCAAGCCTCAAAACACACACACAGTAACCAAGAAAGTATTTGGGTGAGAAAACGATCTGACAGGCAAAGGCATTGTTTAAAGATTTGGAAATAGTCTAAAAATCTTGTGCTTCACCCAAGTCCGTACTCTTTTGGCTGTTATACTGTAACTGTTTCTCCCTCCCGCCCCAAACCCCTCGTCTCATGCAGTCTTAATTTATAATTGTGATCCCCTGCCCCAGCCTCCCTGTGATAGGAGCATATTAGCTTTTCTGAGAGCATGTTAGCAGTTATTTCAAAAGTGTGAATAACTGGCCCAGCAGCTTCACTTAAGTATTTATTAGAGACACTATGAAAACCATAAATTACCCAGATGTGTTTTACATTGCCAAGAATTTTACATGTTTAACAGGGAGCTGGCTGGCTGATTTAAAATACATCTGTAACAAAAAAAATTACCATTCCTTTGAGCTGAGGTCTGTCTCCTATAGTCCGAGTTGGTGCATAACTTCCTGACTTTACTTCCAAAGTGCTAGGCTTACTTACAGGCACGCACCACCACACCTTTAGGAGAAAACCATTACAATTTTTCAAAGAACACTTAAGGAACAATGCAGACAACACGTTTATCTTTCTTAGTATGTTTTTTTTTTTTTTTTTTTTTTTTTTAACCACTGTAGCTAAACCATCTTGTTCAGTGGGCTAAAAAGACCTGAGTGTATTCATACACTCCTCAAAAAAAAAAAAAAAAAAAAAAAAAAAAATTACAGTATTATAATTTGAATAGGTGCCAAATGTCCTGTTCCTTTTCTTCAGTTGGGAAAATTCTTTTCCAAATCACTTGAAGCTTGGACAAAAAAGACCATTTCCCCCCACATCATTCTGTAGTATTATAGGTTCAGTTGCAAGGTGGACTCCTTCAACCTTTCAGAGAGGACATCCCAGCTCTCATGATCTCATCAACTAGGAGAATGTTGGTGGCAATCACAGTACTGAAAGAGGAAGAAAAAAAAAAGACAGCTCAGAACACTATTTCAATTCAAACTGCTATGTCTGATCAAAGTACATACAAGAGCTATCCTGAGTTCAAACTCACCAGGAGTGCAGCAGCTGCTTCTTCACACAGTAGTTATCCCACACACCCATTTCTGCTGCCACCATGGGCTCACCTGCAAACAGCCACACCTTATCAAATGCTTTTTTTCAAGAAAACATTCTATTCATCAACAAACCCTGCCAATTCCAGAACAGAAAACAAGGGCCAATTGAGACTATTTTTAGACAGTTTTGCTATGTAGCCCAAGACAGTACCCAGGCTATGTTCCTGCTGCCTCAATTCTGCTGGGATTACAGGCTGCACCATGCCAACCTAGGATCTTTAAAATATAAGGAACAGTATTGCTTACCACTGACTACTTATCCGTTAGGAACCACATCCAATCACTGCTCCTATCTAAAACATCTTTTATGTGTGGTCCATCTCTTCATAGCAATGACTTACAGTCAGAAGTGTTCACTGCTTGCCATTGTTTGGACACCCCTCTGTTTTGGACACAATCCTGTTGACCCACATTAAATGGGCTTTTGACTTCCCTCATTCCCAAAACCTCTTCTATTCAACTAGTGACAATGCTGACAACAGGCTTTCAGCTTTATACATGTACTTTTGTGTTAATAGATGCTAAAATCACAGCACTAGCCTTACCCCAATTAAAACATCAGCTCTCTATCTGAACCTGTCATCTAGTTAGTTGTGCTCCATCAACTCAGGATGACAACACTGGTACCCAGATCCTCGTGCTACCTGCCTTCCCCCAGCTTTACTCCATTTAGCTCTACTCCAAGGATAAGGTGCAGCATTCTCACCTGTGTTCAGATCCACACCTACAAGCTGACCAGATTCTGAATGTTCAGCTTGCACTTTAACTAGTGTTTCCTGAAGGTCAAAGCCAGAGTTCTGTGCAAGGACCTAGAACAAATTAAATTCTTGAGAAGACACACTGAGAACTGAGGGTTAAAGCCTTCAATAAACGAGTAGTAGTTCCAATTAAAAAGAACTCCCCTGGAAGCAGGCTGACCATATATGCACCACAGCATACCCCTTTCCGACCTTTATCTAATATATAAACAGGTTGTGGGGTTGCATGCTTTAAATAAAGATAAGAGTTCTCTTCCAAAGAGCAAACGTGTTGCTAGACCAATTCTCTAACACACTCCAAATCTAGCATATCAAAGCACTGATCATAATCTTTACTGAGTAACTAATGGAGACTGGTATGTCCATTAGTTTTACTCAAACAAAACAAAACAAAAAAAACCAACCAAACAAAAAAATGCAAGTTTATCCTGAAGCCACGCAGCTCTGTTAATCTGGCCACTAAGCCTCTTTTTTCCTGCCATGTAGCTATTAAGTCTTCAATTTGTGCCTGACCTCCAAGCTCACTCTCCTGTACAGCTGCAGAGATTTATAGCTTGCCTGTCCCACCCAGGGAAAATACCTCTGGCTGACCTAAAATTCATTATGTAGACCAGGCTGGCCAAGATCTGCCTGCCTCTGCCTCAGAACTACTAGGATTAAAGGCACGTGCCTCCACAACTGGTCTGACCTAGTAGAGGACACTAACATTTACAACTGACCATAGCTAAAGACTATCAAAATATTCAGACCTTGGGAATAATGAGCAAGGCATCTGCAAATGCCTGCACTCCAAGCTGAGCTCTGCCCTTCACACTGGGCTTGTATTTAATCAGAGCTTCTGCCATTGCCACTTCTACTGCACCAGCGCCTGGGACAACACAGCCTGTTGGGCAACGAACAAAGATATGCTGAATTAGAGAGAAAGAGAAAACATACCTAATGCATACAAAACAAAATAATTAAGTTTAAAATTCATTACATGGAGAAATACACATATCGTCAATTAACTTCTAATGAATTCACTATACCTGTGATTACTTATATATACAGAGTATCTGTTTCTGCAGTAATAGAGATGGAACTACAGGTCTCAGATCTGCTAGCTAAGCGCTGTCCCAAGAGGAACAACACAGTACAGACTTGCTTTTTAAGCCACAGTACATATAAGCAATCAATAACCTATGGTAAAATGGTCCCACCTAACCCTAGGTAGTAATAAGTAGCTCAAGAACCACCAGTTTTACTCGCTTATTTGTACTAAATTTTAATAATGATACACCATAAAATATAGCATATCAATCATTTTAAAAGGAAGACTTTACTTTTGCATGGTGTCTGGCTGTGTAAATTACTGACTAAAGAACACAGTATTCAGCCATGCCTTTTAAACTAGCGACACAAGACTCAAATACATACAGCTGTTCTTACCATCATCAATAGCATTTTTGACAGCTCTCAAGCCATCTCTTATTGCATCCTTGATTTGAGTCAGTGTGTGCTTATTTGGTCCTTTAACTAGTAATGTGACAGAACGGGGATTGTTACATTTCTCGATAAAGGTGAACTTCTCTTCACCCTGTGTAGAAGAGAAATTATTGTCAAAAACAGGTTACCCACGGGCATGGTGGTCCACACCTCTAATCCCAGCACTTGGAAGGCAGAGGCTGGCAGGTCTCTGTGAATTACAAGGCTACACAGTAAACTAACAAATAAAACAGTATTATGCAAAGAATATTGGGAGTAAACATCGAAGAGTAAGTAGTTTAGGAAACAGCCATCATCCCATTCAAGAAAAAAATAAAGGGGAGAAACAATACCAGGTGCAAAAGAAATTACTTTTTTTGTTTGTTTTTGAGACAGCCTTGGCTGTCCTGGATTCACTTTGTAGACCAGGCTGGCCTAGAACTCACAAGAGTTCTGCCTGCCTCTGCCTCGCCTCCCTGAGTGCTGGGTTTACAAACATGTTCCACCAGACCTGGCAGAATTAAAAACTTGATTTTCAACTCATATTACAATAAACTACCAAAATGCTACATTAAAAAAACAAAAAAAACCACTATTAAGTTGCCCATGTCCAGTAAATTAGCCCTCCTCCCATGGTCCTGCAAGCAACCTCAATTAAACTCAGTGAAGAGCCCTATACAGAGGGTTCCAGGCCAGCTCAGGCAATGTGGTGAGACTCTACCAAAATAAATACATAAAGTTAAGAAAGCCTGATTTTAAGTTTAAAATTTTCTACTCAACCACTGATAAAATAGTATTGTCTTTAGGAAGAAAACACTTACCAGTGTGTACTCATAGACGAGGCCTGCATGTCCCAAACAGTCAGGATTCAGGTCATCTAAGGAATTCAGAGCAACCCCACCACAAGCAAGTGTCAGCCTGCAACAGTGAAGCACATTAAGGGAAATACAGTAAGCTGTGTCAGTAACACAGTAAGCCAAATACGGTAAGCCCAACAGTCTTTAGGAAGGAGATTCTCAGAAATGCATGATGAAAGTGTATTTTAAATCAAGGCTCTTCCCATTTATCAGAGCCTAACTGGTAACTGACCCTTTAAGCCTCCCTGGCAAGGCCATCAAAACAAAACCAGAATATGGATGGCGTTCTAAGGAAGAATTATTTTTCAGGAGCCTTCCTTCTCTCTCCCTCACTTTTAATTTTGAATGCTTGGCTGATATGTATATAGGCCGAAAGACTGCCTCCACTTCCCAAGTGGAGGCCGAATTACAGCTTTGTGCACAACCATACCTAACATACTATCCTCCTGATGTTGCCTTTAGACCTAGATGTCATCCTGGTTTATACTGAGACCCTGCCTCAAAATCTACCAGGCTGATGCTCCTGTATGTACATTTTAAACATGCACTTTCCACTTTCAGTTTTCTCTAAAACTAATAAAAACAAATGGGTAGGAGAGATGGGGCGGCAGAGTACCTAGAGTCTCTTGCAAAGGACCCAAGCTCAACCCAGAACACTCACATGTTGACTGAGGATCTGTAACTCCCCAGTCCTAGTCAGTGCCCTAAGCTGACCTCTGTGGATACTGAATGCCTATAGCACACACATATATATGCAAAATACAGATGGTATGGTGGCACATGCCTTTAATAGCAGCACTAGATGTCAGAGGTAGACAGATCTCTTTGCATTTGAGGCCACCTGGCCCTGTCTTAAAGTCTAAAAAATTTAAAGACACGGAAAAAGACAAATATCCTCAATCCACTCACAGAAGGTGTCAAAGGCCAGGGGAAGAAAGCAATGAAGTGAGATGACAGTGATTATGACCACAGTTCTGCCTTTGTCACATGGTAAGACTGGGGGCTTGTGACAGCACCTCAAAGCTAAAGACTAAACCTGTGAACCTCAGTTCCCTGGGACCCACATGGTACAAGGACTCCTGCAAGCTGTCCTTGGACTCTCTCTGTCAATGTGATGTGGCATGCACACACTTGAACTCATTCACAGAAGAGTTTAAATAAGGCAGATTTAAAAAAAATTATTTATATTATGCATGAGTGTTCTATCTGCATTTACATTAGCCAGAAGAGGGTTATCAATTCACTTTATAGATGGTTGTGAGCCACCATGTGGTCGCTGGGAATTGAACTCATTCATGACCTCTGGAAGAGCAGACTGTGCTCTTAATCACTGAGCCACCTCTCCAGCCCAAGGTAGATTTTTTAATTCATAGATTTCCACAATGAAACGAGTATGTGCAATCCTGGCCAATTGTTTTTTTGGTTTTGGTGTTTTAGATAAGGTTTTTCTGTGCAACAGCCCTGGCTGGCCTCGAACTCAAGAGATCCATCCTCCTATATCTCCCAAGCATTGGGATCAAAGGTGTGCGATACCATACCTGGCTAAAAATATTTTAAAAGGCAAACAAAAATAGACTATTTGGAAAGAAGAGCTAGCGACAGGGACAGAAAGGAACTAGAGTAATGGGGAATGTGTGAGAAAATGACCAAAGCACATCATATGCTTATATAAATAATGAAATCAATCATCTTATTCAATTAATACATGCTAATAAAATGCAAATACAGGCAGAACTGCAAAAGGAGTAATTCTAACTCCTCTGCACAGTATCAAGCTGGCCTCACTCACCTCTCCATGTTTCTCCTCTTGGCTCTGCGCAGAGCTACAATACCTTCTTTTGCAAGGGCATCTAAGGAAAAGGGGTCAATCCCCTGGATAAAAACAAAAAATTTTCAATAGCCTTCACCTTAATATAAACAAGACTAATTCTAAATTTCTAAATTCTTACCTTTTGATTAATGACGACAAATCCTTTATCAGAATCACCACAGACTTTCTTTTTCAGTTCTATTATTTTCTTAACTCTATCTTCAATGAATTTTCTTTCAGCCTTCACTAGCTTTTCTCTCTCTTCTGCACTCTTGTAAAAAAATCCAGAATTCACTTCTCTATTAAAAAAAGGGGGGGGGCAGAAAAGGAGATTTCCGTATTTACCTTAGTTTTAACAGGACTGAGGGGACTGCATTAGGTTGAACACTTTCTAAGCAAGTACTCTAACACTGAGCTATACAAACCTTAAGTCCCCATGTTTTCATTACCATCCTTACAGTGAGAAAATGTCAACCTCCTCCCGCCATGAAGGGGTCATGAACTCACGTTTTCTCATATTCTAAGGACACGTTGCAAGTAAGGATGTAGGCGTTTTCCACTCTTTTCTTCATATCAGGATGCCGTGCTCCATGATCCAAAACCAGCCCTCTGATTAAGCTATAAAACAGGAAAATCTATACCACTTCTATTTACACATACCAGATGGGACACATACCGATAAAATAAAAAGAAGTAACTGCTAAAGCAGTAATTTTCACACAGGTCTACTAATTTCTAAAGCTGTTTAAAAACTCTTCAGTCAGATCTGACTAAGGTCAGATGTGAAAAATCAGTGTTCTAAGACACAGGACACCCGAACAAAAATATCAACTACGCATGTCTACAACCAGCAGACAACCAAACTGTGATCACTTTAACTCCCTTAAAGAAATATTCTCGAGCTAGAGTCTTTGACAAAGTTTTAACCAGCAGTCTTTCTGTTATGTACTGCACCCTAGCATAACAATAAATGCTCATTAATATTCCTATTTCTGATCATACTGACCACAAACACAGCACAGCCCTCCCTCATTTCAACAGTGCATGGTATTTAAAGCAAATCCTACACCCACCAACCTATCCTAGACAGCAGCTCAGTGACAGAAAAACATTCTCTTACCTACCTTGTATCAGTTTCAGATTTATGCTTCATCTCCATGATCTCAACCATGAAGAGGTCAATGGGTTCATCTTTTTTCTTAATGGACAAAATGGAGTCCACTACAGCCTAGGAGATAACCATCAATAAATTTAGTCTGTAGAAGTTGACACACTTTAGCTGTTCTTTAGAAAAATGTAAAAGGCTAAAAGTAATTTGTCTCTAAAATTTCAACCTGCAATTGCCTCAACAATTGTCAACACTGCTATTATTTTATAGTGAACACAGGTAAATCATTGGGTATGGTTGGTGGGCCACGGACGGTGGCACAGGCCTCTAATCTCAGCCCTTAGAAGAACAAAAGGACTGAAGAAAAGATTAGGGAGAATGTATTTCAAACTCACCCTATCCCCAAACACAAATAACTATATCTTAAAACAATTTATTTTTACAACAAATTTATTTTATTGAGAATTAGCAGAAAGTTTGAAAGTTCCCCAAATAAAGTATCAGAGAGAAATGTTAGTCTGATTTGACCATAACAAATCAAACTACCAGTCCCTATAAAGGTGCAAAAAAGCAAACCCACTGGACTAGAGGCTTTCTAAAACAGTATCAATTATCCTTCCCAAACCTGGCGTGGCAACAATTTAGCCTTCCCGCTTTGAAGACAGATTTAAGTTTATTACTGCTAGAGAAAAACCTTAACCCGTTATTCTACACAGCATTCCTGTGAAGATGCTATGTTTGTAATGCCACATAGCCATTTACATAAGACGTTCTCTGTGCATTCTACCACATGTACCTATTGTTTAATACAAACCTCTGTTAAGACATCTGCAAGTTCAGCATGAACTTTAGTTCGCAGAGATGTTCTGGCCACATCAACGAGTGTTTCTCTGTCCATCTCTTTGCTTACTTTGACTTGTTCCAAAAACTGGAGTGCCTTTTCTTTTGCAGCTTCAAAACCTTCAGTGATTATTCTGGGGTGAAGACCCTATAATCAAGATAGTCATAAAACCACCCCCAACACTTGAATCTTCAATTAGCTACAATCATACTTCACTAAATAATATTTGATGGGACACTTAGGTCATTAATACTTAATACAATTAAGATAAGAGGATGTGCTGATTTTCTGAATACATTTAAAAGGACATAGTACTCCTTCCAATGCAGAGGAAAAGAACAGACTTTACTCTAGCACAGAGTCAAGGCCAAGGGAACTACAAAGCACACTTGGGTGTTCACCGTGCAATCCACAAACACAAAATTCAAAACTGGCTTCTAAAATTTTGCTGTAAGAGGTTCTAATCTTGTCTGAAGCTAATTCACATCATTTTAAAATATATATAAAAAGGCCCTGTGTTCTAGATGTGACACTGAAGCCCTAGTTTTTTCTTTTTTCTCACTTGCTCTCGTTCCATTTTTTTTAAACTAATTTTTCTTTATGACCATGTCTGTGACATGTTTATAAATGTACCTCAGAAATGTAGAGGTCAGCTTGTTTCAGCAGCTCCCCAATGATTAGGACATTGGACGTAGTACCATCACCAGTTATGTCATCCTGGGCTGTAGCTACTTTTGCTATTAAAGAGGCTGTTGGGTGTTGAATTTGCTGAAAGTAGAAAAAGAACTATTTAAAACATTACCCGGGGTAAAACACAAGACAGACTTCTTTTAAAGCCAGCTTGGCGACATTTTGCTTGGATTTTCAAGTCATTCTCTTTTCTGGGATTTGAACTACAGGACCTGAAAGTTCTGGTGAGGGAAATGGGTCAACTTAATTTGATCCCTGGACAAAAACAATAACTATAATAAAAAACAGCTAGCCCGGCACGAGGTGGGCAACTTTAATCCCAGTGTTCAGGAGGCAGAAGCAGGTAATCGCTGTGAATGTAAGGCCAGCCAGAGCTACACAGTGAGAGCTATCCTTAAAAAAAAAAAAAGAAGAAGAAGAAGCAAGAAAGAATTATTTTTCCTGTAGTTTAGTGGAAAGATGAGGGTTTACTTTTGCTTTTATTTCCAGGTTGCCCTGTTTGTGAGACAGGGTCTCACTATATATGTAGCCATGCCTGGCTTTGAACTCAGAGATCTGATCTTGCTGAGTACTGAGATTAAAGACATGCTACTATCCTTGGCTAAAGCAAACAGAGAAGCTTTTTTCGTTGTTTTTCGATAGGGTTTATCTGTGCAGCAAGAAATTTTCTATACAAACAAAACAAACCGGGATCCAAATACATTTGTTAGACTCTATAGAGCATCTCACCCAGTATATTACTTCCTATATTTCTGTTTGAAAGGAATGATGAGCTAATGAAGACTTTCATCCACCACAAGAATGAATGGGAGGTAAAGATCTTGGCTCTTACAATTTTTTTCTTCTGTTTGTAAGGTGCACCCTTTTATTAAATGGTCCCAAGTCAGTGTACAGGCAAGCCTTGGCTGCCTCAACACCTCAACCCACAGAAATATGGAAGGCTTCTTGAATCTGTGTGTCACCCTTGCCCAGGCCATGCTAATCTTGTCTGTAACGTTGGAATTTTAGTATGTGTGCTGCCGAATCGAGTACGTCTCTTACCATTTCATGAAGCAGCACATTGCCATCTTTAGTAAGCTTGATGTCTCCAGCACCAGAAACGAGCCTGTCATGTGGGCAGGAATTGATGAGTAAGAATGTGACTTTTTTCATAAAAAGCAAACTAAGAATTTCATAAAGAAGCCAAAGGGAGGTAGTGGTTTTTCTCTCTCTCAAGTGGGAGTTCGAGGCCAGCCAGAACAGATCAGTGAGACCCTGCATCAAATAAATAATGGAAAGTCCCACAAAGGAGAAACAGGTGTAATGGGGATAAGAAAAAGACAATGAAACCTAAAACATGAACGCAGGAGCAATTTGGGGAATGGGTCCAAACGGGGAGAAAGGCTGGAGGTAAGAACAAACGAAAATAAAGCGCTACGTCCCAGTGAACTTCATTAATTTGCTAACTACAAAGTAAAAACAAAATTCCTCTTGGACCTTGCTCATGGGGCCCAAGGGGCTGGGTACAGGAAGGCTGCACACGCCACTCTCTTCCTCTAAATTAAGTGGGTACAACTGGCAATCCCGAACGGCGCGAACTCGGGCAGCTTGGATGGGAGACCGCACAGACATTGTAGAAAATGCCAGAGCCGAAAGCCCGGGAGCAGTGACTCGAGTTTGCAGCCACAGACCCTGCAGGCCCTCCCTTCCCGCCAGCCCAGCCTGACCCGCCAGGCCCGCCCTCCCGTCGGCCCGGCCTTACATCTTCATGGTGCCCTTAGGACCCAAGTTGGTCCTCAGAACATCCTGCAAGCCCCGCGCCGCGCTGATGTTCACCGCCAGCGCTGCCTGAGCCCGGGCCACCTCGGCCTTAGGGTTTAGGCTCTTCACCGCCGCCATGCTGGCCTAGCTCAGGGAGAGGCCGAGAACAACGTGCTCTATGCGGGTCTTCTCGAAAAGTCTTACGCACCTGGCCCGCCCTTAGCGTGCCCAAAGGGCACTTCCATTGGACTGCGGCTCTGATAGCGCTCGTTGATTGGCTCAATCGGCCGCTAGTCTCTCTAAGCCCTTCCCGCCACGCCCAATTGCGGCGTCATTGCGCATCGGAAAAATTTGTTCTCTGGTAATCGGCGCTCTGAATCTTAAGGTTCCGTTGAGGTCGCCGCCCGTTGCCGAGCCTCCACCAAAGCCCCGAAGCGTGACGGTCGCGCGGCCTCATGTGCAGGAAAAGTCCCCCAGGTCTTGTGTGAAGGATGCTTTGGCCTCAGTATTGGTCTGGGCGTGACAGGAAGCAGAGGCACCGGCCTCTCTTTGCGGGGTGTCGCTGGCTCCTGTTCTCCGAGATGCTTCCCTCACACTCTCGCGAGGTTTCCCAATTTCATGTTCTTGCTTTTTTTTTTTTTTTTTAATCCGTAGGTGTGTGAACACAGGAAAAGGACCCTTTCCCGGTACCGTGGTGGTTCAAACCCCCAGAAGGGGAGCGAGTGTGGTCGGTAGGATTACTAGATAGCTTTAGGAGCAAGGCGATTGGTGCTTTGGGCGTTGAAGAGACTCAAGAGTTAGTCCATTCTTAGGGCCTAGGTCATTGAAACAGATTTGAAGACCCCGTGGGTTTTTTGTTGTTGTTTTGTGTTTTTAATTTGAAACAAAATTTTGTATTTGAAACAAGGATTCTGTGGCCCAGTTAGACTACTCACTGTGTAGCCCGGACTAGTATCTAACTCACAGCAATCCTGCTTCAACCTCCAAAGTGGTGTGACTACTAAGCCTGCTAAAAACTCAAACATGGTTGGACAGTGGCGCCCAGCCTTTGAAAGGGCTCCTTTAAACATTTAAAAAAAATATTAAGTGTATAAATGTTTCCCCCGCCTGTATGTCTGAGCACTTCGGTAAATACTGGATTTTTAAAAACAATTTGTTTTTATTTTTTATTGTATTAGTGTTTTGTCTTTTTGTATGTCTGTGTGAGGCTCAGGTCTTGGAATTGTAGACAGTTTGAGTTGCCATGTGGGTGCTGGGAACTGAGACCAGGTCTTCTGGAAGAGCACTCAGTGCTCTTAACCGCTGAGCCATCTCTCCATCCCCCAAGTGTTGAATTTCTTAATGTTATTTGAATTTATAAACATGTATATGAAGATGAATCACTTCTCCACACATGACAGTTCGTAATACTGTTGGGTGTATTATACCAGAAGTTTTGCCGTTTTGATAGAAATTCTTATTCTCCTCAACATCTGTGTGATACTTATGACAAGAATGATACAGAGCCAGGCATGGTGTCACGTGGCTTTAATCCCAGCACTAGGGAGTCAGGCAGCGATCTCTGTAAGTTCAAGGCTAGCCTGATCTGCACTGTGAGTTCCAGGCTAGCCATGGCTACATAGTGAGACTCTGTCTTGAAAAAAAAGGAAGAACTATGGGGAGTGGAGCTCAGTGGTTGAGCACTGGTTTGGCAGTTGCAAAGGCCCTGGATGAGACCCAGTACAGAAATTTTAAAAATTAAGGAAAGCGCCAACTAGCCACCTGGCTGACATTAATTATCCCCAAACCTCTGCTATTCTGGCTGCAGGTAAGTATGCTGGTATAGTGTTTCTGAGCAGGTTTGTAAATTTACAAATCACCAAAAGCATGTATCTCATGAGGGGCACACAGAAGACCGATATATAGGCCACTTGGTTGGCATGTGGTTTCATTATCACTGCTGGTAAAATGAAGCAGAGGGAAACTCCAAAGTCAGGGGTCTGTTTACAAGGTAGAGAAAGGGACAGGTAGATGTTGGATTGAGTTGGAAAATTAAACACTGCATGGGAAAGCTCAGTGCTGACACTGGTAGTACTTAATATAATATTCCTTAACAGTTTTTTTGTTCGTTTTTGGTTTGTTTTGTTTTTGAGACAAGGTCTGACTATACAGACAGCACTAGCCTTGAACTCCTGATCCTCCTGCCTTTACCTACCTTACATCTCTTTCTCATCTATCTATCTAATGTATATGGGTCATATGGGTCTTTTGTCTTCGTGTATATCTGCACACCAGAAGAGGGCATTAGATTGCATAGGGCTTCAGGTGTGAGCCGCCATGTGGATTTTGGAAATTGTACCCAGGACCTCTGGAAGAGCAGCCCATGCTCTTAACTGCTGAACCATTTCTCCAGCTGCAAATACTTCTTAAATGCAGGCATTACAGGTGTGCACACCACACCTAGCTTATCTGTGCTAGGCAAGCACTTTACCTCAGGGACTACATCCCAGCAATTCTGTCCTCCTCACAACATCGCACAGCATCACCACATCTGACTGTTTTGTTTGTTTGGTTTTTGTTCTTTTGGTTTTTCGAGATGGAGTTTCTCTGTGTAGCTCTGTCTGTCTCCTGGAACTCACCTGGTCTACAGAGATCCACCTGCCTCTGCCTCCCAAATGCGATTAAAGGCATGCACCATCATCTCCTGACTTGTTTTTTGTTTGTTTGTTTTTTGTTTTTTGCACTGGCGTAATTCGTTGAATAACTACATCTTAATTTATTTCACCAACCTTCCATTGGGCCAAATTTATTCAGATATTTTGCTACTAAAAATCTCCATGAGGTTAGACATATGTGCTAGGTTGTCTGTAAGGTACATTTGAGATATGTGATTGCTACAAGCTTTTGTCTACTCCTACAACAGCACTTAAGGACACTTGTTGTTTCTAGTCTTTTTAAAGAGTTTTGTTGTTGTTTGAAACAATCTCACAAAAGTTTTATTACACTTGTGTGTGTGTGTGTGTGTGTGTGTGTGTGTGTGTGTGTGTTTTAAGGGGCCACGTTTTGAGACAGGGTTTCTCAGTGTAGCCTTGGCTATCCAGGAATTAACTCTGTAGACCAGAATGCCCTCGAACTCAGAGATCTGCTTGCCTCTGCCTCCCAAGTGCTGGGATTAAAGGCCTGGCCAGAGGGATAAGTTATAAGAGTTGGTTTTCTCCTTTTACCAAGGATCCTTGGGATCAGAATTAAGTCACTGGGTTTAGGAGCAAACACTTTTATTCTCTAAGCCATCTCCTCTTCCCTAAGACAGAGTTTCATGTAGCCAGAACTGGCCTAAAACTCACTAGTTGAAGATGACCTGAAGTCCTGATCCTCTTGCCCTCACCTAAGTACTGGCATTTGCCTGTCCACCAGGCAAATTAATATTAAAGGCATTTAATATTAGCACTCAGGAAGCAGAGGCAGATAGATCCCTAAGTTGGAGGCCAGCCTGGTCAGTCTACAAACCAAGTTCCAGGACAGCCAGGGTTACACAGAGAAACCTGTTTCAAAAAATTAAAAAAAATATATTTCTTTTATGACACTTCTATGAGTGTTTTACCTGCTTGTCTGTCTGTATACCACAGGCATGCCTTGTGAACTCAGAGCTCAGAAGACTCTGAGATTCCCTTGGAATTGAGTTACTGATGCCTTTTTCTCTGTGGGCACTGATTGCATGTCCCTAACACATAACTAAAAATAATTTGAAAAATTTTAAAAAACTCAACAGGAATTCAGAAATGGTTCGACAGTTAAAAAAAAAAAAAAAGCATGTACTGGTCTTGCAGGGGACCCCTCCCCCCTTGGGTCCCAGCACCCAGAGGGTGACACACAACATCCATAACTCTAGCTCCAGGGGATCTGAATCCCTCTTCTGGCCTCCTAGGTCACCAGGCACAAGTGTGGTGCACAGACGTACATTCAAACAAAACACTCAGACATACTTAAAAAAAAATCAAAACACAAACAACACTAACCGATCTTCATACAGCCCTACATGTCCTCGCCATGCACAAATGCGTTACTTCTGTCCTAGAATCTTAAGAGGTGCATGCCCTGCCACAATACTACATCCCCAAACCCTGACCTTATTTTATTTATTGATGTCTCTTATAATTTATTTAGTTTTATGTGCATTAGTGTGAAGGTGTCAGATCCCTTGGAACTGGCATTATAGACAGTTGTGAACTGCCATGTGGGTGCTCTTAACAGCTGAGACATCCCTCCAGCCCCCTATTTATGTCTTTAAAAAAAAGCTAACTAATCCTCACACAGGGTCTCATGTACCTCAGGCTGGCCTCAACTTAGTGTGTAGTTCCAGATATACTTGAACTGATCCTTCTGCCTCTATTTCCAGAATGTACCTGGTGTGTATCTGGTATATACCACCAAACCAAGTTTTGTTTTTTTTTTTTGAGTCAGGGTTACTATGTAGCTGATGATGCCTTGAAACTTGTTGTGTAGCCCAGGCTAGCCTCAAACTGGTACTCAGATTCTGTTAATAGATGTGCACCACTCCTCTGGCTTGATCTTGGCATTTTTTGAGTATCAGGCAGTTATTTTATACATTTAATAGATTTAATTTATTTTGTGTGGTTTGGTGTTTTCTTTTTTTCCTTTAGTTTGATGTTTTTGATGATGATGATTAAATTCATTTTTGGCAAGAAATATTACAGAAATGATGTGTCCTTGTTGTGGTTTAAAGAGAATCATGTGATTCCAGTTTATCCTATTGTTACTGCTGTTCACTTTGATCATTTATTTGAAAGTCTCCAAGTTACTAAAAAGCTGTAACTCTTCTCTTTGGGGCTGGAGGAGGACTGGCTCAGTGGTCAAGAGCACTTGCGACTGTTCGTCTAGGGGACCTGAGTTTGGTTCCCAGCACTGACATCAGCTCACCTGTAACTCCAGCTTCCAGGGATCACACACCTCTAGTCTGCACTCAGCGTCATGACTCACCTGCACACACAGTCCTCTGTAGCATTAAAAAATACTGAAAAGAAACCTTTTAAAACAAATTTGCTCATTGTACTCAGTCAGTAGCTTGTGAGGAGTTCATAAATATCCTGGTTTTCTCCAGGCTGCACACTTCTTTCAGCACAGTGGTCCCCAACCTTCCTAATGGTGCCACCTTTTAATACTGTTCCTCATGTTGTGGTGACCCCCAACCATAAAATTATTTTCACTGCTACTTCATAGCTGTAATTTTGATACTGTTGGAGTTGTAGTGTAAATATCTGATGTGCAGCTCCTGTAGGGTCAAGACCCACAGGTTACCAACCACTGTTGGAGCACTTATCAATGATTTTGTTGTTGTTGATTACAAATATATATGTATAAATATATACACAAATATGCATACATAATGTGTGTGTGTGTGTTCTGTCTTCACATACACCAGAATGAATCAGATTTCATTACAGGTGGTTGTGGGCTACCATGTGGTTGCTGGGAATTGAACTCAGGACCTCCAGAAGAGCAGTCAGTGATCTTAACCTCTGAGGCATCTCTCCATTCCCTGTTGTTGCTGTTTTTATGATACTTATTTGTGTATTTTTGTGTATATGCATGTATGTTTATTTAGACAGTCTTGCTGTGTAGTTCTATCTGCCTTTCAACTCATAAAGATTGCCTGTTTCTGCTTCCCAAGAGCCACTACACCTGGCTTCTTGACTCATTTAAATTTTTTTTTTTTAATTTTTTAAATTATATGTTTGTAGATGTGAGGGCAGGTGCTTGAAGAGGCCTGAGGTGTCAGATCCCCTGGAGCTGAAGTTGCACAGGTTGTGAGTTGCCTGATGAGGGTGCAGGGAACTGAACTCAGTACTGAGCTATCTCTCCAGCCCCTAACCCACTTTTTGATGTGTTATGCACACAGGCTGAACATCAACACTGCCCTCTTGTGCCCCAGCACTACAGGTGTGAGAGGAGGAGGCTCTGCGGGCCATGAACAGCTGATACATTTTATTTAAATATCTGAAATTTGTCTAATAAATATGTAAAGTAGGAATAATAGCACAAATGAATTGTCTGTTTGTTTTTTTCAAGACATGGTTTCTCTGTGTAGCCCTGGCTGTCCTGGGCTCGCTTTGTAGACCAGGCTGGCCTTGAACTCACAGAGATCTGTCTGCCTCTGCCTCCCTGAGTGCTGGGATTACAGGTGTGCACCACTGAGCCTGGCTCACAAATGAACTCTTGTAGTCATTCATATTTATAGTAGTTAAGCTTTTCCTTTTGAAATAAAAATTTCCATTAAGTCTATACTTAAATACATATGTTTAGTGTTTAATATCTTGCATCTTCTGTTATACTTTGTTTTTTTTGGTTTTGTTTTTTGTTTTTTGGACAGGGTTTCTCTATGTAGCCTTGGCTGTCCTAGAACTAACTCTGTAGACAAGGCAGGTCTTGAACTCACAGAGATATACCTGCCTCTGCCTCCCAAGTGCTGGGATCAAAGGCTTGTACCACCACCTCCTGGCCTCTATTATACTTTGAAAATTACTACCTAATATGTATGTATTATTAACTGCATTGTTATTTCAAAACTTCTGGAGATTGAACCTAGGCAAGCACTCTCCCTCATCAAAACCATCTCTGAGGCTGGTGAGATGCCTCAGCTGGTAAAAGCATTTGCCACTAAGTCTAATGACAGGTGTTTGATTCCCCAGGACGCCCATGGTGGAAGGAGAAAACTGACTTGATAAAGTTGTCCTTTGACTTCCACATGCATACTGTGGAAACCGCCCCCCCCCAAAAAAAAAAAAATTAAATAATTAAATAAATGTAACTTTAAAAAAATCTCATCTCCTGTGGACACAGAAAAACTAAGTTTGCCCTACTAGCCATTTTTGAGCTAGTGAATTCTGGAAGTTGTGGACCTCAAAGGCATGTTTGATCAAAGAGGTAGTGGATTAAATTGTATGATTTGTTGTTTGTTTTGAGACAGAGTCTCACTACATAGCTGTAGGCTGGCTAGGAACTCACTATGTAGACCTGGCTGGCCTTGAACTCACAGAGACCCACTTACCTCTGCCTCCCTCCTGAGTTCTGGGATTCAAAACTTGTACCACTGACCTAAACTGTTTATTTTGAGAGCTTCTCCCGCTCAAGGCTTGGTTGTTACAGCTAGAGGCCCGCCTCAGCCTTGGCATCTCTTCTGCTTGGTAAAGAGGGTGGTCAGTCCTGGAGGCTTCAAGTGGCCTTCGGTGGCCTTCATTGCCTAATGGCAGCCAGCTTCCTGCAATGTAAATATTTGGGGACAACCTTACTGGTTGTGCTAAAGTAATAGCTGGACAAGTAGCATCTGGAAGGGGGCAGGTAGGACAGGACAAAACAGGTGCATGCTGGACCTAGTGATTTGGGCCTGTCATCTGAGCCACTCAAGAGGCTAAGGCAGAAGGATCACAAGTTCAAGAACTGACAAGGCGACACAGGGCCTTGAAGGCTACCTTGGGCAACCTAGACACGTTTTCAAATTATGAAGTAAAAAGAAGGCTGGGGTTATAATGCTTGGGTATTATAAGGTTATATTATAAGGTATTAAAGGCTGGGGTACAACATTTGACTAGTATGTGTAAAGTCCTAGGTTCACAATTCCAACTACTCTCTCTCTCTCTCGAGAAACCCCCCCAACAAACAGGTACAGGACTTGGAAGATGGCTCAGTAGTTAGAATACTTGCCATGCAAGCCCAAGATTGGGAGTTTAGATTCATGGAAACCACATAAACATGGGGTGGGAATGGAGTCCTCTCTGAAATTCCAGCATTGGGAAGGCAGAAGTATGGTCAATCCTCAAAGCAAGCTGACTATGTAGAATAGTTTTATGCATGAATTCTGAGTTCAATGGCCAGTTCCTGCCTTAATGAGTGGAAAGCAAGTGAGGAGGTCACCTCCTACCAACTGTGGGCCTACAGTACACACACAAACACCCATCACACATGTGAAAACATGTACGTACACCACACAAGTATACACAGATTTAAAAAAAAAAAAAGAGCTGGGCTTTAATCCCAGCACTCAGGGAGGCAGAGACAGGCAGATCTCTGAGTTTGAGGCCAGCCTGGTCTACAAAGCGAGTCCAGGACAGCGAAGGCTACACAGAGAAACTCTCACAGAACCAAAAAAAAAAAAAAAAAAAAAAAAGGAAAGCAAAAGGAAGAAAGAATGATAGGATCAGGAAAGATGTCTCAGTGGTTAGGAGCACTGGCTGCTCTTCCAGAGGACCTGGGCTTGATTCCTACTACTTACAGGGCAGCACCCAACCTCCTATAACTTCAGCTATAGGGGATCAGATGCCCCTTCTGGCCTCAGCAAGTACCAGGCATGCATGAAGTGCCAGACCTACTAAATAAAAAGTTTAAAACAAAAAGGATTATTGATTTTAGTTATGTGTATCTATGTGCCTGCATATGACCTCAGAAACCTCAGAGACCAGCAGGCATTGGCGCTCCTGGAACTGGAGATAAAAGGTGGTTGTGAACTACCTAATGCAGGTGCTGGGACGTGAACCTGGATCTTCTGCAAGAGCAGTAAGCACACTTAATTTCTGTGCCTTTATCCAGCCCTGCAAGATTTTTGACTTTTTTTATTTTTTTATTTTTTTGGACTTTAGGTGTAAACAAATTAAGTTTTTATACAGAGCTTCTCCTGTGGTTCAGGCTTGCCTCAAATTTATAATGTTAGGATGACTTTGAACTTCCGATCCTCCAATCTCCACCTACTCAGTGCTGGGGATGGAACCCAATCCTCCTCACCCCCACCTCCCACCCCACGACAGAGCCTCTCTGTGTAGTCCTAGCTGTCCTGGAACTCGCTTTGTAGACCAGACTCGCCTCAAAGTCAGAGAGATTCATCTGCCTCTGCCTCCCAAGTGCTGTGATTAAAGGCGTGGGCCACCACCACCCAGCAGAAACTCCCTCCCCCCCACCCGCTTTTTTCCAATCCTTTGGGATTTTTTTGAGAGAGGATTTCTCTCTGTAGCCTTGGCTATCTTGGACTCGCTTTGTAGAGCAGGATGCCTTTGAACTCATGGAGATCCGCCTGCCTCTGCCTCCCCAAGTGCTGTAATTACAGGCATGAGTGTGGCCCGGCTCGAAACCAATTCTTGCACGTTAGGCAAACGTTCTGACAACTGAGTTTCTTTGCCAGGGAGTCTACGTAGATTTTGTAATTCTCTTGGCACCTGCATTTCTGCAGGGGCAGCGTAAGAAATGTGGGTTTCAGAAAGGGCTCCCAAGGACTCCGTGCATTGCAAAATCAGCGTAGAGGTCCGTTGCTTCTCTCCTGTGAAGGGATTCGGCATGGGGCGAGGCTTCTGAAAGTCTTTCGAGCCAACTCAACCAACTAGAGATCACAGAGATCTCACAGCGGCTCTGGAGACGCCGAACCCCTAGGAAGGGAAGGGGTGGGAGGCGGGATCGAGAAGCCCCGCCCCTGAAGGCTGGACCAAGGCGTCCTTCCAACCCGGTTTAGCAGAGCCGAGATCTGGAGTCTCCAGTTGGAAACGCACATGCAAAACTGTTCGGAAGCCACCGGACGCATCCGCAGATCCCAGACAAGCCTTGGGTGAGGGCTGTGATCTCCCGTACGGGTTACCTCCCACAGGACGCAGCGCTCCCACGTTGCAGCGGCTCCAGACCCGGCAGCTACGGAAAGTTACCGGCACCAGAATCGTGAAAACCGGCTCGGCCCAGGGTCCGCGGTGAGTTCCCCGCCCGCAATGGTCGTGCCCTGTGTCCAGCTCTCTGATGCACCGGTCCTCGCTTTCCCACAGCTCTGGCCTGCTGCTCTACTGCCTAGGTAGATTATCTCCTGGGTCTCCAAGACGTTGCTTTAGTTCGTTCATATTTTAGATAGTTTCACTTTTTCATTCTCCACGACTAGCAGCATGAATGAATGATGCAATCTGGCATAGGAGAATCATCTGAAGAAGATAGGAAAATTCTCCAAGCCGGCAGCTCAAGTGTCTTGGCTTTGCCATCATTTCCACTACAAATAGAATTTGTAGTAAATAACCATATACAGTTATAAAGGAAGAGCTTTAATTTGGGTGTTAAATCTTTCATTCATTAAATATGTTGGTTTTAGTTTTGTGTGTCTGTCTCCTCTCTCTCTCTCTCTCTCTCTCTCTCTCTCTCTCTCTCTCTCTCT
>NW_026592439.1:2285598-2394582 GCF_907164565.1 Psammomys obesus | reverse complement strand
TGTGTGTGTGTGTGTGTGTGTGTGTGTGTGTGTGTGTGTGTTTTCTTGATGAGTAAGGACTTTGAACATTTTTGTTATTTTTCTTGTTTCTTTTTATTATTATCATTTATTACAATTTATTCAATTTGTATCTTGCTTTGTCCCCATCTCTGGTCTCCTGCATTCCCATGCTTTCTCCCACTATGGCCCCCTCTAGTCTGCTGATAGGTGAGGTCTTCCTCCTCTTCTATTTGACCCTAGACTATCAGGTCTCATCAGGACTGGCTGCATTGTCTTCCTCTGTGGTCTGGCAAGGATGCACCCACCAGAGGGAGGTGATCAGAGAGTTATGACAGGGAAAGGCCCTCTTCCCCTTATTGGGGAAACCACTTAGAGATTGAGTCTATGGGCTACATCTGAGACAGTGTTTAGGTCTTCTCCATGCATTGTCCTTGGTTGGGGTATCAATCTCAAGAAATTGAACAAGATATCAGAATATGGAAAGATCTCCCATGCTCATGGATTAGTAGGATTAACATAGTGAAAATGGCCATCCTGCCAAAGCAATCTACAGATTCAATGCAATTTCTATCAAAATACCAACAGATTCCTTTACAGAACTTGAAAGAACAAATCTCAGTTTCATACGGAAAGACAACAACAAAAAAACCAGAATTGCTAAAACAATCCTACACAATAACAGATCTTTTGGAGGTCTACCCCTATTCCTGATCTCAAGCTGTACTATAGAGTAACAGTAATAAAAAACTGCATGGTGCTGGCATTGATATAGAATGTTGGATCAATGGAATCGAATAGAAGACCCAGAAATAAACCCACACACCTACAGATACTTGATTTTTGACAAAGAAGCCAAAACAATACAATGGAAAAAGATAACATATTCAACAAATGGTGCTAGTCTAATTGGATGTCCAAATGAAAATGCAAAATAATCCATATTTATGGGTTATTACACAAATAGATACACATTTATCAATCTGCACAAAACTAAAGTCTAAGTGCATCAAAGACCTTAATATAAAAACAGACACATTAAACCTCTTTGAACATTTTTAAGGGATTCTCAGGCATTAAAAATTCCTCTGATGAGAATTGTCTGTTTAGCTCTGCACCCCATTTTTTTAATTGGACTATTTGGTTTGTTGGTGTTTAATTTCTTGAGATCTTTATATAGTTGGGATATTAGCCCTCTGTCAGATGTTGAATTAGTGAAGATCTTTTCTCATTTTATAGGCTACCATTTTGATGTTGATTTTGTCCACTGCCTTTTAGAAGCTTTTCAGTTTCAAGAGGTCCTATCTATTAAATGTTGATCTTCATGCCTGAGCTGTTGGTAATTCTGTTCAGGAAGTTGAACAATGCGTTCAAGGCTGATTTCCTCTTTCTCTTCTAATAGATTTAACGTTCCTGGTTTTATGTGGAGGTCTTTGATCTACTTGAACTTGAGTTCTTTGCAGAGTGATAGATATGAATCTATTTGTATTCTTCTACATGCAGACATCCAGTTAGGTCAGCACCATTTGTTGAAGATGCTTCCTTCCTTCCTTCTTTTCTTTCTTTCTTTCTTTCTTTCTTTCTTTCTTTCTTTCTTTCTTTGTTTTGATTGGATGATTTTGGCTTCTTTGTTAAAAAAAATCTATTGTCCATAGTTGTATGGGTTTATTCCTGGGTCTTTGGTTTGAATCTAGAGATCATACTTTTTTGTGCCAACACCTTTTGGGTTTTATTATTGTTGTTGTTACTGCTATGTAGCAGAGCTTGAAATCAGGAGTAGGGATACCTCCAGAAGTTCTTTTATTGTACAGGATTGTATTCACTATCATGTGTTTGTTGGTTTGTTTGTTTCCATATAAAGGTGAGGATTGCTCTTTTCAGATCTGTAAATAATTCTGCTAAAAATCTCATGGGAATTGCTTTAAATTTGTAGGTTGCTTTTGGTAAAATGATCATTTTACTAAGTCAATCCTACTGATCCATGAGCATGGGAGATTTTTTTCATTTTCTGATATCTTCCTCAATTTTTTTTCTTCAGAGACTTGAAACTTTTGTCATATGGGTGTTTCACCTTCTTGTTTAGAATTACATCAAGCTGTTTTATATTATTGGAGGGTATTGTAAAAGGTGTTTTTACCCTAATTTTTTCTCTGCTTGTTGATCATTTGTATAAGGGAGGGCTACTGAGTTTTTATGTTAATTTTGTATCCAGCCCCATTACTGAAAGTGTTTATCTCGTCTAGGAGTACCCTGTTAGAATTTTGGTGGTCACTTCTGTATACCATCATCTCATCTACGTATAAATATAGTTTGACTTCTTTTCCAATTTGTATCCTCTTGATCTCTTTTAATTTTCTGTGGCTCTAGCTAGAACTTCAAGTACTATATTGAATAGATATGGAGAGAGTAAGCAGCCTTGTTTTGTCCCTGATTTTAATGGAATTGCACTTAATTTCTCTCTTTTTAATTTGATTTTGGTTATTGGCTTGCTGTATATTGTCTTTATTAGGTTTAGGTATGTGCCTTGTATCCCTGATCTCTCCAAGCCTTTTAACATAAAGAGGTATAGGATTTTCAAATGCTTTTTCAGCATCTAATAAGATGATCATTTTTTTTTCTTTCAGTTTGCTTATCTGTTGGATTGTATTGGTGGGTTTTCATATACTGAACCATCCCTGCATCACTGGAATGAAGCCTACTCATTTATCACGTTGGATTATATTTTTGATGTGTTCTTAGATTCAGTTTGGGAGTATTTCACTGAGAATTTTGTGTCAATGTTCTTAGGGAAATTTATCTGAAATTCTTTTCTTTGTTGAGTCTTTGTGAGATTTAGGTATCAGGATGACTGCGGCCCCACAGAATGAGTTTGACAATGTTTCTTCTGTTTCTGTTTTGTGGAATAAATTGAGGAGCTTTGGAATTAGATCTTCTTTGAAAGTATGGTAGATATCTGCTCTAAAATCATGTTGCCCAGATCTTTTTTGTTGGAAGTCTTACTTACTGTTTTTATTTACTTAGGGATTATTAGACTATTTAAATAGCTTAATTGATCTTGATTTAATTTTGATAAGTGATATCTATCTAAAAAAATCCTCCATTATGTAGAGATTTTCCAATTTTGTGGACTACAGGCTTCTGAAATAAGACTTAATGATTCTTTGGATTTCTTTAATGTCTGTTGTTAGGTCCCCCTTTTCATATCTGATTTTGTTCATTTGGATACTGTCTCCCTGCCTTTTACTTATTTTGTCTTAGGGTTTGTCTGTCTTGTAGATTTTCTCAAGAACTAGTTCATGATTTCATTGATATTTGAATTGTTTTATTTGTTTCTAAATTATTGATTTCAGAACTGAGTTTGATTCTTTCCAGCTGTCAGCTCCTCTTTGTTGTGTATGCTGAAAATATTTTAGTGTAAAATAACAGTTATTAGTATATTACTTATTTTTCCAATGAACATATTAGGACTATCTTTACCAGTGCCTAAGTTAAAATGCATAAAATATTCAATGGCTACATCAGTGTTTGTGGTTTTATTTTTTAATAATTTGGTATAAACTGATTATCTGCTACCACAAATTCAGGTCACCTTTCAATGAATATCTCTGAAAGGTTTGCATTAAGGTTCATTTTGTGGTTTTCATAATAACCCACTAATTTATTTTATGCATATCCTGTGACTTTCTTACTAATTTGAATCTAGTCATTGCTACTTGTTTACTTATAGACTAATCGCTATCACTAACTTTATTGATTTTTGTATTTTCCCCTTTATTTATTTACTACAATTTATTTACTCTTTAATCCCAGCTATAGTCCCTTGCTCAACCCCTCCCAATCCTGCCCTCCCTCCATCTTCTCCTCCCATGCTTTTTTATTTATATGTTATACCAGTTGATAATATTGATAAAAAAAATTTGATCCAAGTGAACTCTAATAACTCATAGGTGATAACTGTGCATGGCATAATAAACTAAAGTATTCATATGCCCTTGTGCCTATTGAAACAATAATACTTTGCTTGTGAATTCAAAATATATGAAGTCCTTAACTTCATTTCATCCTGTCTGATAATTAGGCAATCTTCTCTCCTTTAAAATAATCTATTGATCAGCTGATGGGTGGAACCTAGTAGCTATACTGGGCTTCTGCCTGCAGGCATAGAAGAGTGTTGTTAATAGTGTTAGGAGCTGGCTCTCTCCAGTGGTGTGGCCAGGCATTGGTTGGACATTACCTCAATCTCTGCTCTATCTTTATACCTGTACATCTTCTAGGCAGTCTAAATTTTGGGTCAAAGATTTTTTACTCGGGTTGGTGTTCCCCTACCTCTACTTGGAGTCTTTCTGGTTAGAGGATGGCTTCTTTAGTCTGCATATCCCTTACTAGTAAGGTCTCTGCTATGGTCACCTCTAAATCCTCCCAGAAGCCTACCCTGTCATCTGTGTCCAACCTTTCTCAGAGATTCCCCAGGTCAAGGTTTCTCTTCTCTCTACATGTCCTCTGTCCTCTTTACCCCTCTTCTCTGCTCTCTATACACCAGATCCCCACCTTCATTTCCCTCAGCACTAAGCAGATGCTGAAATTCACATCAAACATTGGGCAGAGCACAGGGATCCTTGTAGAAGAGTGGGAGGAAGGACAGAAGGATGAGGAGGAAACAGATCTCAAAAAGAAGACCAACAGAGCCAACTATACTGAGCCAGAGTTTGGGGGAGTGGGAAGTGGGTCTCTCAGAGACTGAAACACCAACCAAGGACTATGTATACCCTAGACCTAAGATCCCCACTCAAATGTACATGATGGACAGCTTGGTCTTCATGTAGATCCCCTAACAACAGGAGTGCAGCTGTCTCTGACAAGAACTTTTTTATATCCCTCTGATCACTTCCCCCTGGCAGGGCTGTCTGGCCAGGCCACTGCAATAGAAGATGCATTTACTCTTGATACAACTTGATGTACAGGGATGGGGGGGTCCCCTTTTCTTCCTCCTCCTATGATACAGGAAAGAGGGAAGGAAGGTGGAACCTGAAGAGAGGAGGAAGAGAAGTACAACTGGGATGTAAAGTAACTAAATAAATAAATTAGAAAATATAAATACTCTGTTGAAACCCAGTGGCCTCGGTGTGCAGAAAGGAGATCAGTTGCCTATCAATGTCCCTCTCATTTCACAAATTCCTGCTTTTGAGGAAAACTCTCTGCCCATGTTTAAGGATGTGGCTCTAGCTAAACTAACTCTTCCTGAGCCAATTTAAAAGAAGAGACCAAGAGCTAGCTAGTGTTTGTTTTTTTTTTTTCATCATTTAATTATTGAAACCTTTTATCTCCTATGGAGGTATACTGTGATTTGTAGCCTCAGAATATCCCCCAGAGAGTCCAGTGGTAACTACCAACCTTTGACATCTTTATGGAATATGATTATTATCCTCTATTTTCAATAATATTTATTTTTCTACTTTTATATGCTTTGGCCATGAGAATAAAGGCTATATTTGAATTAATTATAATTTCACGAAAGTACTTCATAAAATCATTGTCAACAGCTTGTGCTTTGTTTATGCTCAACATTTTGTGTGTGTTAGAAAGATGACTCTGCTTTTCAGAGAGAGTATTCAGACATTACTTGGTCAGTCCTTTGCTTTAATGCATTAGCCTTTTGGTGAATTAAAAAAATTCATCTTTAGATTATCTTTAGTTCTACAAATACATAGAAATTATTAGGAACAATGTTGAGATTGATATTATGTGAAGGTGAAGTTTTATTTGCTACTAAATTTTTATGTTTATATCGCTCTATTTGTTCAACACAAAACCAGAAATCACAGACCACAAATCCAAGCACTAGCAAAGGTGATGTTCTCCAAATGGATCCCATGACAGTGATGGTGCTCAACTCAACACATCCATTTGAATATGAGACATCAGAACATGGAGGAAAGACCATGTTTCATGCTAAAGTGGCTACTGAGAACCAGTATTACCATGTGAAAGTTTTCAACGTCTCCCTGAGAGAGAAGTTCACAAAAAAGAATTTCATCATCATCTCCAATTTTGTCAAGGGGAAAGAAATCCTAGAGATAAATGAAAATTCCTCTGTGGTTGAAGCTGGCCCAGACCTAAAGTTTGAAGTTCCCAACAGTATTATCAAAAGAGCAAATGAAACACCCAAGATCCGTCATATTGAAAAGGGTGCTTCAGGAGCACTGTTTTATGGCTTGTTTACATTAAACAAGGTAATGCCTGAAAACTTGTTTTTAATTTTTCTCAACCAACTCCTGGAACCAAATAGGATAATTTTCCAGTCACTGCTTAATGACAGTATTGTGACACAGAATTCTACCTTTGCTTTGGTAGAGGGTGAAATAATTCCACATATAAGGGAATGAGAGTGGATGACTATTTAACAGTCTATTTTAAGATATCTCTGAGAGAGCTGTCTGAAAATGATTTACCGAAAACTTTATTTTACTAATTACAAATACCCGCCCTCACACACAGTGCGAGGCAACGGTGCAGGACATAGGTTGGTGCCAGGCTAACTGTCTCAGATTTTTAAGCTCTGCTGCAACTATACAATACTGATGATTTTCTTTCTGTCGACTTTGTTTCTAAAGGTTCCCTGAACAAGGGTGAAAATTCATTGTGGCATGTGTTTCAAATCATAAGTAGATTACGTGGCATCTCTTAAACTCAAAACCATTCAATAGAATGCATCTACTATCTCTGCAGATAGTTTAATCAATTAGCATTGATTCCTGTGTCTTGTTAAATTAACTATTTTATATTAGCTTAGAAACTGAGAACCATTCTATGAAATGACATTTGGAAGGCAAGTGAATCTAGTTTTCTTGATTCACTAGATTTCTAGATTTGGTAGATATATACATACATACATCTCATTGATGCATCAATGGCCAAATTCATCATATTAGAATTCAGTTAAAAAATGATGACTTTGGTGAATACAACAAATGCTTTATGAATTGACAACCTTATGACTTTTCCATCTCTCTTCTTTTAAAAGCTCCTTTACTTCAAATCCATTACTTTATAGCACAGGCTTTAGAAATTATGTATCTGAACACTATTGAAAAGTTGATGAGCAATAGCATAAGCAAAATTCAATACAATATAAACTGGGGATCACTGGCTTACTTCAACATAAAACATGAAATCGGTATTAAGAGGGTCTAGATGCGTAAATTACTGCAATCTTACCTGTAGATTCCCTATAACCTACTGAGTTAGGAACACTAGGAGCAAATGTCCATTCATTCCTTTAAACAGAAGATACAAAGATGGCTGCCCAAAGTCCTCATTACTGTGGTCTCAGGTAATTTACAGGAATCTAAGCTGTTCTGGAACAGGAAGCAGTGAAAAACAGAAAGAACATTTATTGCCCTAACAGTTTCAGGCAGAAATCTCCAGGATAAGAAAGTGAATCATTACAGTAATAAAATTTTTTCAAACGACTTCATTGAAGATACCTGTATGCCTATGTCTGTAATAGGTTTCATATTTCCTATGATCATTTTTGTCCTGAAAAAAAAAGGTTTTCTTTGAATGTATAGCAATGACTGTGAATAATTTAATTTTCATAAAATGAATATTAATTTGCCTTTTGCAGAAAACAGTGAAAGTAAAGAACACAATCTATGAAATAAAAGACAATGAAGAAAATCATATAGAAGTGGTGGGGAACGGCAAATGTTACAACATCAACTGTGAGGAAGGAGATAAACTCCAACTCTACTGCTTTCAGCTGAGAACAATTGACAAGCAACCAAAATTAGTGAGTGGAGATCACAGTTTAATTGAGGTAGGAAGTAGACTGGGAATGGACTTCCCAAATAGGAAACTGACTTTTTCTTTAGGATTCTGAACATGAGGTTTTCATTATTTTACATAGACAACTCTGTATCTGGAAGAGAGAATTAAGATGATGCCGTTATACTCATTTCTATGAAAAAAGAATTTTTCAAAATGGATATTGAAGAAATAGTCCAATAATATTGTATTTATGCTATGTAACAAGATGTATGAAAAACATAGAATGGCATAGAAATCCATTTCAATAGTGAACAAGAGCAAGGATTTTGAGTAAGTTAGATGTGATATGAATGCCAGCTACAACAATTAGGACCTGACTGATACTAGGGAAAGTTTAACTTTTTTTTTCCTTTTTAAATAATTTATGTGATTTCGTTTTATGTGTATTTGTGTGAAGGTGTCAGATCCCTTGGAACTGGAGTTACAGTCAGTTGTGAGCTGCCATGTGGGTGCTGGAAATTGAACACTGGTCCTTTGGAAGAACAGTCAGTGCTCTTAACTACTGAGACATCTGTCCAGCCCCTGAAAGTTTAACTTTTAATCTGGACTTTAAGGAAAAAAAATAATTGATATAGTGATGAGTTATTAAAGTGTCTATCTTATCATGAAAAATGAATAGGTAGTAGGTACTATTTTCTTAACTGGGTGAAGAGACTAGAGAGAAAAATCTACAAAATAGATTTTGTGATAGACAAACAGATAAGTTGTGATAGACACTATTAATTCCACTAGCTGTGAAGCACAAAGATATAGCATTCATTTTTAAACAATTTTATTTGGTGTTCCTTAAAGCCTTTCCCTATAAACTCCCAAACTTAAGTAGGAGAGAACAGGTTAGTGGGAAGAGGGGGAAGAGCCCACTTTACTTCTACTGGCTGTTTAGGGTCAAAGAGTTATTTTGGGGGGATATACCAATCTCTGTCAACAGCAAATGCAGCCAGCAGTCGCCTCCAAGTTGCTGTGCCCGAACAGTTTCTCTCCATCTGTCTGCTCCAAACCACCACACCGTCTGTTTTTGGTCTCTTCAAACTGCTACTTGCTACAAGCCACAGACCACACACCAACACCACATACCACACTTTCTTCTTCTGGGCCCTCAGGTTTATATCCTCAGATTCCTATACCATGCCCCTCTCCATGCCATATTGTGCAGGCCATTACCAGCTCTCAAAGGCCATGTCCCTCACTTGACAGTTCTCAGCTGTGGCCAATCTAAAGCCCAAACTAAAGTCCCACACCTGGGATTAAAACAAAACATACTTACATAACATAAATGAGTTTTTAAAGAAACCAAAACTTCCATTACACAAAGACTCTGAGAACATAAGGCCAAATTGCTGTTCAAAAGGTCATATAAATGTAGTATTGTCAGAAATAAGGAAATGGATTATTCATTGTAGAACAGGTAAATTTTAAAAGGTTTTATGAGGATGAATGCTTAGTTACTTTGATGTATTAGTAAAAAGTAGTTTTTGTATTTGTCATGAAAAATCTGTGTTACAGAGAAACTTGATTCGGAGGCAGAAATATTAGTTAGACACAACTATGAACTTTGACATGCTTATATGCTGTGTCTTTACATTAAATATTCAGTAACTTTGTAAGCTGCTCATGAAACCTTGGCAGTTTGAAAATCATGGTAGCCTTGCGCCACTAGAGCACACAAAGTCTATGGAGCATGACGTTTAAAATCATGCAGCTACTTTATCAAGACATCACAGAAGTATTTCATAACCTGTGTTAAGCATAGGAAAGATAAGTGGGGCCTTGTCTATGGGGGTGACTCAAGTTTAAGTAGAAAGATCCTTGTGGTTTGACAAGCAGCTTGGTAACAGTGGTTTTTGAGAGAGAAAATGGCTTAAAAGAACATTCAAAAGCATTTCAGAGAGAACATTAAGAAGCTGGATAAATGGAACTGATGCTAACACTGAGAATGAAGAATGTAAGGTGGAAGTAGGCTCAGGATGATGTTCAAGTGCCTATAAGAAATTCAATAAATAGCACAAATATTTATTCAGACTTATAAACATAGACATACATATCTGAAACTGAAAATAATTTTGTGTGTATTTTTAAATTTAGGGATACTTGGCAAATCTAATACTTGGATTATATCTACAAATTGCACCATGGGTATTACATTTATGCTAATAGAGAATACCCACTAAATATTTACTATGAGCCGGGATTTTACACAGCGATAGAGAAAGAGTAATTTGTTGTTCTCATTTTATAAGTAGGGTCTAATAATGTTTATTATTTACCCTATGATTATTCTGGCAGTATGACCAACATGCTATCATAATCAATAAGAATATACACTCCTGTTAGATTTTAGATTTGCCTATTTCACCTTAGGCTGGGCAGAAAATATCCACCTATGATATCTCAATATCTCGCATCCAATGCAATCTACTTTGACTATTACTGTCTGGGCTACCTTCCAAGCAATACCCCAAGATACGTGTGTGTTCTTCACATGGTTGCTTCTTCCATCCATGCCATTGTTGGTGTCCTTCCTCCGGGCCTACATGCTTCTCTCTCCACCTAATTCATGGTGGCTTCCTCCTTCCTCTTCTCTTCCTGTCTGTCTCCTTCCCAAGATCTCTTCTGTCCTCCAAGCCCTCCAACCTTAGCCCTGCCAACCTCACCTTTATCCTGCCCGGGTGTCTGCATTTTATTGGTCAAACAGGAGTAATTTCTTAGGCAAGTGTACATGAGAATGTGCTTGTCCAGGCAAGGATGAGATTTTAGGGGCCAGTAATTAGCATCAAATACAAAGCACCAGACTAACCTCCAACAGTAATTGTTTCCTTTTCACTGGAGTAGCTGCAAATGTTCAGGAATAGTCGCTACCAAAGACACTGAGTGGTGGACTAGAAATCCACAAAGTATCTGGCACTGAGGGCAGATTCTTAGACAAGATGAGTACACAGTTCAGTGGTGGTAGTTATGGATCACAATCAGTGGAGCAATAGCTAAAGTTAAAGTGTACTACAAATTAAGTTTAAAAATTGTTGTGGTCAAGATAAAATGAAAGCTGCATGAAACACAGATATAGACTATTTTAAGGAAAAAATCAGACAATGTAGTGACAAGTGATGAAGGCACTCTCATGAAATAACTGCAATAAATGATAAGAGTTAGCTTTCATGGAAGATATACTCCAGATACAGCAGTCCACGTACAGATACTGCTGCATTTTGACATGGGAACATAGGCATTAGTTGTCTCATTTTGAAGATCTCCTAATGCAAGAATCCATGTGTTGCAACTCAGCCTTATACCTCGGAATTTTAGTACTGGGGAAAACCAAAACATCGTGGATTTTGTCTTGTTTTTCTATTCCAAACCATGCTTCAGACAAGAAAATGAAATCCTTTTTGTTATAATTCCCCTCACTGCATCTGGTAAATACCCAACCTACTCAAATAAACTCATAGTTGGAAAAGGTGGCTCAACATAAGGGAGTGTAATGCAGATGTAGCCCATAGCAGCTCAGTGTCCAAGTGGCTTCCACAGTAATGGGAAAAGGGACTGCCTCTGACATGAACTGATTGGCCTGCTCTTTGATCACCACCCCCTGATGGGGAGCAACCTTACCAGGCCATAGAAGATGACAATGCAGCCACTCCTGATGAGATCTGATAGACTAAGATCAGAAGGAAGGAAATGAGGACCTCCCCTATCAGTGGACTTGGAGAGGGGCAAGCATGGGGAGAAAGGGGAGGGAAGGTAGGATTAGGAGGGGAGGAGAGGGGGTTTATGGGGGGATACAAAGTGAATAAAGTGTAATTAATAAAAGTTAAAATTAAAAAATTAAAAAAGGGAGTGCAATGAAGGAGATGAAGCAGTGAAGATCAACAGTTTGAGATAGCAAAAGGTCATATATAGCCCTTGGTGGGAATAGACAAGCATGGGCAATTGGAGAAAGATAAACAGTGTTTTAACTCAATTGCAAGGATCTCAATTGTATTGTTCATTGTTTCTTTCAAGGTCACCAAATGTAAGAAAAAAAAGGAAATACCAACTGCCCATTCAAGCACAAAAGATGAAGAACAGGGCTACATGCAGCATGAATTCTGTTATTTTAAAGTAGAAACACCAAACAAGTTCTGATTTGTGATTATGTATTTTAATTTACAAATTTATTATTCTATTTTTTGATGGAAAATAATAAAAATTCTTTTTTAAAAGTACATCAATACAAAGTACTGTGTGTAATGTGTTTAATTCATGAGTGAACTCCTTGAAGGTGGTATATTTGAGCTTTGAGAGACAAATAGGTCAGAAGACACAGGATTTCATCAATGTTGTCTTCTACATTCTGATCAAATTCCTGAATACAGGATGTATTAAGATCTTCTCCCACTGTCTGGGCTCTTTCTTCTCTCCGTTGATTGTTATCTTTGCTTTATAAATATAATTAATCATTAATAATTAATTTTTTGGGGAATATCAAATGCTACTTGTCTGCTAAAGAATGTAGCAATGGAATGACTACTCATGAAATTCTGTACTCTATACTCATAGATAAGTTCCTTATTCAGCATCATCAAAGAAGTTTCCTCCTCAATTTGATAGGAACAAATACAGACAATATTCACGAGGGAGAGGCCTAAACAGGGATGTCTCGATCAAATCACTCCCTCAGGGCTTAGAAAATCTGCAGAAGAGGAGGTCAAAAGAGAATGCAAGAGCAGAGGGGATGTGGGACACTTATAAAATAAAGCTTTATAGATACATCAAGGCTGTCACACATATGAACTCACAGAGACTGTGACAGCAGACACAGGGTCTAGATTAGTCTTTAACAGATGGGGTCATAGAGCTGAAAGGAGGCATGGACACAAGCCTCATACACAACACAGATGATATCTGCAATTCATAGACGAATAAAAAATTAGTTTTCTCCAATGGAGAAACAAACCACTCTCAAGGGTGGTTGGCACAGCAGTAAATGTCCAATGCAAAACAAAATCAACACCATCTTTAAGGATTTTAATCACATATTTTGAGTCACATTTTTTTTTGTCTTACATTTTTTTTTTTGTCTTATAATGATGGATTTTCTATCCAGACAAGCTGATGGACCCCTGTCAGATGACTGATGTCATCCATGACATCACTGTGTTTGCATTTTAGCATTAAGGCTCTTTTTAAAATTTATTTTTTATTAATTACATTTCATTCACTTTGTATCCCAGCTGTAGTCCCCTCCCTCAAAATCTCACAAACCAACCCTCTCTCCCTCATCTCCTCCCATGCCCCTCCCCAAGGCCACTGATAGGGGAAGTCCTCCTCCCCTATCCATCTGACCCTAGCCTATCAAACCTGATCAGGACTGGCTGCATTGTCTTCCTATGTGCCTTGGAAAGGATGCTCCCCCTTCATGAGGAGGAGATCAAAGAGCCAGCCATTGAGTTCATGTCAGAAACAGCTCCTGTTCCCATTACTAGGTAACCCACATGGACATTGAGCTGCCATGGGCTACATCTATGCCGGGGTTCTAGGTTATCTCCATGCCTGGTCCTTGGTTGGCGTACCAGTCTCAGAAAAGAGCCCTGCGCCCAGACTTTTAGTTCTGTTGTTCTCCCTGTGGAGCTCCTGTCCCCTCCAGGTCTTTCTATCTTCCCCTTCTTTCATAAGATTCCCTGCACTCTATCCAAAGTTTGGCTATGAGTCTCAGCATATGCTTTGATGCCCTGCTGGGTAGAGTCTTTCAGAGGCCCTCTGTAGTAGACACCTGCCCTCTTCCCTGTTTTCTCCTTCTTCCGATTTCTGTCCCATTTGCCTTTCTGAATGAGGATTGATCATCGTACCCGGGATCCTCCTTCTTGCTTAGCTTCTTTAGCTGTACAGATTTTCGTATGGTTTTGCTATATTATATGTCTAATATCCACTTATAAGTGAGTATATACTGTGTGTGTTTCTGCTTCTGGGATACCTCACTCAGGATGATCTTTTCCAGTTCCCACCATTTGCCTGAAAATTTGAACTCATTGGCAAAGGAGACAACTTCCTGAATAAAACACCAACAGCACAGACTCTAAAATCAACAATCAATAAATGGGACCTCATGAAACTGAAAAGCTTCTGTAAAACAAAGGACACTGTCATCAGAACAAAACAACAACCTATAGATGGGGAAAGGATCTTCACCAACCCTATATCTGACAGAGGGCTAATATCCAGAAATTAGAAAGAACCAAAGAAGTTAAAAAGCAACAAATGAAGTAATCCAATTAAAAAATGGGGTACAGAATTAAACAGAAAATTCTCAATAGAGGAATATTAAATGGTAGAGAAACACTTAAAGAAATGCTGTTGTGGGGTAATAATATTTATTGTTGATTTTTCTTTTAGTTAAGCACTGGTTATTCCTAAACCAGCTCTATACCCAAATCACCACAAAGAAATTAGGATTTATTTAATTAACCTAGAGCACAATGTTGGGCAATAGTTACTCCATCCTAAACCTCCAACCCCCCCCCCATAGTTTCCTACCATTCAGATTTCACTCATTATACTTGCTTCTAGTCATATCTTAGGTCCAGTACATCTCTCCTCATGGTTCCAAGTCCTGTCCTGCTGCTCTCTGCTCTCCTACTCCTCCCACTTGCTTCCTTCTCCTCCCCACCTTATTCTCTCCATTGTTCAGCATTGTGGCTGGTTGTATTATTGACAATACAAATAACAAATTTTGGCATGTTTACACAAACTTCAGACAGGTGATGCTTAGAATAAGTATCACAATGTAATGTCTGGATTAAAACCAGAGAGTGGGGAAGAGAAATCAGCGTTTGAATGAACAAGTTAAATTGTATACATTCTAAAAGTATATTATACCAACATTTTCCCCTTTAAGTCCAATGAAAGCCTCCTTTTCTTTCAATACAATAATAATCACAAAATTTATGAAAACTATTAAGGAAGATTTACAAGTGCAATGTCCAGTTCACATGCATTTGGAAACTTAGGAGAAAGTACTCGATTATTTATCCTGTATTGACAAGTTTAGAGTTCTATACCTAAATTAACTTTTTTCCCTATTGGTATTACCTATATAAAAACATTTTCTTCAATACTAAACAACTTAAGCTTAATTGTGGAACTGTAACTATTTGGTCTTTAACCCCATCAGAGAGTTGAGAAGGAATAAAATTAGTTACTGGAGTAAATAGGAATTGAATATTAGCATCTTCCAATAAATAAAAAATTTACAGACACAGTCTGCTGCCTCAACAGTCACCCATAATTCTCTATAACTTTGGAGCATCGTCTTCAGCCTTCTGACTCAAATATTTGACAGACATATATGTGAAGCATATATGTCTTGCTTACCCTGCTTTCGCAGAGTCCAGCAGTGGGCATTTAAGCTTACCCATTTTTGGGTAGAATCCTGTCTGTCGTGAAACAAGGGCATTTTCTTTTTGCCTGATTGGCTTGTTTGTCACATTTGAAGCCATCTCTATATGGAGGTTCTTCAATGCTCATCATCTTCTTTGAGGTAGGCGGGGCGCTGCCAGGAGATGACCTGTCTCATTGTCAAAAAATCTTTAAAATAATAAAGACTTTTAAAATGCCATCTTCTGTAGGTCTCTGAAGTTTTTGAAGACTTACCTATCTTTATGTAATCAACCTGTTTACAGAATCATATCTATCTGTTAAACCTAGGATGTATACTCCTGTGATAAATTAAACTAGTGTCCGACATGACTGACTTGATTAACTAGCAATTAACTTGCATTACCTAATATCTGAAACAGTTAGTAATAGCAGTTTAAAAGTATTGGAAGTGACCTTGAATTTGTATCAATATACTAAAATTTACCAATGCATTAAAAAGAGACTTATCTTTGCATCAACATACAAAACCCTATACCAGAGCTAAAAAATAACCTTATTAGAGAATAACAAATAAAGCCTTAGGTTGAGTAGATTCAATAATCTACCTTTTGTTCTATTATTTCTAAAAGATATACCTTTCTTTCTTTTCAACTCTCTTTCTTCTTAACTAAGAAAGAAAGAGAAAACAAAAAGAAAAGACAGAAATCCCTGAGTTTAAGTTTGTTTTCTCTTTGAATAAGACCATTAATAATTTATAACCATCTTCCAATGTCAATAAACATTCACAGCCACAGAAAACAACCAAAAACCTACCTGACCCCCTTTAAAGGAAATTGGATGTCATTCTCATAAATTTTTTTCTAGCTAACTTTTTGGACATGCAGAAATCCTGCCCAAAGGAAATTGGAAAAAAATGGTTAATTAAACAAACATTAACATTTGTGGTCCAGTCTTTGAATGTTGAGATATTTTAGGTTTAATAGAAGTCTTGTTTGGAACAATTTAAAATGCTGGACCAATTGAGATTAGTAGCTTTCTTCAAAGCTATCCTGGGAGCAGGCTTGTCTAAGAAACAGCAATTGAAGCAGTTGAGGCAGGAACAAGCAGAATGCTGGAACATGCAAGATGCTGGAAGAGATATGTCAATGTCTCAGCATGCTGGAAGGATGAATTGTGTCAGGTTTGATCCAGGGTCTCCTGTATCTGCTCCTTTTGTTCTAAAAACATATAATTTCTCACAAACATTATACAGTCCTAAAATTATAAATGTGTGAGATGTGCAAGATGAAACTAAACTGTAAACCAATTTTCTCTATGCCAATTAAAAGAGTAACATAATAAATTTTGAGGATATTGTAGGCAAGGAAATGTTGGCCATGTATTGCTGAAGTTCTTGCTGGAGACAATTTTTATGTCTCAGTCAGTTTCAGAGTTGTTCCTGTGTGAAGGGATCAACAATTAATGTTACCATTATTATTGAACATACAATCAATATCATGTTGAAATCAAAACAAGGTTGGATAGATCAAAATATCTTTTTTGGGCTCTTAGGCATCTGTTGTATTAGGCCAAGCTGCTACCTATCTCTCTAGAGAAGGCCTCCCATAAGAGAGACAAGCTGGTTGCCTTGCGCAATAGGCAAAAGGCATGTTTTATGTAAACTGTATATAAACTCCTTTTTAATTTAGAGTTTACGCATACCCAAGGCATCTTGTACCTGTTTAGAGGTTTAGGCCTAGGTTTTTATATATGTTGTAGCTATTTTTATTTGATTCCCTTTTCTATACCGAATAGACAGTTATGCATTTATAAGGAAACTTTGTATAAATTCCCTTATAGCTTTAGCTCTTAAGCATACCCTAGGCATCTTGAACCTGGATTTTACATTGGTTGTGGCTATTCTTTGGCTTTCCCTTTTTTTGATATGGGATGGATGGTTCAGGCTTTTAAACATATGAATTGTAATATTTGAGTTTCTAGGACTTAACTAGGTTGGCATGTACTTGGCCACTTATAAGGGCCCTGTGTGGCTTTTGTTTGTTTGTTTGTTTTGCATTAGGCATGAGCAACATTTGTCTTCCTCAGTGGAAAAATGTCTCACATTTGAAAGCCAGCTTCCAGAGCAGTGTGACACTTTATCTAGTCAGCATTTAAAAGTCTTGGGTGTACAGATTTTAGCATGATTATCCTATATTATATGTCTAATAAAGCTAAGCAAGAGGGAGAATCCTGGATAAGATGCTCAATCTTCATTCAGAAAAGCAAACAGGCTAGACACTGGAAGAAGATGAAATCAAGGAACAAAACAGGAGCCTACCACAGAGGGCCTCTGAAAAACTCTATCCAGCAAGGTATTAAAGCAGATGGTGATACTCATAGCCAAACTTTGGGCAGAGTACAAGGAATCTTATGAAAGAAGGGGGAGATAGAAAGACCTGTAAGGGTCTGGAGCTCCACAAGGAGAACAATAGAACCAAGAAATCTGGGCCTAGGGGTCTTTTCTGAGACTGATACTCCAACCAAAGACCATGCATGGAGATAACCTAGACCCCCTGCACAGAGGTAGCCCATGGCAGCTCAGTCTCCAAATGGGCTTCCTAGTAAGGGGCACAGGGGCTGTCTCTGACATGAACTCAGGGATGGCCACAGAGGGAGACTATAGAAGACAGCCCTAAAGGTACCTGATAGGCTAGGGTCAGATGGAAGGGGAAGAGGCATGGGAGGAGATGAAGGAGGAAGAGAAGGAGGGAGGGTAGGATTGGGAGAGGCTACAGCTGGGATACAAAGTGAATAAATTATAATAAATAAAAATTATATTAAAAAAAGTTTTTTGATGAGGGAGGCATGTGGTTTGCATGTTTGTCTCCCAGCCTAATTTTGAGTCCTTATATTGACCAACAGAGCATATTTCTTAAGCCAGAATGCCCTTTTGTACCAGTTTTGTGGAAGTACCAGTTTTGAGATTGGCTGGCCTTTTTAGAGAAGTGTGACATCAGCTCTCCTTACAGAAACCTAAAATTGATGTGAATCCAACCTTTAGATCAGTAAGGACATAATATCTATTATTAAGAAAAAAGTATTTACATAGTAACCTTAAGGAGAATTTTGTCATTTTGAAGACTAGACTCTCTGCAAGTGGCTAAACAGCAGGAGTTGCCACCTTAGCTTTTGTTGTGTAAGTTAGGATGATCTGGAACTCAGAGATCTGCCTATTTCTTTTTACTTTGTGTCCAGATTAAATGTATGTGCCTTCACCAACTTCTTCAAATATTTTTTTTCTCAAATCCATATCATTGTAACTCAAAACCTTTAAATGAAAATCAAGCAAAGAGACAAGAAAATTTTGAGTTTTGGGTTACTTGTGTCATATTCAGCTGTAACAATCAAAATCCAGTTTGTTATTTTTTGGAATTTAGTTGTTACAGTGAAACAGCAGACCCTAACCAGAAAGAGCAAACAAGTATCTTGCAGCCAGCGAGCTTTGAATTTTAGCCTCTATTAATCTAATTTTTATTACCAAGAGTGCTTTTTCTATTGTTTATAACTTAGTATTCCATTCCTTGGTTTTTTTTTTTCCCCCATTTTCTCCTTGAACTTTCTTGAAGAAGGCATGGAGAAGAGCTATCACCATTAAACAAATGACAACCAGATCCATGACTATGGCAATCAAAGCCAAAAGGGATTAAAACACCCACTACCATGGCATTTTTTTTTTTTTTTTTTTTTTTTTTTTTTTAGATGCAGTTTTAGGCCAAGCTCTGTTTAGAAGTCTGTCTGCCTCCAGTTCCTTTCTTTCTAGCCATGGCTGCTGTTGTTGCTCTGAGCTGAGCTGAGCCAGCTACAGTATCAGGAAGCCATGCTTGTGTACCCCTCCTGTTAGACTGTAGTGGCAGCCAGTTTTGTTAAGTCTTGGGTCTGCCCACAGTAGACTGTCTTTTACTCCTGGGCCTATTGAAGAGTCTCTCTTAAAGAGACAGTAATTGACCTAGGAGATTTTAGGTTTTAAGTTAGGGCTGTATCCCTGGGAGTTTATTTCCCCCACTAAATTAGATGGAAGTATGATGTAAAGGGTGTGGATACTTACATTACTTGGACACGATTTGTTGTGGGTTAATAATATTTATTTTTGATTTGTCTTTTAGTTAAGCACTGATTATTCCCAAACCAGCTGTATACAGAAATCACCACACAGAGACTAAGATTTATTTAATTAACCTAGAGTACAATGCTGGGTAATAGTTACTCCATCCTAAACCTCCAACCCCCCATAGTTTCCTACCATTCAGATTTCACTCATTATACTTGCTTCTAGTCATATCTTAGGTCCAGTACATCTCTCCTTATGGTTCCAAGTCCTGTCCTGCTGCTCTCTGCTCTCCTACTCCTCCCACTTGCTTCCTTTCTCCTCCCCACCTTATTCTCTCCATTGTTCAGCATTGTGGCTGGTTGTATTATTGACAATACAGATAACAAATGGTGGCATGTTTACACAAACTTCAGACAGGTGATGCTTAGAATAAGTATCACAATGCAATGTCTGGATTAAAAACCAGAATGGGGTAGAGAAATCAGCATTTGAATGAACAAGGGTAAATTATATCAACATTATACCAACAAAATGCTGAATATCCGTCCATAGTCACCAGGGAGATGCAAATTAAAATGACCCTGAGGTTTCAGCTTACACCCATCAGAATGGCTAAGATAAAAAACTCAAGTGATAACACATCCTGGAGAGGATGTGGAGAAAGGGGAACCCTCCTCCACTGCTGGCGGGAATGTAAACTTGTACAACCTTTAGGAAATCAAACTGGCATTTTCTCAGGTGATTAGGAATAGTGCTACTTCAAAATCCAGCTATATCACTCTTAGACATATATCCAAAAGTTGCTCAAGTATACAACAAAGACATTTTGTCAGCCATGTTCTTAGCAGTTTTATTTGTAATAGCCAGAATCTGGAAACAACCCAGACGTCCCTCAGCAAAGGAATAGATACAGAAATTGTGGTACATTTACCCAATGGAATACTGCTCAACAATTAAAAACAAGCAAAGCGCCTGCCATTGAGTTCCTGTCAGAAATAGTCCCTGTTCCCCTTACTATGTGAAACCCATTGGTTACTGAGCTACCACGAGCTTCGTCCGAGGAAAGGTTCTAGGACCATACAAGGATCATACATGGTCCTTGGTTGGAGAAACAGTTTCAGAAATGGCAGGCTCTTTGACCTCCCCACCCCCCAAGGGAGGAGAAGTTCTGCTAGGCCACAGAGGAGGACTTTGTAGCCAGTCCTGAAGATACCTGATTAAACAAGGTCAGATGAAAGAGGAGGAGGACCTCACCTATCCATGGACTCGGAAAGGGGCAGGGAGAAGATGAGGGAGGGTGGGGTTGGGAGGGAACAAGGGAGCGGGATACAGCTGGGATACAAAATTAATAAAATGTAACTAATAATAATATTAATAATAAAAAAGAAAAAAATTATCCAGCAAGTTAATATACTATAGGCTCTTATACTAGCATTAGCTGGTTGGTGTCCTATGTTCCATGTCGGAGGAAAACAGCGGTACAGACACCATCCACTATCAAACACAGGGGAACTCAGTCAGACAACTGTTGTTTCAAGCTCTGAAGCTACCAGAAGTTCAGAGCTTTTCCACAAGTTTGCAAGTCTTCAAGTATTGTCACTATATAGGCCAGGATCTGCTGAGTTTTCCCAGAAAGATTGCCTAAGTGGCCCTTATATTAATCACTTAAAGAGTACAGTTAAGCCATGCTACAGAGAGCAGTCATTGCCAACTAACGTTATGTTTAGCTGAGGTTGGAGTCACATGTTTCTGATGACATTACGCTCTGGAAAGCTATGGCCTGGGAACCATTGACAAAAGAATGAAAGCTTTGTAAAGAGTTTAAACTGGAAAGGATTCATGACAGATCTTTCCCTATTCAGGATATGTACAGGCAAGTACAGAGCAACAGGCTCTGACAAGTTCCCCTCTGGCAGCTTCCATTCTGAACAAGAAAAAAGGGGGAGATGGCTGAGTGACTCCCCTTTGTCTCTGTGATTTCACTTTCATTCAAAAAAGATTCCTAGTGACCTACTTCTAAGTCTGTGGGATATGAAAGACTCAATGCTGGAATTTCTACCTATTTTTACTTTAAAAAAAAAAATAACTGCATAAAGTGGAGCTTTGTTTCTGTAGGGTGTTTTTTTTTTTTCTAGAAACCACATTAATAACAGGAAATAAAGAGTTCTGCTTTCAGAGCTGGGGAAATCGAAAGCTATGAACACTGCTGGGAAGAATCCTATTTCATCACAACCCTCCCTGGGGAGACAGCAGGGAGAGGCAGACATCCAGCACTGCTCCACTTAGAAACTTACTTTAACCAGTTCCCTTGTCTTCTCTGTTATTCTGTAAATACTACATTTTCTCAGCATTCAGTGAGAGTGCAATACCCACATTTTGAGAGATTTATCTTCCTACTCAAAATAGACAAGCCCCATTTCCTGCCTTGCTGAAGATCTATACTCTGGACATCACTGAGACAATTCCAGGGAGGTAAGTCCTGCCCCTGTTACATAAAGGGTAGATAGCTCTGTAAACGCACAAGAACATAGGAAATCCAAGTGGTTCTTCCAGGGTATGGGGAGGGGGAGGCAGAACAGGGATGGTTCAGCTCCTCTCAGGGGCAGAGAACTGTTGCAGCTGGGCTCTGATGCCTGGTTCAGGAATTCCTTCCTCTCTGAGGCTTGAGGAAAGAAAAGGTGCATTTTGATTACTGCAGATTATAAAAGTTGATTCCTAAGAATAAGTATCAATAAATGAAAAATGAGAAGAAGGCTTTAAGTACATTGGCTGCAGGGTACACGGGTATCTGTGGCTATGGTGAATGAGTAAGTACAAGTTAGTGATAGGAAAAGTTACTGTGAAATGATATTGAGTGAAAATGCATCTGCGCATGGAGTTGCATTCTCTAATAATATCTTAATATTATACAGCATGGGAGCCAGTGGACATGTGTAGTAAAAACCTTCTAAGGTTCACAGATGCAGTTATTCAAAGACATGCTGTTTTCATAAGAATATTTAACACTTCCTTTTTCTCCCCTCCATAAACAGGACTAAGAATAATGTTTACTCACCTGGAGAGAGACTTTTTGTCATCTTGAAAGTTATTCTTTTAGGTTGGTTATATTTTATCTATTTTTTTATTTTTGTTTTTATATTTTGGGCATGACATACAAGTCTTATAAAAAAAGAGTTAAATAGAAATATGCTTCTGTTGTCTGCTTTTAGAATATTTGAAAGGATCTCTGTCTCTGGCAGAGTACTCCATGTGTACATAAACTTCATAATGTAAGTGACAATTTGAAGTTGTACCTGAATTAGATCAGTCTGACTAAGTTCATCAGTTATGTTGCTAAAGCCTGCTAGATTTTTACATATGTTTTCATCTTAATCATTTACTAATTGATACACTGTTGTATTGACCATAAGACTCTGGGTTCTCTTTTTTATTTTTTTTTTCAAATTCAGATATCTGTGGCCTCACAGACATGTTTGTTAACATGTAGATATCTGTACTTATATGAAAACAAATTCTGTGATTTAACAGAACTGTGAAGGAAAATAATAATAAATAGAATACACTATTATTGGTAGATGAATCCATAGTTAAAACTATTATCTTCTGGGGCTGGAGAGATGGCTCAGTGGTTAGGAGCACTGGTTGCTCTTCCAAAAGTCTTGACTTCAATTCCCAGCAACCACATGGTAACTCAAAACCATTTATAATGGTATTTAATGCCCCTTTCTGTCTGCGGATATATACAGGAAGACAGAGAACTCAGAAACATACATAAGTAAACCTCTTGTTAAAAAAATACTATTTTCTTCTAGGATGGGAAGGTTTATCTCACTGTGATATTTAATAATTTTACCTTCATTTCTATTAAAGCTCTGCTAATGTAGATAAACAGGATTTTCTTTAGTTTCTAATTAATTTTAAATTTCCCAACTGTTAGGAAATGTTTTATTAACAGCTCTTATGCACACTTCTAAAATTATATTTGGCCATTTGGCAGAAGCTGTCATTGGACTGCTTAAGTCCTTCATTATAGGCTGGTAATCAACAGATTTTTTTGATTTTATTTTTCTTTATTAATTACACTTTACTCACTTTGTATCCCCCCCCCATGGTTCCCTCCCTCCTCCTGTCCCAATCCCTCTCTTCTTCCACCCTCTGTATGCATGCCCCTCCCCAAGTCCACTGATAGGGGAGGTCTTCTTTTCCTTCCTTCTGATCCTAGTCAATTAGGTTTCATCAGGAGTGGCTGCCTTGTCCTCTTCTGTGACCTGGTAATGCTGCTTCCCCCTCAGGGGGAGGTAATTAAAGAGCAAGCCAATCAGTTCATGTCAGAGACAGTCCCTGTTCCTATTACAATGGAACCCACTTGGATACTGAACTGCCATGGGCTACATCTGTGCAGGGGTCTTAGGTTATCTCCATGCATAGTCCTTGGTTGGAATAGCAGTCTCAGGAAAGACCCTGTGCTCAGATTTTTTGGTTCTGTTGCTCTCCTTATGGAGTTCCTGTCCTCTCCGGATCTTACTGTTTTCCACTTCTTTCCTAAGATTCCCTTTACTCTGCCCAAAGGTTGCCCATAAGTCTCAGTATCTACATTGATAGTCTGCAGGGCAGAGCTTTTTAGAGGTCCTCTGTGTCAGGCTCCTGACTTGTTCCCTCTTTTCTCCTTCTTCTGATGTCCATCCTCTTTGCCTTTCTGGATAGGAATTGAGAATTTTAGCAAGAGTCCTCCCTCTTGATTAGTTTCTTTAGGTGTACAGATTTTAGTAGGTTTATCCTATATTATATGTCTATATTAATGAGTATACACCGTGTGCATCTTTCTGCTTCTGGGACAGCTCACTCAGTATGATCTTTTCCAGGTCCCACCATTTACCTGCAAATTTCATGATTTCCTTGATTTTTATTGCTGAGTAATATTCCATTGTGTAGATATACCACAATTTGTGCATCCATTCCTCCACTGAGGGGCATTTGGGCTGTTTCCAGCTTCTGGCTATTACAAATAAGGCTGCTACAAACATGGTTGAGCAAATGTCCTTATTGTGTACTTGAGAATCTTTTGGATATATGCCTAGGAGTGGTATAGCTGGATCTTGAGGAAGCACTATTCTTAGTTGTCTGAGAAAGGGCCAGATTGCTTTCCAGAGTTGTTGTACAAGATTACATTCCCACCAGCAGTGGAAGAAGGTTCCCCTTTCTCCACAACCTCTCCAGCATGTATAGTCACTCGAGATTTTTATCTTAGCCATTCTGATGGGTATAAGGTGAAATCTTAGGGTTGTTTTGATTTGCATTTCCCTGATGGCTAGTGAGGCTGACCATTTCTTTAAGTGTTTCTCTGCCATGCGATATTCCTCTGCAGAGAATTCTCTGTTTAGCTCTATACACCATTTTTTAATTGGATTACTTGATTTTTTGCTGTTTAACTTATTTAGTTCTTTATATATACTGGATATTAGCCCTCTGTCAGATATAGGGTTGGTGAAGATCTTTTCCCAATATGTAGACTGTCGTTTTGTTCTGAAGACAGTATCCTTTGCTTTACAGAAGCTTTTCAGTTTCATGAGGTCCCATTTATTGATTGTTGCTCTTAGAGCCTGTGCTGTTGGTGTTCTGTTCCGGAAGTTGTCTTCTGTGCCAATGAGTTCAAGAATATTCCCCAATTTTTCTTCTAAGCGGTTTAGTGTGTCTAGTTTTATGTTGACGTCTTTGATCCACATGGACTTTAGTTTTGTGCAGGATGATAAGTATGGATCTATTTTCATTTTTCTACATGTAGACTTCCAGTTAGACCAGCACCATTTGTTGAAGATGCTGTCTTTTTTCCATTGAATGGATTTGGCATCTTTGTCAAAAATCAGGTGTCCATAAATGTGTGGATTTATATCAGGGTCTTCTATTAAATTCCATTGATCCACCAGTCTTTTTCTATGCCAGTACCATGCAGTTTTTAGTATTGTTGCTCTATAGTACAGCTTGAGATCAGGGATGGAGATACCTCCTGAAGATCTTTTACTGTAGAGAATTGTTTTAGCAATTCTGGGTTTCTTGTTGTTCCATATGAAGGTGAGAATTTTTCTTTCAAGGTCTGTAAAGAATTGTGTTGGTAATTTGATGGGAATTGCATTGAATCTGTAGATTGCTTTTGGTAAGATGGCCATTTTAACTATGTTAATCCTGCCAAGCCATGAGCATGGGAGATCTTTCCATATTCTGATATCTTCTTCTAATTCTTTCTTCAGAGACTGGAAATTTTTTTCATACAAGTCTTTGACTTGCTTGGTTAGGTTCACACCAAGATACTTTATGTAATTTGTGGCTATTGTGAATGGTGTTGTTTCCCTAATTTCTTTCTCAGGCCTTTTGTCCTTGGTATACAGGAAGGCTACTGATTTTTTTTTTTTAGTTAATTTTGTATCCAGCCACTTTACTGAAGGTGTTAATCAGCTGTAGGAGTTCCCTGGTACAGTTTTTGGGGTCACTCAGGTATACTATCATATCATCTGCAAATAGTGATACTTTGACTTCTTCCTTTCCAATTTGTATCCCCTTGATATCCTTCAATTGTCTTATTGCTCTAGCTAGGACTTCAAGAACAATGTTGAAAAGATATGGAGAGAGTGGACAGCCTTGCCTTGTCCCTGATTTCAGTGGGAATGATTTAAGTTTCTCTCCATTGAGTTTGATGTTGGCTATAGGCTTGCTGTATATTGCCTTTACTATGTTCAGGTATGTGCCTTGTATCCCTGATCTCTCTAATACTTTAAACATGAATGGATGTTGGATTTTTGTCAAATGCCTTTTCAGCATCTAAGGAGATGATCATGTGGTTTTTCTCCTTCAGTTTTTTTATGTGGTGGATCACATTGATTGATTTCCGTATATTGAACCACCTCTACATTCCTGGGATGAAGCCTATTTGGTCGTAGTGGATGATGGATGTCTTTGATGTGTTCTTGGATTCTGTTTGCAAGTATTTTGTTGAGTATTTTTGCATCAATGTTTATGAGGGAGTTTGGCCTGAAATTCTGTTTCTTTGTTGGGTCTTTGTGAGGTTTAGGTACCAAGGTGACTGTGGCTTCATAGAATGAGTTTGGTAGTGTTCCTTCTGTTTCTATCTTGTGGAATAGTTTGAAGAGTATTGGTGTTAGCTCTTCTTTGAAGGTCTGGTAGAATTTGGCACTGAAACCATCTGGCCCTGGACTTTTTTTTGCATGGTAGACTTTTGATGACAGCTTCTATTTCCTTAGGGGATATAGGACTATTTAATTGGTTTACCTGGTCTTGATGCAGCTTTGGCATGTAGAATTGGTCAAGAAAATTGTCCATTTTATTTAGATTTTCAAATTTTGTGGCATATAGACTTTGGAAGTAAGACCTAATTATTGTTTGGGTTCCTTCAGTGTCTGTGGTTATGTCCCACTTTTCATTTCTGATTTTGTTGATTTGGATAGTTTCTCTCTGCCTTTTAGTTAGTTTGGCTAAGGGTTTGTCTATCTTGTTGATTTTCTCAAAGAACCAGCTCTTGGTTTCATTGATTCTTTGAATTGTTTTATTTGTTTCTAATTGATTGATTTCAGCCTTGAGTTTGATTATTTTCAGCCGTCTATTCCTCTTTGGTGTGTCTGCTTCTTTTTTTTCTAGGGCTCTTAAGTGAGCCATTAAGTTGCTTGCATGAGATGTTTCAAATTTCTTTTTGAAGGCACTTAGTGCTATGAACTTTCCTCTTAGCACTGCTTTCATTGTGTCACATAAGTTTGGGTATGTTGTGCCTTCATTTTCATTGAATTCTAGCAAGTCTTTAATTTCTTTCTTTATTTCTTCCCTGACCCAGCTGTCATTTAGAAGCAAGTTGTTCAGTTTCCATGTGTGTGTAGGCCTTTTGCTATTTTTGTCATTGAGGTCCATTTTTAGTCCATGGTGATCAGATAGGATTCAAGGGATTATTTCAATCTTCTTGTATCTGTTTAGGTTTGCTTTGTGACCAACTATATGGTCTATTTTGGAGAAGGTTCCATGAGGTGCTGAGAAGAAGGTAAATTCTTTTGAGTTTGGGTGAAAGGTTCTGTAGATGTCGGTGAGGTCCATTTGATTCATGACCTCTGTCAGAGTTATAATTTCTATTTTGTTGACCTGTCCTTTGTTGAGAGTGGGGTGTTGAAGTCTCCCACTATGGTCTGTGTGGGGGTCTATGTGTGGTTTAAGTTTTATTAAAGTTTCTTTTACAAATGTAGGTGCCCTTGAATTTGGGGCATAGATGTTCAGGATTGTGGTATCTTCCTGGTTGATTTTTCCCTTGATGAGTATGAAGTGTCCTTCTTTATCTCTTTTGATTGATTTTGGTTGAAAATCTACTTTTTAGATATTAGGATGGCTACTCCTGCTTGCTTCTTGGGTCCATTTGCTTGGAAAACCGTCTTCCAGCCCTTTACTCTCAGGTAATGTCTATCTTTGTGATTTAAGTGTGTTTCTCGTATGCAACAGATTGTTGGGTCTTGTTTATGCATCCATTCTGTTAGTCTGTGTCTTTTTATTGGAGAATTGAGTCCATTGATGTTGAGGGAGATTAATGACCAGAAGCTGTTAGATCCTTTGATATTGATTTTGGCCATGGTAGTGTGTTTGGCTACTTTTGTTTTGCTGTAGTGAAGTTATTTATTTCCTATGATTTCTTGAAAGTAGTTTTCTTGGGTTGTATTTTTTCTTCTAGTATCTTCTGTAACACTGGATTTGTGTGTAGGTATTGTTGAAATTTGTTTTTGTCATTGAATATCTTGTTTTCTCTGTCTATGAGGACTGAGAGTTTTGCTGGGTACAGTAGCCTAGGCTGACATCTGTGTTCTCTTAGGGTCTGCATGATATCCGTCCAGGCCCTTCTGGCTTTCATAGTTTCTTTTGAGAAGTCAGGTGTGATTCTGATGGGTTTGCCATTATACATTACTTGGCCTTTTTCCCTTGCAGCTTTTAGTATTTTTTCTTTGTTCTGTATACTTACTGTTTTGATTATTATGTGACGGGAGAATTTTCTTTTCTGGTCTAATTTATTAGGTGTTCTGTAGGCCTTTTGTATTCTTATAGGCTTCCCCTTTAAGTTGGGGAAATTTTATTCAATTATTTTGTTGAAAATATTTTCTGGGCCTTGGAGGAAGGAGTCTTCTTTTTCCTCTATTACTATTATTCTTAGGTTTTGTCTTTTTATGTTGTCTTGGATTTCTTGGATGGTTTGTGTCAGGAATTTTTTAGATTTATTATTTTCTTTGACTGATACAATGATTTCTTCCATTGTATCTTCCACACCTGAGATTCTTTCTTCCATCTCTTGTAGTCTGTTGGTTATGCTTACCTCTGTAATTCCTGTTTTCTTTCCTAGGTTCTCCCTCTCCGTGATTTCCTCTGTTTGTATTTTAATTCTTCCAATTCTATCTTCAGATCTTGAACCGTTTTTTTTTATTTCCTTCACCTGTCTGACTGTATTTTCCTTCAATTCCTTCAGCTGTTTGTTTGAATGTTCCTCTGTTTCTTTTATTTCTTCTAGTGACACAGACTGTTTGGCTGCATCTTTCTGTATTTCTTTACGGATGACCATAATCTCTTTTATTATATCTTCCCGTAATTCTTTACACATTTTATTTACTTCCTCTATTAACCTCTTCATTAGCATGTTAGGTCATCTTCTTGAATTTCACTTATGTTAGGGTGTCCAGGGCTACTTGCCCTTGGATAACTGGGTTCTGGGGATGCCATGTTGTTTTGCCTTTTGTTGGTTTGCTTTTTTGCTGGCCTCTACCCATCTCTCTGTCTCAGGTGTTGTCTGTTAATTTGTGGTGCCTGCTGAGTCCTGGGGCAGGGAGAATCCACTTGGCAGGGTTCTGAAGTTCTCCTCTGCTTTTTGGGTATGGTCAACTGAATAGTGGTGCTTCTCAGGAATTGTCACAGTTCACTTTAGGTGTATGGACCTGTATGGTAACTGTGATGTTCAGGAAGGTTCTCCTCTCATCAGGAGAGGTCCTGGTGATGGCTGTCCTGCTGCTGGATTTTTTGCTCTGAATTTAGTGAGCAGCAGCTGTTGCTCTTAAGGTGTAATTTTTGGGTGCAGCCCTCTTGAAGGACCAAGAATTTCCACAGTTTTGTCAGTCTAGCTAGGGATAACTGGTTGATCTTTGGCACAGTATCTGAGAGCTTCTGTAATGGCTCTCTGGCTTTTGTAGGTCTGAGAATGGAGCTGTGTGCTCTAGTGCCCTAGTGGTACTCAAAAATGGTGGGTGAGCACAACACTCCTGCCTGCAGTAGAAGGCTAGAGCCTAGAGTCTGTGTGAATCCAGAAACTCTTTTGATGCTGGGTGTCCTGAGCGTTAGACCTGATGATCCCCCCACTGTGGGGTTTCCTCCTGACAGGGACACCCAGTCTTTGCTTTGGGGACTGCCGTTCTGTCTGGGATGGCGAGTAGAACCTGTAGGCACAGACACGTGTGGCTCTGCCTTTCTTGCCTTTTGGAGCCTGGGCATCTGCCTAAACTGGGTAATTTTCCCGACACCTTTTCGGGGTGGTGGTATCAGCTGAGTACTCTGAGATCAGACCAGCTGTTTCCCTCCCTGTGGGTTTGCACCTGACAGTGAAACTCAGTCTCTGGTGCCCTGGGGCCCGCAGTTCTATCTGAGGCATCGAATCAGGTGAGCAGGCAGGGATCTGTGCTGGTGCCTGGATCCCCGGCTCTGGCTCAGGGCTGGCTCCTGGGGTGCCTGCGGAACCCAAATCTTTTCCAGGGGATGTCTGGGTGACCTAAGGTCGGTCCCAATCGTTTCCTGCACCATGGGGTCATCTCTCAACTGGAAATTCCAGTGTGTGATGTGGTGCCCACAGTTCAGTCTGGGACAGTGACCAGAGCACGTTGGCTTGTGGCTCTGGGCTGGCAACCAAGTGCCTGGCTGAACCGGGATCTCTTCCGCGGTTTAGTCAGGTGAGTTAAAGCTGATTGAATCCCCCACTGTGGGGTATCCTCTCACCTGGGAAACACAATCACTTGTGTTTTGTGGTTGTGAGTTCTGATTGCTGGTCACTGTGCCGATCTTGCTGTGCTGCTGGTCAGAATGAGAGTCGTCCCGGCGCCGCCATCTTGCCCCCAATCAACAGAGTTTTGTTTTGCTTCTGCCACTGTAATTTCACTTAGGATGTTTCTATCTTCCTCCTGTGCCCAAAAGTCTGCTCTTTAATCACCTCCCCCTGTTGGGCTGTCCTTACTAGGCTACAGAGAAAGAGGATCCAGACAGTCCTAATGAGACCTGATAGGCTAAGGTCAGAGAGTAAGGGAGGAGGACCTCCCCTATCAGTGGACTAGAGAAATGGGGGTGGGAGAAGAGTGAGACCAGGAAAAGATCAGAGAGAGGCCTACTGCCGGGATACAAAGTGAATAAATTGTAATAAATAATAATGATAATTAATTTTTTTAAAAAAGTGTGTCTCTACCTTACATCAGTAAACTGTATGTCCTTCTTCATCTGTCCTTTAACCATGTTGATGTTCTTTCTATTTCACCTTTTTTTTTTCTGATCAAATCTTTATTTTTAAGTCTAGGTATACCTAATCAAGTTTTCATTTCTCATTTTTGAAGAACTGAATTTTCTTTCTTTTTCAGTTTTTAGTTCTTTAAGAATTTCATATAGTATATTTTGCTCATTTCACCCCCTTCAATAATCTTTTCCAGATACACACTCTGTTCTGTACGCACCCAATATTGTATCTCCCTTTATTTTTAAAAACCTTCTAGTACAGCTCATGCTCAATGAACTAGGGCCCATTCCTTTAATAAGAGTGGTTCTCCCTATCAGCAGCTATCAAATGCCATCCAAAACTTCTTAGCTGTTTATCGGACTTTGTGTCCATTATGCCCTTCCCCCCTCATTTCATGCTGGGATTTTGTCCTATGTAAACTTTCACAAGTCTTACCACGATGGTGTATCATGTGATACACTTGAATGCATCAAGTTCATATGTGCAACTACCCAGCGGAGTTTGGCCAACACTGTGTCCCTGTAATCATCCACCACCTCTGCTTCTTATTTTTTTCCTTCCTCCACTTTTCAAGGATTCCTGAGAAGGGTAAGATTGGTGATTGCCTTTCTCTCATGATAGCATGCATAGCAACTTTCAGCACCACAGATGTTTTCTAGTAGGAATGTAGTAGCTCCTGAGTAAGTACCACCTGATTTATCCATGGTCTATGATTCAAGTATATGGTGTCTTTTTCAAGTTCTGGAAGGATACTAAGGACTGACTGATATATCTTAGGAGGTCTAAGATATATGCATATATATATATATATATATATATATATATATATATATATATATATATATATACTGGCATAATATGTATTCTTACATTATATACGAGAAACTTTCTATGCTAATAGTTTTTATATTGTTTGAAATATAATTAGTTTCTCTTCTTTCTATTCCTTTCACTACCCTACTGCCCCATTCTCTACCCCCATTTAACTTTTAGGTTTAGGTTTTCAAAGTTTATAAAAGTAGACAGAAAAAGAAATATAAGAATGACTTTCCATGCAATGTAAAAGAAATTAACCACATCATAAATCTCGATAATGGAAGGGGTGTTGTATGTTTTGAGCCTATGATTTCAGCGTAAAAATAAACATAGTGCAGATTTTTCAAAGGCTTTTAATATATTTTAGAGGGAATGAATATTTTTATTTTAGAGGGAATGAATATTTTTAATAAATTAGTAAACTATTACAAGTTTTTTGAGAGAACTTAAGCATGCCTGTAGATAGAAAATAGTGTCTATTGACAAATAAGACTCATTAAGTCAAGCCTGAATGGATGAGATCAAGAAATTATTGACATAATTACATTCAATAAATTTTATGCTACTACTCTGGAAAGTATGAAAATGGTTAAGAAATTGACAATAGTATGGGCATAAGGGATCCAGATAGCACACTCCAAGCCCAAGGGAGACAGAATTCTAATGAGAGGTGTTTGGGGGAAAGCCTAGTGGGCAGGGTCAGTGCCTTAGCATGAACATTACTACCTCAGGCCATTGTTCATCCAGGTGCACTGTAATAGGATGCATTCAGTCTGCCTCAGAATGGGGATATCCAAAAACCCACAGCAACAGCCTTCATCATCAAAAAGAATGGGAAGAGAACTTTAGCACTCACAGTCCACACTCTAAACACTGCAGCTCTTACTCATTCAACATTTTTCTTCCACCTCAACTACCACTGACCTAAGTCATCTACTATGGTTAGTGGGAAGAATTTCCTAGACTTGTTTATTAGTACAGAAGTTCTACACAGATGATACAGTGGTACACCTTGTATTTAACTCTATTTATCGCACACAATTATAGACAGCACTATCAGTTAGGGTCATTTACTCACATGAGAATATCCTATTTTTGAAGATGTCTATGTATGCCTGTAAGCCTGTGTCCATTTTTATCTTTTAGACTCATCCATAATTTTAGAGATGGCAAGCAAATTCAAGAAAATTGTTCTTCTGAAAGGATTACAGGGCATGGAGGACTATGAGTTTAGGACAATCAAGTCCTTACTAAGAAAAGAACTAAAACTAACTAAAAAGCAAGAGGAGTATGACAGAATTCAGCTGGCTGACCTGATGGAGGACAAGTACCCAAAAGATGCTGGACTAGCCAAGCTGATAGAACTGTGCAAAGACGTGGAAGAACTTAAAGAAATTGCTGAAAAGCTTAAAACAGAGAAGGCTAAAGGTAACAGCAGGGTACCTTCAACTCTCAACCCATCTCCACTCTCCCCAAACTTGGTAGCTCTCTGCAGTGATCAGAGCTTTTTTCTATTGTGTGTCTTAGAATCTATAAGGTTGAAACATTTTAAATATGAACAAGCTGATGATTTTGAGAATCCTTCCTTACCAAAGAAATTTGATGTATTTCAAGGTAGATATCTTTTGTGTTGGAGGTAAATAAAATAAGAAGCAGTTGTTGAGATAGATTAGAATATCCAACATGGTAGGGAATCTAGAAAGTGAAGTAAAAATTGAGAAATTGTCATTTAAGACATTTAAATAGAGGAAATTTAATACTTACTTGACAATCTTACCATTCTACTAATATCCTTTCTGTTAACAAATATGAGCTAATATTTAAGTACGAACCTGCATCTTAAAGATGTAAAGAAGTTTTTCTTTATAAAGTCACTGGGTTTAAAAAACAATGGGTATATTGGCCCACAACTCTAGACCCTAGCAGTTAGCATAAGGATGTTCAGGCAGGAAGAACTGAAGTTTGAAAATACTGTAAGTTACACAGAAAGAAGTATCCCCAATATAGAAGTAAGATGTCAAAATCTAAGGTCACTACTTTGTTATATCAAATATTAAATCATAATTTATTTTTCTTTTCCTATGGTTTGGAATGATTTTCTTTAGAGGATGACCTACTGTTTTATCATTAAAATTTGGGTTCCTAAAATCACTCTGTGGGATAAGAAGTTTGGTTCAGGGTTGGACTGATAAAATAGTTTTTGAAGTCATTGTCTTTCTGTAAAATCATTAATGAACGTGGAATAAAATGTTATCTTATCTTTTTAAAAATGAAAGAAAAATAATTCTGAGTGAACTTCAGCCATCTTAAACATTTCCCTGGGTTTAGTGTGTGTGGTTTTTTTTTTTGTTTGTTTGTTTGTTTTTTTTTTTTTTGCCACTACAGTTACAAAACAAAGGAAAGGAGAACGGAAAACTGCGGTGAAAAAAAGAAAGCAAGATGAACCCAGTAGTTTCCCAACTCCTGCCACCAATAATGAATCAAACAAGAATAAACCTTCTTCAAAGGTAAGGTGACTAGTCTCCGGCCAGAAAAAGTTTCTATTCAGGTTCTTAACCTTGTTGACTCTTTAGGAAGGTTTAGCACTCTTTCTAGTCCAAGGCTCTAGTGAGAATGGGGTTCTAAGTCAACAAATATATAGTGACCTTCCATTCATTTTGTTTCACATTTACTGTGGGCTCTAACTTGTGCAGGATAAGCTCTAACGTTGCAAACATAAAATCACTACTCGGCTTTTTAAAGAAACTTACTGTAAAGTGGTTGCTTTGAGATGTAGCTTTTTAAAAGATTAAACCTAAACATAGACTGTAATTCTACATCCTATGCTCTTCTGCAATCACGGGGGAAAAGAGAGTGGCATAAATGTATCGTGGTTGCTCCTCTATGAGGCAATCCTACATTTCAGTTAGGGTTTCTGTTTCTGCGAAGAGACACCGTGACTAGGTCAACTCTCATGAAAGAAAGCATTCCATTGGATCTTTCTTATGTTCAGAGGTTTATTAAATTACAGTCATGGTAGAAAGCATGGCTGCACACAGACAGGCATAATGCTTGTGAGGAACTGGGAGCTCTATATCTCCACAGGCAGGAGGAACAAGGTGTGACACTGGGCATGGCTTGAGCAAAGCCCACAAAGCCCACCAGAAGTGACACGCTTCCTCCAACAGGCACACCTACTCCAACAAGGCCACATCCCCTAACAGTGCCACTCCCTGGTGACCCAGCATTCAAATCTCTGTGTTTATGGGAGCCATTGTTATTCAATTCACCACACTACACAGCTGATCTCTTAAGAATAAGATGTGCTCAAAGACACAAGTATAATTAGAATTCAGTAATAAAACAAATAATCTTATGGTCTTGAAAATATTGTGTTTTATTTAATATTAAAGACATTACTAGGGGCTGGAGATAAAACTGTAGAGAAAAGCACAACTCAGTGTGTACAAGACCTGGGGTCCAGTTTTCAATACATGGGAGACTCAAGAGAGAAAAAGAAATGTTTTTCTTTCAGAACAAGATAAAACAAACCAGAAAAACTGAAGTTGGAAAGAAAAGGAAGCTTACTGAGGACCAGACTCGGCTTTCAGAACCTTCAGAAACCAACACACAAAAAAATGAAGGTTGTATCCAGACTCCCCATAAGCCTCTACCAACAACATCCACTTGTTCCTCAAAGAAGGTACCATTTTCCTCTTCCCAGTGCTTGTCCCTTCCCCAAAGCACATCACTCTTCTCATCACAACCTTCAAAAGACTTCTCACTAATCCCCTACTATGAAGACTCTCCTCATATTACTGAATAGCTCACTAAGCCATCTGTTAATGTATCATGATCTCAGGATATTAAAAAGATAAGTATTTATGGAATATATTTAATGCTGTCAACCAGCAATCTGATTAGAGTTCAGGAAAAAAAAAAGTATAGAGATACAAACAGAGACACAGGAGTGTAGCAGTTCCCCATAGCTTAGTTCTTCTTAGCCCTAACTGGTGACCCAACTTCTGAGATTATTTTCACCATCCTGTGGTCTTCTCAGCGGGTGTTTTGACACATGATGTTTCCCTGTTTAGGAAATCTTTATCCCTGCCCATTCACTGATCAAGCAACTGTGTAACTATAATAGCCATTTTTGCTGAAAGTGAGCTTCAGACCCTTCCCAGACATATGCCAAACTCTCCCAGCCATTTCTCATAGGAAGGAACAACCATTCTGGTGACTTCTTAATGTAATTACAATGTCTAGAATTTCTCATCTGATTTTCTAATAATGTACTTAATGGTATCATCATTCATCAGGTGTGTATTTTGAGACCCTAACTGCAATTTACACAGATCTAATTTTGATGCATGGTACAATTGTGTTGAACACTCTTTGTAACCAACTTTTAATCCTTTTAAATTATAGAGTCCTGTTATTTAACATAGGAAGCCCTTAAACACATTCACTATCTTGTTCACACATGGTGATAGCAATATAATTGGAAATGTACACAATCCCCAAAAAAATGAGCTACACTTACTGAAAGTTTTGGCTTAAATAGCATTAACTTCATAGCAATGGTTGCGTTTTAGAAGACTTGTTCCTTGGAAGATCAAAACCATACAAAGAAATCAGTAAAAGTGGCCATTAGAGTTATATGTAGGTATTTGCATTCTAACTTACCTTCAGTTTTAAAGAAAAATTTATCACCTTTAACATTATATTTAACATTTCTTCATTCTTCTAAGATCAGAAAAATGTAATAAAAAAACTAACTAGATCTGTTGCCTGAAGTACAAGCATTTCTCACATACATAGCAGTTTTATTGGATTTGAATTATGGTTATTTTAAAGATCCAAACAAAGCTTTGACTGAGTGTAGATGGGCTTTAGGCCTGATAGTCCAGCACTCTGTCAACTGAGCTCCATCTCCATCCACTACAGTACCTGTCACATAATCTCACATCATCTGAAAGTGTAAGGAATAGACTCCAGTTTGCTAAAGAGAACTAAGGATTGAATATTTAATGGACTAGAAAGTCTATGTGAATGCAAGTCCAGATATATGGGCCAATTTTACCACAAGTTTAGCTACCCACAAAATAACACTGAGTTGAACCAGACCAAGTAATTTTTGACAAGTTTTTCTAAGATGCTCTGAGCAAGCATCTCATCCCCAACCAGTGAAAATTCAAAATCTTGCTTTTATTAGAAGTTGTAATATTGATTAGAAAGGGAGGAGGCTAGGTGTTAGAATACCTAAGTGTGTGCTAAAAGAGTTAGTTCAGCCCAGGAGAAAACAGACAGGATAAAAGTCCGATTTTCAAATGGAAAAATGAAAAGACATACTTGATCTGATTTTTAAAAACCATTAAGCAGGATTAAAAGTTTCCCAATCTTATTTTCCTTTAGAAACAAAAAAACACAATCATCCAAAAACATGGTATCATAAAGACAGAAGTTCCACAGGAAAAGCAGCAGCATCCCCAGTTTTCAGCAACCAGCAACTCCTCAGCTGTGAGTGAACTCCAGACTCTCCAGGGACATTCAGCAATTGCTTCCAGCAGCCTTCAGATTCCTCTGATGCCTCTAGAATCACTCTTGGCTTTAAAGATGTTGCAGGCCTCTACAGTACCAACTTGCCAGAATTTTCCAGTGTCAGCATCACACTCCTGTATCCCTCTGACCTGTCATGTGTCTCCTGCACCGTTCAGTGCAGTCCAGGCTCCTCATGAACCTTCAGCAACAGCATCTAGCAATGACTGTGTCCCTGTCATGCGTCCAGAAACAGTATCCAAATCTCTCAGTGCTCCTCAGATGTCTCCAACCATAGTGCCCAGCAGTGTCCAGGACCATCTCCTACCTACAGCAGCAGCATCCAGTAGCACACAGGCTTCTCACAGTCAACTAATAGCATCCAAAAGTGTAAAAAGTACTAGAAGGCCTTCAGCAACGCTGACAAGCAAATCCAAGCTGGGAAAGATGTCTCCTCCCACAACAGCATCGAGCAATGCTCAGGTTTCCCATGCTCCTCTTGCAGCAACAGCATCCCAAAGAAACTCTGCCACTCAGGTGCCTCAAAGACCAAAACCCTGTAGCATTCAGGCTCTTAACTCTACAGCAAAGGCTACAGTAAAGGCATCCAAGAATGTCCAGACCCATCAAGTGTTTTTACCAGCAGAGGCCAATTATTTCCAGGCTTCGGAGGCACCTCCTCTACCAACATCCAGCAGTCTTTTCACCCCTCAGGTGCCTATGTCAACAGCGACAAGCAGAGTCCAGACCACTCAAAGGCATCCAGGAACAGCATCCAACTGCATTCAGGCTTCTCACTTTCCTCTGCCAACAGTGTCCAGAAACGTGTGCACCTCTCGAGTGCCTCAGCTAGCAGCATCCAGTACTGGGCCGGCCATTCTCCATCCTAAAGTAAAAGCATTCAAGAGCACCCAGGCACCTCAGGCACCCTCAGCAACGACATCCAGCACTCTCAGGCCTCCGTGTGCATCTCTACCACCAGCAGCCAGCACTCTCCTGGAACCACGTTCATGTCTACCAAAAGCATCCAGAAGTTTCCTGGCTCCACCCATGTCCACAGTAACAGCATTAGGGGCTTTCCAGGCTACTCCAGTGCCTCCAGCAACAACAAACAACAGTCTATCCAGGGTAATGGCCAAGAGGACAATGTAATTGTACAAACAATATAATGACAGAGATTAGCACAAACTTGGAAGGCGTCTTCATTTTTTTTTTAATTTTTGTTTTTTTAATATTAGTTACATGTGTTAACTTTGTATCCCTCTTTCCCTCCCAATCCCACCCTCCCACCCTCATCTCCTCGCTGTCCCTTTCCAAGTCCACTGATAAGGGAGAACCTCCTCCTCTTTCATCTGATACTGGTTTATCAGGTGTCTTCAGGACTAGCTGCAAAGTCCTCCTCTGTGGCCGAGCAGGGCTGCTCCTCCCTGAGGGTGGGGGGTGAGGTCAAAGAGAGCGCCATTGAGTTCATGTCAGAGACAGTCCCTGTTCCCCTTATTAGGGTACCCACTTGGATACTGAGCTACCAAGGGCTACATCTGAGCAGAGGTTCTAGGTTGCATCCATAGATGGCCCTTGTTTGGAGAAACAGTCTCATAAAAGACCCCTGTGGGAAGGCTTCTTCATTACTCTATACGTACACATAATCTTTTATTCAAATAATCGCTAATTTTTATTGTGTATAGTTACTGATTCCCACCTAAATTCAATAGTAATACTTTACATTGTATGCTCTACTCCATTGAGAAAATAGTCAAGTGATCACTTAACGTTCCTGTTCTGTAAGGAGCACAGTGAGACACTTGCTCATTTAATTTTACACCTTAAAATTTTTGTCAAGGTGTTGTTTACATAATGTGCATCACTGCTCCAGTTACACTGAAAATGCACTTCCTGGTGACAGAACACAGCAGTGAGGAGTAAGAGTTAAAACCTCCCACCCACAGGGTGAAGTCTGTGTAAGCCTCCAGGTCAGACTACAGAAAGTGCTGCCAGTTTTTAGCTGACTTCCTTTGCTGGTACCGAGCTTGACCATGACTGCCAACATGCTGCCTCTATCAGTTTTGCGATGTTGCCTCCATTTCAAAGTACTTTCCTGATGCACAGAAATGACATAGGATACTGTGGAGGTAGGTTATCAAAGAGAAATGCCTTCACAGTTTTTTTTCTAGTCTCAGGGTTCTCCTCCATGCTTGTTATTATGCCAAAAGAATAACTACGAGACCAAATCCTTTCTGCTTAATGATGTTTGAGGGGATCTTCCTGTGCCTGCCTACCTAACCTTTTTTCAAGAAAGCTCTGATTTTTTAGAAAATGCTTTGAGTTGAAATCTTCAAAATGTTCCCAGATAAAAGACTTGACAAGAGCAATGGAGGCTCTGGGTTAGTTCCCAAGAATTACAGGTATAATCCCTTTATCCACCAGGAATAATTTATATTAACTGGAATTTCTAGGTAGCAATTGAGGTAAATGTTTCTTCCTTTAGATAGGTTGTAACAGAGCAATCATTGTTTAGATGATCTCCATTCTACTCAAGTAGAAAAGTTCCTTATGATCTGTCTTAACTATGCCTGTTTATCTTGTGTCTATTTATGTAAACACAAAAGAGAGGAATTGTACCAAAGAAGCCTTCTAAGGAAGAAGGTCAGCATCAAGGTCCCAAACAAGTGATGGTATTGAAAGTAACAGAACCATTTACTTATGATATGACAGAGGACAAAAGGATGTTCCATGCTACAGTTGCTACTGAGACGGAATTCTTCAGAGTGAAGGTTTTTGACACAGCCCTAAGGAAAAAGTTCATCCCCCAAAAGATCATTATCATATCAGATTATTTTGGAGCCAATGGGTTTCTGGAGATATACAAAGACTCCTGTGTGTCTGATGTGAATGTTAAACAAATAATGGTTATCTCGAATACACTGAGGCAAAGAGCTAACGAAACTCCAAAAATTTCTCATCTTCTTACACAAACAAATGGGACATTTGTGAATGGAGAGTTTGTAGTAACGAAGGTAAGCCATTGTGTTGTTTGTAAAATTTCTTCTGCAATCTGAGATTTTAAGTTTTAATTTAGCGCTGAAATTTGCTCAACTTACTTAACACAGGAAAACATTGCCTTCCATAGCAGAAAGAGACAAATGAGGTTTCCTCACTTTGGGGATTGGGATGGTTTCCTAACATTCTTTTCCTCAAGGTACCACAGGAAAATTCTTTAGAAAGAGATTTATCAATAACCTTTGACATTTCCTGGTTATGACAATCTATCTATCGGCATCCTAATCCCAGACATTGTTCAGTTTAAGTACACTTTCCTTTTAGATTTTGTTTCTTTGATAGCTTCCTCATCAGTATTATCAGCAACTCAGTTGTGAGTGAAGAGCCAAATTCCTAGCCTAGATATAATTTGAAACAATGAGAATAAGAAACCAAATAGACTATTCTTCCCTAGTATAAAGCCTTGTCCAACAAGCCAGGATTATATCTTTAAAGTGTTCTCACTCTCATATTCTTTAGTTTTCATCAAGTTCCTTTGAGGAAGTGACTATGAGAGAAAGAGGAGTTCGGGAGGCTAGTTTAATTTCACAATTTATATCTAGGCACAATGAAAGTGAGGAAAATTTAGTAAGTCTATGGTCTTTGGATGTTTCTTTAAGTGCCAATACCCCAATTCATTTGTAAGCTTATCCAATGTATGATTTTGTAATTTGCATACATGAATACAGTCATGTTATTTATGCTGCTTCTGGCTGTGCTGGTATATTTTGTTATATAAATGGAATACAAACTAAAACACCAGATCCAAATGCTGTAGATTTAACCTGAGTGATTTGGAATACAGTGAATCAATGTGTACACTGAGCAAATGTGCTCTATTTCAAAAAGAGGGATGTGTGTATGTGTGTGTGTCTATCTATATATCTGTCTGTATATGTGTGTCTGTCTCTCATGCTCTTTGTCTCTTTTTTAATTAATTATTTTTTATTAATTACAGTTTATTCACATCATATCCCAGCTGTAGCCCCCTCCCTCATCCCTTCCCAATCCCACTCTCTCTTCCTCCACTTCTCCTATGTCCCTTCCCCAGTCCACTGATAGGATAGTCTCCTTCCATCTGACCCTAGCCTATCAGGTATCTTTGTTTCTTTTTTTTGTCTGTTAGTTTGTTGGTTTTGTTTTAGTCTTGTTTGTTTGTCTTTATTTGCTTGTTAGTTTTCTTGAGAGAGAGAGACAGAGAGAGAAAAGGTGTAGAGATGGCAGAGTGTGGAAGTGAGAAGTACCTGGGAGGAGGTAGGGGAGGGGAACCACAATCAGAATATGTTGTACGAAAATAACTTCATTTTCAATAAGAGTTAAAGTAAATGAAATAAAGGCAGTGCATGCTAGTGTTCCTCAGACTCCCCATGAGCCACAAGTAGCCTTTATTCTCAGGCCTCTTGCTGTACCTAAAAAGCCTTCGACTGTAAGTAGATATGATTCTTTGTTTATTTTCGTTCTTTCAGTTTTGATCCCATACTTAGAATCTTTAAGAAATCTCAACTGTTCTGATAGGTTAAGACACTCATTTTTCCTGAAGATGCTCAGCAGTTAAAAACCTCAAGTAGGTAAAGCTTAAGTAAGAGTGGTTTTCAGAGGCTGGAAGGAGGCTCAGTCATTAAAGTCTAGGCTCACAAATAAAACCTCAAGAGCGATTTCCAAGAAAAAGTTTGTTTACTGCAACATCCTAAACTATTTTGTTTCTATAATTCTATTTTTTCCAGTTATTTATTTATTTTGTCTGTGATGCTTGAAAGAAAACACAAAGGCCATGAAACTAGTGTGGAGGTCAGAAGGCAGGTTTCAGGAATGAGTCCTCTCCTCCTACCATGAGTCCTGGTAATTGAGCAGGTTTCAGGAATAAGCCCTCTCCTCCTACCATGAGTCCTGGTAATTGAGCCCAAGTCATCAGGCTTGACAACAAACACCCTTACCGACTGAACCATCTCACTGGCCCTTGTACCAGCAATTCTAAACCCAAGAGCCATATTTGCCTTGTTGGAGACAGGTTTAAGCGACACAGTTTATTTCTCACAGATGTGACAAGCTTTGATACATTTCCTACAAGATGAATGTTAATTTGTTTTACAGAAAAATAAGAGGAAAGAATTAATTTACTATGGAATTGAAGATGAAACAGGAAAAATGGAAGTGGTGGTATACGGACGGCTGACCAGGATCAACTGTGAGCCAGGCAATAAACTTAGACTCATCTGCTTTGAATTGACCCAAAGTGAAGATTTGTGGCAGCTGAGGTCTTCAAGGCACAGTTACATGCAGGTATATGATCTGAGAAATACCATTCTTCCTATGAATCATATAATTTTTTAATACTGTAGTAAAACTTGACCGTTGGCATTACAGAGAAAATCCACAGGTGGAGGAAAATTAAGCTTTGCCCATTTATCATATAGCTTCCTTAGATTATTTTTTGAATAAGGGTTTTTGAATCATGGTACAGAAAATAAATTCAGAAAGACTCAAAGTTGTTACACATTTTGTTAAATGATAAACTACCTCATTTATAAAAGCAGAGAGATAATTTGACAGGACTTGGGTTAATTAAAATGTTTGTTCCAAATTCTGACTCTCCGAATTTTCAAATTGACCAAAGTTGAAAACATAAGGAACCTCAGTTCTTCATCTATAACATACAAATATCTCTTGCAGAGAATCATGGACAGAAATCATAAGTTACCAAGGATTGCCCTGAACAAAGCAGACTGCAAGGTTCTAAAATCCACCCTCCTTGTCACACTTATACATTTGTGTGGGATTCATTTTACACACCACACACACACACACACACACACACACACACACACACACACACACAACTACTATTGCAATGTAAACAAAAGAATTATAAAGGATGACCTGGTTGTTCATGTGGAAATGCTCTCACGCTACCTTCATTCTCCAGACTATCAGCCAACATTCCAAACTTTCCCTCAGGGCAGCTGCACCAGCCAAGCCTTTTTCTCCCTGCTCCCAACCTCCCTGTTCAATGAAACTCAGTGACTCAGTAGTTTCGTTTCCTCAAGCATTGCAACTCTTTCCCCCGTAGCTTTGTGCACACCCTGCTCTTCCAGCTGTGCTCAAGCCTGTAGGAATGATCAGTTAATCCCAAGGGAGGAAAGAACGCTGACTCCAAGGACAGAGATGCACTTAAGGAGCTAGGCCAGAGAATAGAGGCATGTGTGACTCATGGTGACTGACTAGTCAGTGTAAAAAGAAAACTGTGGAACCAGCTGCATTTCAACTGATCTGTTGTCATTGTTTTCTTCTTTAAGGTGATCAGTGCTGGAATGTAAAGGAAAATGACTCAGCCCTGGTTCAGTTATGAAAACCTCCCTAGAACTATACTTCTGAAAACCTGAATGTCAATGATAATGTTTACGGAGATAAGAACCAAGTACAGAAAATGAATGTGTATATGACCTGTTGAAATACCATACCTATAAAACCCAGCTGTTAATTCTAAGAAATGGTGCTTTCTTACATTTTTTATACATTTGTGTACTATCTAAATTTCATATTTTGTATCTATAAGTTTTATACCTAAAACAACAAAAAACAGTTTCTGTAAATCAGTGCTTCCCTGGGAGTATCTTTAGCCTTTTAAGAGTTGCTGTACAAAAAAAAAAAAAAAAAAAAAAAAAAGTTACTGCATTGAACATATGACAGGAGTCTACCGCAGAAGGCATCTGAAAGACTCTAACTAGCAGTGTTTCAAAGCAGATACTAAGACCCATAACCAAACCTTCGGGAGAGTACAGGGAATCATATGATAGAAGGGGAGTTAGTATGATGTGGAAAGGATAGGAGCGCCACAAGGACTAAATATATCTGGGCACAGGGTCTTTTCTGAGACTGACACTCCACCAAGGACCATGTACGGATATAACCTAGAATCTCTGCTCGGATGTAGCCCGTGGTAGCTCAGTAACCAATTGGTTTCCCACAGTCAGGGGAACAAGGACTATTTCTAACAGGAATTCAATGGCTGGCTCTTTGACCTCCCCACCCCCCAAGGGAGGATCAGTCCTGTTAGGCCACAGAGGAGGACTTTGCAGCCAGTCCTGATAAAACAGGGTCAGATGAAAGGGGAGGAGGTCCTCCCCTATCAGTGGACTTGGAAAGGGGCAGGGAGGAGATGAGGGAGGGAGGGAGGGAGGGTTGGATTGGGAGGGAATGAGGGAGCAGGATACAGCTGGGATACAGAGTTAACAAAATGTAACTAATAAGAAAAATACCCCTGCACAGATGTAGCACATGACAGTTCAGTGTCCAAGTGGGTTATATAGTAATGGGAAGAGGGACTGCCTCTGACATACTCTGATTGGCCTGCTCTTTGATCACCTCCCCCTGAGGGGGGAGCAGCCTTACCAGGCCACAGGCCACAGAAGATGACAATGCAGCCACTGCTGATGTGATCTGATAGACTAAGATCAGAAGGAAGGAGAAGAGGACCTCCCCTATAATACCTTTTAAGATTCGAAAGAAGGTTGAATTCAGCCTTGAGTGTAGTTCCCAAAGATCCTGTGCTGAGGACAGAATCAAGTCTTCACACCCCTTTTGCTGAGTGAATGTGAGTGTATTCTAGAGATTATCTTTTTGAAATAAAAATCCCCAAAAATGAGGTCTTTGGGGTAAGGCATGCTATTTTCAACATTAAGGAATCTCATCTCCAGTTCTAGAGTGAAATAAAATCACTGCAGACTTTTAGGGGAAAATAAGGAAGCCTTATCTTAAAGGAAAGCAAAGGAATTAAGAAATTAGTCAGGATTCCCAGGGAGGCCTTTCTGGAGTACTATTTACTTTTCTATGCTGGAAAAGTATACGTGACAGAAGCAACTGAGTAGCAATGGATTTATTTTTGCTTATGGTTTAATGGTAGAGGAAGGTGAGATTGATGATCATATTGTACCTGCAATAGGCAGCAGAGAGAGATGAACTCTGGAGTTGAGCTCTCTCTCTGTCTCTCTCTCTCTCTGTCTCTCTCTGTCTCTCTCTCTCTGTGTGTGTGTGTGTGTGTGTGTCTGACTCTCTGCTAAGGACCTTAGCCTATTCAACAATATCACCCGTACTTAAATTGAGTGTTTCTGTATTCCTTTACATAGTCTAGAGACCTCTCCCATGCATACGCTCAAAGGTTTTTCAGAAGTGATTGTAGATGATGTAAGATTTACAGTCAGTATTAACAGTCATATGGGGCAAACAACAAACATGGAAAGGTTGGGATAGCAGAAATAAAGGCAGAGATTGTTAATGAGCTAAGGATGAGTGGATCTCTCATCTTGGAAATCCATGTCTTATTTCCCATTCTAATGGTACTGAACATTTGTGCTTAATGAGATAAATTTAGTTCATGGTCACTTCTCATCTATAGATAAATGCCACTAGAGAGCATTTGTGGAAGGAAATTCTTGTTTGTTTGCTTTTCTTTTATTATCTGTTTTGCTTTAACTTTGCTATTCCAGGCTGAGACAGTCTGGCATGGGGATTAGTTTAGCAACTTGAAACTCCACTTTTCTTGTCCTGTAACCACAATGCACTTTCTAGCCAGAGACCAGTATCCATATTCACTGTGTACATTCAAAGTTCTTCTAATAATATATCTGAAACTTATTGTTAATATTAGTATGCACATACATCAGGTTGCAAATATATGTGCTGCAAACGATGAAAATGATTACTGCCCTTAGAAATACCTTCCTAAAACCCTTGTTTATATTCAAATGTATCACAGACCTTTTGCTACCAAGAAAAACAGCCTGATCCAGCCTAGACTAGCTTGGGTACATGTACAGCCAGACAAACTGTGTCTTTAAAATGAACTGTTTTGATGGATATTGTATTCACCTCCTTTTTCTTATGCATAGTTGTGTGTATCTAACCAAAATAAAGTGTTCTGTAAATTCACAGGGAGTAAACGCCTACCTAATCTAAGCACATCAGTTGAAATAAAGACTGACCTGTGTTACACCTTCAGCAAACTAACTCTTGAACTCCATGAAAGCAACTCCAAACAAAAACTGGGGCCTTGAGTACCTTTACTCATGTGGTCCACAGTTGCTCTTCACACATAGTCCTTCCTAATATGCGTTGTAACTTTGCTTTAAATAAACTGTCACTGCTTCTTTAAAATCTGTGTGAGCCTTTGCTAAAAATCTTTGAATAAAAGGGCAATATTTTGGAACCACCTGGCTTAGACTCTGACTACTACCATATCCTGTAACAAAAATATAGGAAAAAGTCTCAACAAATGCCAAATATTAGGTCTTGGGTTCCAAGCTTCCAAAACTGTGGGTAATGAACTTATTTTCTTTACATGAAACTTTATCTGTGGTGTTTTGATATCACACAAAACAGACTAAGATAGAGGAAATTATGTGTTGTTCATAATTGTCAGAGACAGAGAATTGTATCTTATATAAACCTGAAGTTTCAATTTATATAATCTATAAATTATTTGCAATGAAGATGAGAATTATAGTGCCAAATCTGCCTATACACTGTAGGCTGCAATTATCTTATACCTGTGTTTTGTGACAATATTCCTGGAGAGATGTGAACAACTGTCTTCTCATCTCAGGCCAAAGCTCAGATACAACCAAAGTCCAATTTGGTGAATCAGTGGGGTTTATTTCTATGTGGTTCTTATAAGAATATTGATGAAGTGTTACTTCCAGGAGCAGAAATGACACAAAGATAGCTATGTCACCAGTTCACCGCAAAATGAATAACAGTGCGTAATAGTTAGAGACCTGGAACAATTTTCACAGCCTGCAGACAGCACAACATATGGAAAGGGCTTCTTTTAGGCAGTTCAGTTGCTCTGAGCCTCTTCTGGAGAGCCTGGTTGGTTTTTATTTTTCCCAGGTATGCTTAACTCATTTGAGAGTTCCTATCAATACTCATTATAGTCTGTATATTTTCAGAGAGGAAGGACTCTGTTTTATTTGGTTTCAGGGGCTTCCTGAAGTCTCTAAGCTATGTACTGCTTGACCATAATAACCTTCCAGGCTGGATGGGAATTTTCACTCATTCTTGGAATATCTTGCTATTCTGCATCTTTTTTTTAATACCCTGTGTCTTAACAAGCTTTCCTGTAAGGTAAAAGATTTTGATCTTGGAGGAAACAGTTACACAACAGTGCCTCTTGAAAATATTCATGTTTATAGCCTGAGATTAGTGCTACTCTTCAGCTGGGGTCAGAGAAGCTTCTTTTCTCAGTGAGTTGCTATTAATTCCAGAAACTCAGAACTAGAAACAGGCTTTGTGACTGTGCACTTTGCTTCCTTAACTAGCAGGTATTGGGCTCTCCTTTTCAATCAGCACTTCCTTGAGCAGAAATGACTCAAAGATAGCTATGTTTCCAGTTCATCCCAAAATGAGTAACAGCTGTTCCCCGTGCCGGACTATCTCATCCTCACATGCTGCAATAGCAAAGTTAAAGGAAAACAGATAATAAAAGGAAAACAAACAAGAATTTCCTTCCACAAATGTTTTCTAGTGACAATTATCTATTGACGAGAAGTGACCATGAACTAAGACTGCCAGTCACATAGCCAGTTAAAAAGACTCTTATATCAACCTTGACTATTTTAGAGCACCATACAGATGCCGTGAGAAACCTACACAATTTTAGTTCATGGCTTCAGCTCTCAAAGGTGCAGCTTCACTTATGTTTTTCCCAATCCTTTGTTTCAGATTTTTGTTTTTCTGCCTGAGGAATCTACATGAACTGAGAATCATTTCCATCTAGGCTAGAGGCATAGCACTTCCTCAACATCTTGAAAAAAGACTCCTGTGCTTGATACAAACAGGAAGTTCCGCTTGTATGTGATGCACACCGTGACTAGTTTTCGCAAATCCTTCTTTAGCTCCTATCTTCATGCACCTTAGGATCACTGTGTGCACTTGGAGAAACTGTTCTCTGGAAATCCTTGTAGATTAGTCCCAATGCAGGGATTCTCCAAGGTGTCTGTTGCTGTTGCTGTAGTGAAAACCAGGCTGGTAACATGAAAAAACAAACAAACAGCCCTATTCAGTCATTTCTCCTAGCCCATCTCCACCCCTCTGTGATTCTCAGATGACCCAAAGAACCTCTCTCTACCAGGGACTCCACAGCCACCATATTTAACTGGAACCCATGCTGGCTATCTGTGTCTTTCTCCCATTCTTCATTTTGGTCTCACCACAACATTCTTAGAGCAGCTGCTGTCTTCCCACTTCAGCACCTCCACATAGCCTACATCCGTCCATATAGAACTTACTGCTATCCACAGCCATAGGCAAGGTAATACTAGTTTTGCCTCTACTGGTCTTCCTGAAGCTGAACCCTAAGTCCTGCCTGACATAACTATGGAGCCAGCCTTCCTTTTCTGCTTCCCAGGTGTTTTGAACCTATGGTCCAAAACCCCTTCATGGGCTGAATGGCCCTTTCACAGGGGCACCTAAAATCATCTGCATATGAGATATTTATGTTACAGTTCATAATAGTAGTAAAATTACAGTTACGAAGTAGCAACTAGAATAATTGTATTGTTGCAGTTACCACCACATGAAGAACTGTATTAAAGGGTCACAGAGTTAGGAAGAGAACCACCGTTTTAGCCTAACATCCACACAACCTACTGAATCAATCTGGGATTATTTGGAATCCGAGCCCAGAATTCCAAGTAGAACTTGAGATCTGGGATTAGTTGGGGACTGAATATTAACACTTGGAGTGTCCCAAGATTAAAAACTCCTGGTCTAATCTGTCAAGTTGTGGCAACAGCAGCCTGTGAACTGAAAACCTACCCGACCAAGGTGGGACCAGCTATCTACATAAAAAAAAATTCTCATAAGTTATAACTAGAGATGCTTAGTTCCCAGTACAAAAACAAAAACATAAATAATCAAGACAATATACCTCCTTCGTATGCCACCAATCCTGTTGTAATAAGTCTGGAAAAAAAAAAGCAAATTAGCAGAAATACATGACAAAGACTTTAAAACAGCAACTATGAATATGCCCAGGGATCTTAATAAGTACCTCACTGAAGACCATGAATACACACACTGTTGGATTAAATAAGGAAAGCAATTCAAGACATGAAAGGAGAATATTATTTAAAAATAAAATCACTAAAGAAAAGCAAAGCTGAAGTAAAACTCAGAATGAAAAATTTGGGCAGAAAAGACATGGAAGAAACAATTTCAGATCTTGAAGACAAGGAAGAAACAATGGATATCTTCATCAAAGAAAATATCAAATCTAAGAGAATCTAGTCACAGAGCATCAAGAAAACCTGGGATACTGGAGCAAAAAAAATCATATGAATAATAGATATGGAGGAAGCAGAAGGAACACAAGTCAATGGCATAGGCAATAGTTTAACAAAATCATAGATAAATTGTTGCTCTAAAAAGAGAGAGAGATGATTATCAAGGATCAAGAGAAATACAGAACAGCAAAGAGACAGGACCAGAAAAGAAACTCACTATGTTATATAATAATTCAAACATTAAATTTACAGAATGAAGAAAGGATAGTAAAATCTTCAAGAAAAAAAAAGACACTTATAAAAAAGACCTATTAAATTAACACCTGACTTTTCAATGAAGGCTCTGAAAAGAATTATCTGGGAAAATGTTCTACAAACTCTGAAAGACCACAAATGTCATCCTAGACTAAAGAAATACCAATTACAATCTACTAAGGAAAAGAACATTTCAAGATAAAAACAGCTTTTAACGATTTTTTCTGCTAAAATCCAGCTCTATAGGAAACAGTGCAAGAAAAACTTCAACATACAGAGTGATACCCAAGAGGACACAAGGAATACATAATTCAAGAACATTCCTTAAAAGTGAGAAAATCCACGATAACAAAATAATTAACAATTAACTAATTAAGAAACTAAATAAATGCTATTCATTAATAACCCTCAATATTAATGGTCTCAATTTCTCCAATGAAAAGACACAGAATAACAGGTTAGGTTAGAAATCAGGAACTATCTTTCCGCTGCATTCAAGAAACATGCTCCACCATCAAAGACAGACATAAATTTAGGGTACAAAAAGGAAAAAAAAAAAAGCAAGTAGGATATAATAGCTTCTTTAATATTTGATAACACAGACTTTGAGCCAAGACTAGTCAGAAGTAAAAAGAAAAGGCATTATATAATCATTAAAGGAAAAAAATACCAATATTACAAGTCTTAACGTTTATGTATCAGACATAATGGTATTCAGTTTCAGAAAAGAAACACGACTACACCTAAAATCGTATATTGAGCCTAGCATAGTGAGAATGGGAGACTTCAATATGCTAATCCCATCAACAGACAGGTCATCCAGACAAAAATTAACAGGGAAACTTTAGAGTAAAATATCATCTTAAATCAAATAGAGCTAACAGATATCTACAGAACATGCCACCCAAACATTAAAGAGTATACATTTTTTTTCCTCAGAAGTCTATGAAACTTCCTTCAAAATTTGTCACAAATTGTGACACAAAGTAAGTCTTAGCAGATATAGGAAAACTGAAGTAACAGTCTGCATTCAATCTGACCACCATCACCACCATCGATTAAAATTGCTTATCAATGATAGATACAACAGGAAGTATACAAACTAGTGGGAGCTAAATAACTTTCTACTGAAAAAAAAAAAAACAGAAATCGAGAAGAAAAATAAACCCTATTTAACAATTTAATTAAAATATATAACCTAATCAAACCTACGAGAAACATTAAAGGCAGCTAGTTCTAAGAAGCAAAATCATAGTACTAGGTATCTATATCAAAAAACTGGAGAGGTATAATTTTAATAATTTAGTGATGTATTTGAAAGCTCTAGAAAAACAAACAAATATAAATAGTCCCCAAAAAGGTAGATAAAAATAAGTAATTGAACTCAGGGCTGAAACCAATTAAATAGAAACAATAAAACCATTACAGAGAATTAATAAAACAAAGCGTTGGTTCTTTGAGAAAATAAACAAGGTTCACAAATCTTTAGCCAAGTTAACAAAAGATAGAGAGTGGATGGAAGTTTATGAAATTAGACATATAAAAGAAGGCATTACAACAGATACTGAGGCAATTCAAAGAATCATAAGAACATACATTTAAAAGTTGGTATTCCACCAAACTGGAGAACCTAAAATAAATAGGTGAATTCTTTTTTCTTTTTTATTAATTAATTCAGTTTACATCTCAGTCATAGGTCCCTCCCTCCTCTCCTCCCAGACCCACCCACCCATCCTCTCTGCTCCTGTTTCCTCAGAGAAGCCCTGTCCAGACACCCCAGGTCATCTATTCACATGATGATTGAGCTCATCTTCCCCCCTGTGGCCTGGTAGGGCAGTCCCATCAGGGGAAAGTGGTCAAAAGCAGGTAACATAGTTCGTTTCAGAGATATTCCCCTTTCCCTGACTATTGGGCCAACATGAAGCCTAAGATGTCGATTGGGTGTTTATAAGTAGCGGACCTGAGTCCAGACCATGCATTATCCTTGGTTGGTGCTTCAGAATCAAGAGACTCCTCTGGGCCCTGATTGATTGGCTCTGATGGTCTTTGTTCCCACTCTTCCACCATTACCTCTGTCTATTCATTTTTCCCTTTCTAGGGTCTTCCTTGTTACTTCAATAGATGAATTGTTTAATATATGTGAGCTTCTAAAACTAAATCATCAGTGCTCAGGGGGAAATTTATAGCACTAAGTGCCTGCAAGAAGAAATTCGTAACATCACATACAAACAACTTAATGGCCCAACTGAAAAACCTAGAAAAAAAAGAAGCAGATACACCCAAGAGGAGCAGAAGGCTGGAAATAATCAAACTCAGGGCTGAAATCAATCAATTAGAAACAAAAAAAAAACTATTCAAAGAATCAATGAAACAAAAAACTGATTCTTTGAGAAAATCAACAAGATAGACAAACCCTTAGCCAAACTAACTAAAAAGCAGAGAGAATCTATCCAAATCAACAAAATCAGAGATGAAAAGGGTGACATAACTACAGACACAGAGGAAATTCAAACAATCATTAGGTCATACTACAAAAGCCTATATGCCACAAACTTTGAAAATCTAAATGAAATGGACAATTTTCTTGATAGATTCCATCTTCCAACAATAAGTCAAGATCAGGTAGAAAGACTGAACAGCCCCATATCCCCCAAGGAAATTGAAGCAGTCATTCACAGTCTCCCCTCCAAAAAAAGCCCTGGGCCAGATGGTTTCAGCGCGGAATTCTACCAGACCTTCAAAGAAGTGCTCACACCAATTCTCCTCAAACTATTCCACAAAATAGAAACAGAAGGTACATTACCAAACTCATTCTATGAAGCAACAATCACCCTGATACCTAAACCACACAAAGACCCAACAAAAAAAGAGAACTTCAGACCTATCTCTCTTATGAACATTGATGCAAAAATACTTAATAAAATATTTGCAAACCGAATCCAAGAACACATCAAAGATATCATCCACCACGACCAAGTAGGCTTCATCCCAGGCATGCAAGGGTGATTCAACATACGGAAATCCATCAATGTAATCCACCACATAAACAAAATGAAGGAGAAAAACCACATGATCATCTCCTTAGATGCTGAAAAAGCATTTGACAAAGTCCAACACCCATTCATGTTTAAAGTCTTGGAGAGATCAGGAATACAAGGCACATATCTAAACATAGTAAAGGCAATATACAGCAAGCCTATAGCCAACATCAAACTCAATGGAGAGAAACTTAAATCAATCCCACTGAAATCAGGGACAAGACAAGGCTGCCCACTCTCTCCCTACCTCTTCAACATAGTACTTGAAGTCCTAGACAGAGCAATAAGACAATTAAAGGAGATCAAGGGGATACAGATCGGAAAGGAAGAGGTCAAAGTGTCACTATTCGCAGATGATATGATAGTATATATGAGCGACCCCAAGAATTCAACCAGAGAACTCCTCCAGTTGATAAACACCTTCAGCAAAGTGGCAGGATACAAAATCAACTCAAAAAAATCAGAAGCCCTCCTGTATACCAAAGACAAAAGGGCCGAGAAAGAAATTAGGGAAACAACACCCTTTACAATAGCCACTGATAACATAAAGTACCTTGGGGTGACACTAACCAAGCAAGTGAAAGACCTGTTTGAGAAAAACTTCAAGTCTCTGAAGAAAGAAATTGAAGAAGATCTCAGAAGATGGAAAGATCTCCCGTGCTCATGGATTGGTAGGATTAACATTGTGAAAATGGCCATCCTGCCAAAAGCAATCTACAGATTCAATGCAATTCCCATCAAAATACCAACTCAATTCTTTACAGACCTTGAAAAAAAGATTCTCAGCTTCATATGGAGAAACAAAAAACCCAGAATCTCCAAAACAATCCTGTACAATAACAGATAATCTGGAGGTATCTCTATCCCCGATCTCAAGTTGTACTACAGAGCAATAGTAATAAAAACTGCATGGTATTGGCATAAAAACAGAAAGGAGGATCAATGGAACTGCATAGAAGACCCAGAAATAAACCCACACACCTATGAATACTCGATTTTTGACAAAGAAGCCAAAACCATTCAATGGAAAAAAGACAGCATCTTCAACAAATGGTGCTGGTCCAACTGGATGTCCACATGCAGAAAAATGAAAATAGATCTATACTTATCACCCTGCACAAAACTAAAGTCCAAGTGGATCAAAGACCTCAACATAAAACCAGATACTCTAAATCTGTTAGAAGAAAAAGTGGGGAACAGCCTAGAACTCATTGGCACAGGAGACAACTTCCTGAACAGAACACCAACAGCACAGGCTCTAAGAGCAACAATCAATAAATGGGACCTCATGAAACTGAAAAGCTTCTGTAAAGCAAAGGACACTGTCATCAAAACAAAACGCCTGCCTACAGATTGAGAAAGAATCTTCACTAACCCTTTATTGGACAGAGGACTAATATAGAGTATATACAAAGAACTAAAGAAGCTGAAAAGCAGCAAACCAAGTAATCCAATTAAAATATGGGGAACAGAGCTAAACAGAGAATTCTCGACAGAGGAATATCGAATGGCAGAGAAACACTTCAAGAAATGCTCATCCTCATTAGCCATCAGGGAAATGCAAATCAAAACGACCCTGAGATATCACCTTACACCCATCAGAATGGCCAAGATGAAAAACTCAAGTGACAACACGTGCTGGAGAGGTTGTGGAGAAAGAGGAACCCTCCTCCACTGCTGGTGGTAATGTAATCTGGTACAACCACTCTGGAAATCTATCTGGCGCTTTCTAAGACAATCAGGAATAGTGCTTCCTCAAGACCCAGCTATACCACTGCTAGGTATATACCCAAAGTTTGCTCAAGTACACAAAAGGGATATTTGCTCAACCATGTTTATAGCAGCTTTATTTGTAATAGCCAGAACCTGGAAACAACCCAGATGTCCATCAACGGAGGAATGGGTACAGAAATTGTGGTATTTTTACACAATGGAATACTACTCAGCAATCAAAAAGGAGGAAATCATGAAATTTGCAGACAAATGGTGGGATCTAGAAAAGATCATCCTGAGTGAAATATCCCAGAAGGAGAAAGACAAACACGGTATATACTCACTTATATAGACCTATAAGATATGATAAACATAATGAAATCTACACATCTAAAAAAGATAATCAAGAGAGCGGACATGGGGTAAGATTATCAATCTTCGTGGGATGCACATTGAATATATGACAGGAGTCTACTGAGCGCATTTGAAAGACTCTAACTAGCAGTGTTTTCAAAGCAAAGACTCATGACCAAACCTTTGGCAGAGTACAGGGAATCATATGAAAGAAGGGGAGTTAGTCTGATGAGGAAAGGATAGGAGCTCCACAAGGACCAAATATATCTAGCTAGGCACAGGGTCTTTTCTGAGACTGACATGCAACCAAGGACCATGTATGAATGTAACCTAGAACCTCTGCTCAGATGTAGCCTGTGGTAGCTCAGTAACCAATTGGTTTCCCATAGTGAGGGGAACAAGGACTATTTCTAACAGGAACTCAATGACTGGCTCTTTGGCCTCCCCACCCCCCAAGGGAGGAGCAGTCCTGTTAGGCCACAGAGGAGAGCTTTGCAGCCAGTCCTGAAGATACCTGATAAAACAGGATCAGATGAATGGGAAGGAGGTCCCTCCTATTAGTGGACTTGGCAAGGGTCACGGTGGAGACGAGGGAGAGAGGGAGGGAGGGACTGGGAGGGAATGAGGGATCGGGACACGGGTGGGATACAGAGTTAATAAAATGTAACTGATAAGAAAAAAATAAAATTAAAAAAAATTAAATTAAATTAAATCATGTCAAAAGAAACTATTTAAAAAGAACCATAACTACTATTGAAATAGAAGCAGTAATTAAAAACCTCCCAACCCCTTTCCCCCAAATAAAAGCCCAGGGTCAGATCTCTGAAGAAGAGCTAATATCAATACTCCTCAAATAATTCTGCAAAGCATAAACCAAAGGAACATTTCCCAATTCTTTTTTATGAATCTATTGTTTCCCTAATATCAACACCATACAAAGATTCAACGGAAAAAGAAATTTGTTGACCAAAATCCCTTATGAACACAGATAGAAAAATTCTCTATAAAATACTTAGAAATTGAATCTAAGAACACATAAAAAAGATTATCGACCAAGATAAAGTTGACTTCAACCTAGAGATGTAGGCATGGTTCCACATATGTAAATCAATAAACATAATCTACCACATGAAAAGACAAATAAATAAAAACCACATGATCTTCTTATTAGATGCACAAAAGGCTTTTGACAAAATCCAACACCCTTTCATGAGAAAAGGTCTAGAGGGATTAGGAAACAAATATCTCAACATAATTAGACAATTTATAACAAACCAACAAGCCACACCAAACTAGACAGAAACTCAAAGTAGTTCCACTAAATTTTAGAGTAAGACAAGGGTGTCCACTCTCTCCATATCTATACAGTACAGAGTACCTCAAGTCTTAGCTAGAGGAATAAGACAACTGAAGGAGATAAAAGGGATACAGATAGAAGTGGAAGATGTCAAAGTATCTTTATTTTCAGATAATATAATTTTTAAAATAAGAGAACCTAAAGATTCTACCAGGAAACTTTTCCAGCAGATAGGTACACTCATCGAAGTAAGGGTTTACAAAATGAACACACAAAAATCAGTAACTTTCAACGACAGACTGAGAAGAAAATCAGAAAACAGCATCTTTCATAGCATCCAAAAAAGGAAAAAATATAAGCTGGAATAACTCTAACCAAGCAAGTGAAAGACTTGCACAACAAAAGTTTGAGAAAATCAATAGAGAAATTGCAGACACCAGAATATGGAAACACCTCCCATGTCCATAGACTGGTTTGATAAATATTGAGCAACTGAATGGTAACCTCACAGGAATCTGATCCTTCTCATCCACTTCCTGGTGCCATTTGTTCTAAGCCTCAAAACATGTGGGACACCAGAAATCCCTCACTCTTCTTGTGTGAAAAACCACTGTAAGATAAAGACCATTTTAGGTCCCCATTGTTACTAACACCTAAGAGCTTTGCCACTGCTGTCAAGCCTTCTAGGGTATCATTACATTGGCCCAGTATGCATGCTAAGCTTATCCATAAATATCCATAAACAGTGCAGAAAAGCTAAGGAGTCCATAACTTAATCACTAAAGGAAATCTGTTTAGCTCTTGTCCAGAGGGTAGCTGATTCCAAATTCCTTCTCGTTTGTCCATCATTAGATTTCCAAGGGTGTAATGATATCCTTCTCAGATTATTTTCAGACTGGGAGAACTATTAATATATGAGAGAATTGCTATAGGAAGTGCCTAATCCAAAAGTAACTGCATCAAATAGAGTCCTCTATCCAGGAAACATGTTCAGTTCTTGGTGGCAATAGAAACCTTCGGATTCTCCTCCTGTTAACTCCACCCTGAGTGGAAAACGGGGATAAGTGTCTAGGGTCTGGGGACTCATACTTTCCCTTTCAGACGTTACTTTTATTTAAAGGAATCTAATTCTTAGTGGCCCACAGATAAGTCTGTTGGGCATAAAAGTTTAGGTTGGAACATATACCTATGAAGGTGTGGAAGAAAAAACCAGCTGAGGACTGAGGACCTCAGTTTTTCATGATAATTAAAGTGTAGGTAGGAAATCATCCAATCTGCTCTCTGGGCAAATCAAAAGCTAAGAACAATGGGAGGGAAGCCTTACTTCCGTAAGCTTCCTCTCCTCAGGGAGAACACAGTGCAAGCAAGACACTCAGAGCTGCTCAACTTGAACTGAAGTGAGATGACTCTGACCAATGTCACTCTTTCCATCTCTTAAAACATTTCATGTTCTTGGCGGTTTAGGGATTGCAACATCCCTGTCCAGTCTCTGAGAGATTTTTTTCATTTATCTTCTTATTCAAATAAAATTAGCCTTTCAGATGCATTAGGATCTGGACACTGCTGAAAAAAAAATTTCCAGGGAAGCGAGTCCTGCCACTGCTATGTTGAGTTGAGGGTTCTATGAAACCGGCAGTGGCACAAGGAAAATTGGTGCTGGTTTCCTCAGGGGAGAGAGGCAGGATGAGGGCTAGTGTTGCACTCAGGGCGGTGAATCCACGGCGGCTGCAATTCTGATGTTTCTCTCGGGAAGATGGTAAATACCTTTATTCCACCCTTAGAAGACCCTGAGCCGACATAAATGCGTTTTGTTTACAGCAGATGGGAAAATAAACTTACTAAGTGTAAGTGTGATTAAATGTGATATGAGGGAGGAAAAAAGCTTTAGTTATCTTGGCTGGAGAATGCGAAGGAACCTCTTGGATGTTGTGGTAAAAGATAGGATAGTGAACTGAAAGAAGTACCGTGAAAAAGCGTTTGGTGGAAAATACATCTGGACATGGAGCTACACTCTCTCCAGTATTCCAGCATTACAGAGCATGAGAGGTGATGGCCATAAGCAGTAGAAAATGTCTCAGATTTGCAGCCAGCACAGCTATTCAAGCAAACAGTGTTTTAATGATTTCATGAGCACAATTTAACAACCTTCTCCGCACCCTTTTACTCCAGGCATAAAAGCAGCATTTCAGCCACTGTGAGGGAACTTCCTTCATCTAGAGACTTCACTGTTTTGGTTTGTTTGTATTTTGATTTTCTTATAGTAAGATACGGGGGGTAAGAGATAAAGTTAATTTGAAATGTATTTCTATTACCTACAGTTCTTTTTAAAAGTAAAATTCTATAAACAAACTGTCCTGTTTTAGTTATTGTGTAAAGTAACTTGTTTTAAATAATTCCACCATTAAGGGGTGTTTTGTGAAAAAACATATAGGATCAGAAAGATAAATATGGATCTATTTGCATTTTTCTACGTGTAGACATCCAGTTAGACCAGCACCATTAGTTGAAGATGCTGTCTTTTTTCCATTGTATGGTTTTGGCCCCTTTGTCAAAAATCAAGTGACCACAGGTATGTGGGTTTATTCCTGTGTCTTCTATTTGATTCCATTGATAAACCAGTCTATTTCTATGCCAGTAGCATGAAGATTTTATTACTATTGCTCTGTAGTATAGCTTGAAGTCAAGGATGGAGATACCTTCAGAAGATCTTTTATTGTATAGGATTGTTTTAGCTATTGTGAGATTTTTGGTTTTCCATATGAAGTTTAGAGTTGTTCTTTCAAGGTCTGCAAAGAACTGCATTGGTATTTTGATGGTATTGCAGAAGTCTGTAGATTAATTTTGGTAAATCTCAAACCTCCTAAACAAAAGATACTCTGCTAAGCTTGCTGACAGGAGCCTGTCAGAGTTATCCTCTGAAAGGCTCTACCCAGCAGTGCCTCAAAACAGATGCTGAGACTCACAGCCAAACATTCTTACCGAGTCTTGAGGAAAAGTGAGAGAAAGAGAAAAGGACCTGGAAGTGACAGGAGCTCCACAAGAAGACCAACAGTGCCAACTAACCAGGGCCCAGAGGGGCTTGCTCTGACTAAAGTATCAGCCAAGGGCCATGCAGAAACTGGACCTAGCCCTCCTACAAAGATGCAGCAGGTGGGCAGCTTAGGTTTCATGTGGGTTCATTTGACATCTACTGGAGTAGATGTCAAAGGGAGTTCCCCATTTCTGAGGAAAGGGGGAGGGGGAAGAGGGAGAGGGGAGGGAGGGAGAACTGAGAAGGGAGGAAGGATGGGACCAGAGGGATGTAAAGTGAAGAAAGGAAGGAAGGAAGGAAGGAAGGAAGGAAGGAAGGAAGGAAGGAAGGAAGGAAGGAAGGAAGGAAGAAGGAAAGAAAGACATAGGTACATGTCTTTGAAAGTTAAATCTTACATTTTAGTGGCTGTCTAGTCCCTTCATGCATAGATAACACTGTATACTTGGTTTACTTGTTTTGTTTTCCTTTCATTATCTTCCCTTTACCTTGTGGTATTTCCTTCTTGCAATTTAAGATAAATAAATGAATAAAGTCTGCTTTCCATCCTCTGTCTGTCAACCATATTGATGTTCTTCCTGTTTCTCCTTTTTTTTTTTTTTTTTTTTTTTTTTTGACCAGGGCTTCACTTTTGAAGCAGAGACACACCCAACCAGGTTTCTTTTTTTTCTTTTTTTTTTTTTTTTTTTTTCTCTGCTCAGCCGTTGGTTTCAAGTATTTCTCAGCTTTACTCACCGTTTTCTTCCTATGCTACCAGTGGCTGTTTCTATGCCCGTCTTACCGTTAAAAACCACTAAGGCTCTGGGTGTCAGAGAATATTTTTGAAGATTTCCTATGCAGCATCATTTTCCCCCTAGGCTCAATGAACTAGATTTGAATTATGTGTAGCTCAGACATTTGTTTATTAACAGATCAGTTTCGCGCTTTACGCCAGTGCAGCTGACTGTAGTCTAATATCCAAATTTTGGTAGCTGCATTCACACACATTCTGAATGCAATCATTATGTCTAAACCTAAAGTAAGTATATTTCTACAACAAAACATAGATACTCACATGGAAATCAGATTCATAAAAAGTATCCATAGCTTCTTGCCATCTGACATCCAATTTTATTTTGGATATAGTTGTGTCGTCACAAATCACAAAACAGGTAAAATCTTTCGCATTTTAAACCTTTTGTATTTTACAGTAGACAGAGGCTGTTCACAGGATTTGTGCATGGCCTGTAAGTAGAAAACTGTCTCTATGAACAAATAAAACCTTCTATGGAAATCAAGCCTAAAAGGACAAAAAGCAAACAACTACTGACATAATTTCCCATAGTAAATGTTGTGACTTGACACTAAAAAGTACACAGATGTTCAGCAAAGTGACAGTCATCGGGGAACAGACTATCCAGAGAGCAGGGTGCAAATATCAGGGAACACAAAGTTGTAATGAGAACTGTTTAAGAAATAGGAAGTGAGCAAGGAATATGGTGTTCCTGCCAGCCATCTTTCTGTATATAACAAGACGGTGCAGCCCTTTGCACACAGGCCATTCCAGCCAAGAGTGCAGGAGGAGTCAAGCATACATCTAGGAACAGGTTCCAGCACCAATCATGAATAAAAGAAGGATTTTAACACTCACAACACCAAACACTGCAGTGACTGCTGAATTCTACACATTCTTCCACCACAAACAATGACAGACCTAAGTCAGATATTAACGGGAAAGAATTTCTAGACTTGTTTATTAACAGATCAGTTCCAAGTTTATTTTTCATGGTGCCACATCTTAAATGTGAAATTAATAATTAGTTGAGCCAGAACGAACTACATAAATTTGTGTAGTTATCAAACAAGAAATTAATGTTATGGTCTGAAGAGTTGGGTCAGTTGTTAAAAGCACTTGTTTTTGCCTGAATGTATGTCTGCGCACCACATGCGTGCCTGGTGCCCAAGCAGGTGGACAAGCTCTATGTGGGTGCTGTAATCCCACACTCTAGGAGGCAGAGGCAGGCAAATCTCAGTGAGTTTGAGGCCAGCCTGGTCTACAAAGTGAGTCCAGGTCAACCAAAGCTATGCAGAGAAACCCTGACCTGAAAAACCAACCAACCAACCAACCAACCAATCAAGCAATCAATTAAACAATAAGTCAAATATAAATAAAATGCTCTAAGTGGGACTATCTAAATGTAGGCCTATTGCTTTTCTGTCACCACAGAGATGAACAAATAGAGTTACATAAATGAAGTGGTTCTGCTCCTGTATAAGGTGACTGTGTTCATCACTAGCCATCTTTTAAGAGGGTTGAGCCCCCAGGACGTGAATATAATTCAAATAAGAAAAAGTGAGATTTCTTGATATTAAAAACAGTGTGTTATCTAATATTTGAAAACAACACTAACAGCAGGTAATGAAGCATGAAAGCACAGCGCCCTGGGTTCATAGCTAACAAACAAAAATAAAAATCAGCATTATCAAGAAGAAAAAGGCAAACAATCTTTCAGAAAAAGAAACAAGCTCATCAACTCCTATCATAGCCCCCATTTTATCCTCTTCATTTCACCTTGTTTACAGTGTTCAGATATGACTCCTGTGGTTACCTGTAACCTGCAGCACTCGAGCTGGGAGGGTGAGCAAGGGAACACTTGTCCAACTCTATAGAAAGGGACCTAAGAGTGGACATCGAATCACTGTTATCTCATGGGACTTCTGACCCCAGGTCTGAGCTCCACTCTTACTCAGCTTGTCCTCGGCACCAGTGGAATAACAGTGGATGAATACAGCATTCCTACAGAAAAAGATAGTTCATTTCTAGTTTGATTTTCCCACTGATGTTATTGTTGATGTGAGTTCTAAGATTCTATGTTTCTTCTAACAAATCTCTTCTGAGAGGTCAAAGAAATATTTCTGTCATTACTTTAGATTAATGAGGATGGTGAACATACGTAGAAACAATTTGTATATTATCCTGGTTAGAAAGAGGCAGTTTTAGTAAACTATAGCTTCAATAGCCTGGACATGTTATTTATAAAAAACAAAACAAGCTAGAAGTTGTACTTAATAGAGTTATCTGTAGTCATTGTGCAACACACATAGAACCCATTCTTCATCCCTAGACAGGCAAGTGTCCTCTGGTGTTTAACTGGTAACAGAGCAGTATGTCTGAGTGTGTGTGCTCGTGCTTGTGCATGTGTGTGTGTTTCATGAAATTAGAAAGGGGTCATGAAAGAGGAGGAAGAGATCTTAAGGAAGGGAGAACTAGAGATGGATGCATGGGTTAAGAAAGCATACGTGAGGATAAGTTTGAGGAATCAGAGAACCAGCCAGAGAAATGCAGGGCCAAGAAGACAGTGGGGAAGGGATGGTGTAATGACACAGGTATACGAAAATGTCAAATGATATCCATGGCTGTGAAGTTAACATGAAAACAGAGTTCTAATACATATTTGAAGAATGAGATTTGTATTTTAGGCTCGGGTAGCTGGAAGTTAAAAGGTATGAACAACTGAGGATATACCATCATTCCAGAGAAAATTGGAGGGTAAAGATTCTCTACAAAAAAATGGAAAGAAAAAGGATATACTGTTCTATGTAGCTGAAAATCATGACCCAGAAATAAGGTATTAAAGTCTTTTTTTTTCATCCAGAAAAGGAAGAACTCAGCCAAACATTGTAGTGATGCTACAAGAAACAGGCAATTAGAGGTAGTGAGTGAGCTTTTGAGTACATCAGATACTAGCACAAACCCCACCGAGGCTCCAGCAAACCTCCCAGCCATCCCACATCAAAAGTAATACCTTCCTCTTCCCGCTGTGATGCCTTCTTAGCATAAATTCAGTGATCATAATCTTGAGCAAAGCCTTCCTATCCAAACACCCATATATTAATTTACTTAGTGTAATGGTTCATCAGGTATATACTTTGAGACCTAGACCACAATTTGCAAAGTCCAGTTACTTTATTGCACAATAGCAATGTACCAGGACTCCCTAGTTGACCAGTGTCTAATTCTTTTAATTATTAACGTGACATTATTTAGAATGTGCAGCTCTAATTATTTGTAATCCTAAACAGTGTTCTTAATATAATTAGAAACACACGTATGCTTTGGAGAAAGTTCATTATTAATAATAATTTTGGTTTGGCTGACAGCAGCTTGGTCAAGCAATTTTCTAACATTTGCATTTTTTCAGACTTTTACCACAAGGAATTATCAATGTACAGAGAGGTCAGTAATAACAAGCACCAGCACCACGGTTATATGTGTTGTTGAGTAACTTAACTGTTACTTTTGAAGCAGAATTTGGAATGTCCAAAATTTTAACCTTTTAAAAGTTTAGGAAAGTGTATTTAAAACCCTAAATATATCTGTTACCTCACACAAATATTTTTCATATATGGGATAGTTGTATCTAGCTAGAATTGGAACATAATCATTTAAAATACTTAAACCTAATCAGTTGCTTGAATGCGTTTTGCCTGGGTTTTTGAGAGCTACTTAAGCACTCCACCAATGGATCTAGATCCCTCTTTTTTTTAATTTTATTTTTCTTTATTAATTACACTTTACTCACTTTGTATCTCACCCCCCCCCCCCCCGTGGTACCCTCCCTCCTCCTGTCCCAATCCCTCCCTTCCTCCACCCTCTGCATGCATGCCCCTCCCCAAGTCCACTGATAGGGGAGGACTTCTTTTCCTTCCTTCTGATCCTAGTCAATTAGGTCTCATCATCAGGAGTGGCTGCATTGTCTTCTTCTGTGGCCTGGTAATTCTGCTTCCCCCTCTGGGGAAGGTAATTAAAGAGCAGGCCAATCAGTTCATGTCAGAGACAGTCCCTGTTCCTATTACAATGGAACCCACTTGGATACTGAACTGCCATGGGCTACATCTGTGCAGGGGTCTTAGGTTATCTCCATGCATAGTCCTTGGTTGGAATAGCAGTCTCAGGAAAGACCCTGTGCTCAGATTTTTTGGTTCTGTTGCTCTCCTTATGGAGTTCCTGTCCTCTCCAGATCTTACTGTTTTCCACTTCTTTCCTAAGATTCCCTTTACTCTGCCCAAAGGTTGCCCATAAGTCTCAGCATCTATATTGATAGTCTGCAGGGCAGAACCTTTCAGAGGTCTTCTGTGTCAGGCTCCTGACTTGTTCCCTCTTTTCTCCTTCTTCTGATGTCCATCCTCTTTGCCTTTCTGGATAGGAATTGAGAATTTTAGCAAGAGTCCTCCCTCTTGATTAGTTTCTTTAGGTGTACAGATTTTAGTAGGTTTATTCTATATTATATGTCTATATGAGTGAGTATATACTGTGTGCATCTTTCTGCTTCTAGGATAGCTCATTCAGGATGATCTTTTCCAGATCCCACCATTTACCTGCAAATTTCATGATTTCCTTGATTTTTATTGCTGAGTAATATTCCATTGTGTGGATATACCACAATTTGTGCATCCATTCCTCCACTGAGGGGCATCCGGGCTGTTTCCAGCTTCTGATCCCTCTTATATGACACTCTAACCCTACAGGCCATTCTTTCAGGGCACATTTAACTCTTGCCCCTGTCATTCCCAGGCTCTTTGAGTCCCTCCATCATCTTCCCATTGTCTCCAAGATCCTCAAGTGCTTCCAGCAATACCACAATGGGTGAGGATTTACTGGATGGAATACATTCTTTTATTTAGATAATTACTAGTTTTGATTAAATATATGAAAACCTGGTTTCTATCATTTGATAGCAATTGTGACCAGAAGAAAGAAAATTAAGCATTTAATATATATTACATTTTTTTTCCTATTATGTTTTTTAATGTTTGTTGTATTTTATGTGCATGCGTATTTTGTCTGCATACCACATGTGTGCCTGCCAGAAGAGTGTGTCAAAAGCACTGAAAGTGGAGTTGCAGGTGGTTGTGAGCCCACCATGTGGGGGCTGGGATTTGAATCTTGGTTCCCTCTATGAACAGCAAGTATTCTTAAACCTTGATCCATCTCTCCAGCCATATATTATGTTTTTGAACATAAGAATATTGTTAGTCACAGAGATGATGGGAGAGTGAGAAAGATGTGCGAGGGTGATAACATTCTAAGACAAATAATAAAACTTATCAAATTTAACAAGGCAGGGAGATTATTTTAATAGCGTTGGGATTTGATTTAGAGGTTCATGTGAAACTGTGGCTCTGCAATTTTTTCAAAATGATTAAACTCATGAGGAACCTCAGGGTCCTCAGCTGTACATGAAAATGTCTTTCACAATGAATCATGAACAGAGCCAACAATGGACATAAGTTCCCAAGGATGCCCTTAGTGGCCAGACTGCAAAATTTACACAACCCATGCTCTTGCTACACTGACATGCACATTCACTAAGAGTTCAATGTTTTCAGTGCAAGGATAATATTACAATGCAAATAGATGAAATACAAGGGCTTGCAGTTACATAAAAAGGTTCTTACATCTACCTAGTTCTCAGAGCCATCAATGAAACAAACACTAACATTGCCCACACAAGCATGCTTTCTGCACCCTCTGCCCACTGAGAACCTTCCACTCAACTCTTGCCTCCAGCACTATGGCTCTTTCTTCTGTCCTGTGACTCAGTGGCATACTCTGCTCCTCCGTCTGTACTCAAGCTGCATAAGAGTGAATACCGGGAGGGGAGGAGGGAGGGGCTTATGGGGGGATACAAAATGAACAAAGTGTAATTAATAAAAGTTAAAAAAAAAGAGTGAATAGTTAATTTTATGGTCCAAAGGCAAAAGAGAAAAGCTGATTGTATAGGTAAAATGCAAGGAAGTAGGCAGGAATGAGAAAAGAGATGTAAATGAGTCATGGTAATCAGCCAGTATTATTTGTGGCCAACTAGATCTTAGTTTATCTAACTACATTATTTTTTTCTTCAAGGACATCAGGGCTCATACAAGACTCCTCAGTCTTAATTCAGCTATGAAAACCTTACAACAGTTCTTCTAAAAACCTGGACATCACTGAAAGAATGTTCATAATGATCTAAGTACAGGGAAAAAAATAGCCCTTCAGGAATATAAGGGCTTTAAGCCATCTCTGTGTTCCAAGAAATGAAATTTTTAGCTTATTCTTTTTTGCTGGTTTGTTGTTTTGTTAATTCTATACATGACTACTGTGTTAGCATCACTCTCCCCCATCTCTTTTCTGCTCCAACTTTTCTGGTATCACCAGCCCACACAACCCCCTCTCAACTTCATGACATCTTTTTCATCATTGTTTTCATACCATTCTATTTTCCTTATGAAAGTATTTATTTTTTAACTTGCATATTTTGTATATTTCACTTATAAACTTGGAAAAGAATAACAAACATTTAATCTAAAATAGTGCTTCTAGACATTTATTTCTTCCAAGTCTAAGTTGCTTTAAAACAAATACTCTGTGGTCCACAAATCAAAGAAGCACACAGGCTTCAGGGACAATATTGAAAGATGAGGCCCAGTTCAAGAATGCTGTTTCCGGTCTGGAAATGAAGCTTCTAGCACGAGTCATGGAAAGCTGAAATCTATCTTGAAATATAATTCCCAAGACTACTGTCCTAAGGAAGGGAATGATTATACTCCTTTTCCCTGAATAAATATGGGTGTTTTACAGAGTTTGTCATTTAAAATAGGAATTTCTAAAAGTCACTGTTTAGAATGTACTATTCTTGACAGTATGAAATTTTACCTTAAATATAGGGTGAAGTAATGTCACTAGAACACTTGTGGGCAAAAGGTGGAAGTCCTAGGATAAAGGAAAGCAATGGAGTTAAGAAATCAGTCAGGATGCTCAGTGACCCCTAGCTGGAGTACTTCTTTCTCATTGCTGTGTAAGATGCCTGGCAGAAGCAGCTGAAGGAGAGAAGGGTTTATCCTAACTCACACTCTAATGGCAGAGGAGTCAGGTCACATTGTAGCTGTACCCAGAAGCAGGGAAAGGTGAGTGCTGCTGCCTAGCGCCCAATCTCTTTTCTTCAGGGCCGGATCTCAGCCCCTGGAACTCTGCCATCCACATGTGGGTTGAGTCTTTCCAAACTGATTAACAGTCTAAAAACTCCCTCGTCATTGCACTTAAAGGATTGCGTCCTAGGAGATTCTAGATCATGTCAGGTTTACAATCGATATTTACAGCCACGCTGTTCAACGGAGAAAAGGAGCAAAGGTTGAAAATAACTTAAATAAAACCAGGAAGAGGTAAGAGGTATGGGTGAATGCTTTTGCACTCTTGGAAATTCATGTTAGTCTCAGCTCCTAATCTAATGATTTGGGGGAAATAGGATCATGAGTGATCACTTTCCACAAACGAATTACTCACTATAAAAACTGGTGTATTTTTAGAACATGAGTACTCAGTTCTCATAACTGAATCAATGTCACCCCAAACAGAGCTTGTGGGACTGAATTGCTTGGGTTTTTGTACTTCTAGAATATAAAGATAGATCAAGCCACCATAAGGAATAGTTAAATAACCTGTACTCCACTTGGCTGGGGCTTTATATCCACCCTACTTCTAACAATTACAAACTCCTCTATGATCAATGTACCTAGAAAACAATTGACAATCTCAGACCCTCAAGTGTACAACCTTCAGATTCATGTGCTTCAAACGATGGAAATAAGCAGTTTCTCTTAGCAATTCCTTAGTAATTCCATTTTCATTCAATAATGTCCCAAAACATATCATCATACCAAGAGAGATTGTCTTATCCAACCTAGACTGGTTTTGATGAATGAACAATAAAGCAATAGTCTTCAGTAAAAACTGAAAAGGAATCATTCCCTATTTACCATTTTATGCCAATTGGGCATAATTAGGTTCACATGCAATTAGAATCAGGTGTGTTATCAGAAGGAAGCTATGCAGTGAACAAAGTCCCACTGTCTTGATTACTGCCCTGCAGTAGGATTTATATTGTGTGCCTGGCCCTGTAAAGGGTCCCAGTTGCCAATCAGCTGGCCCTTTAAAAATTCTTAGCTGTATCTTGAGGAAGCACTATTCCTAATTGTCTGAGAAAGCACCAGATTGAATTCCAAAGTGGTTGTACAAGTTTACAATCCCACCAGCAATGAAAGAGGGTTCCCCTTTCTCCACATCCTCTCCAGCATGTGTTGTCACTTGAGGTTTTGATCTTAGTCATTCTGATGGGTGTAAGGTGAAATTTCAAGGTCTTTTTGATTTGCATTTCCCAAATAACTAAGGATGTTGAGCATTTAAGTGTTTCTCTGCCATTCAATATTACTCTATTGAGAATTCTTTAGTTAGCTCTGTACCCCATTTTTAATTGGATTGCTTGATTTGTTGCTTTTTTAACTTCTTGACTTCTTTATATATTCTGGATATTAGCTCTCTGTCAGATACAGGGTTGGTGAAGATATTTTCCTAGTATGTAGGCTGTCATTTTGTTCTGATGATAGTGTCCTTTGCTAAATATCTGAGCCCAGGGGTCTTTTCTGAGATGGATACTCCAACCAAGGATCATGCATGGAGATAACCTAGAACCCCTGCACAGATGTAGCCCATGGCAACTCAGTCTCCAAGTGGGTTCCCTAGTAAAGGGAACAGAGACAGTCTCTGATATAAACTCAGTGGCTGGCTCTTTGATCACCCCCCCATAAGGGGTGAGTAGCCTTACAAGGCCACAGAGGAAGACAATGCAGCCAGTCCTGATGAGACCTGATAGGCTAGGGTCAAAGGGAAGGGGAAGAGGACCCCCCCTATCAGTGGACTTAGAGAGGGGCATAAGAGGAGAAGAGGTAAGGAGGGTGGGATTGTGAGGGAATGAGAAAGGGGGCTATAACTGGGATACAAAATGAATAAACTGTAATTAATAAAAAAATTTTAAAAATTAAATTCAAAAAGATCAAAATAAAAAAAATTTCTTAGCTGTTGGAACTGTTTGACTGTATGACCTTCAGTGTTGGTTTCCTCTTAGATTTTTAGGAATAGAAGAGAATATTAAAAGGCCAGCTGAGGCTGAGAAGGGGATTGGACCAGTAGAGTGAGAAGGCACTTGAGACAGAAGATATTGTTAGGAGACAGTTGAGCCATGAGAAGCTGAGTTGAGCAGATAGGCTAGAACAGTTGTTCTAAGTTTGGAGCTGCTAGTATCGGGAAAACTGGGAGAAGGGACTGTTTAAGTAGACTGTTGGGGGAACTAAGGGAGGAACAGTTGGTAGAAACATTTGAAGGCTAGGCTGGAAACTGGGAGGAACTGTTGGGAAAGAAATTAGATTTAGGGACCTGTCTCTCTTCCTTCTCCCTCTTCCTCTCCCTTTCTCCCTTTATCCTTCTTTCTAGTGTTAGGGGGTAAAATAAGAGGGGGGCAAAGTGGGAACTCATAAAGTAGAAAAGACGAGTTACAGTGCTCTTGTGCTGTGGAGAGATTTAATGATCAAGGGAACTTAGGAGAAAAGGAGTTAACTGGGGACTTGCTTCATGTTCACTGGGTGGGAAGCATAGAGCAGGAATGCAGGCATGGCACTGGAGCAGTAGTTGACAGCTTGTATTTGATCTGCAAAATGGAAGCAGAGAGATAGCAAGACTGGGGCTGTCATGGACTTTTGAAACCCCAAAGCCTAACTGTAGTGACACATCTCCTCCAACAAGGCTACACCTACTCCAAAATAACCACACCTCCTAAGTCTTCCCAAACAGTTCCACTAACTTGGGACCACGCATTCAATTATATGAGCCTATTAGGGTCAATGTTGTTCAAATCACCATGCCTACCTAATTCAAATCTATCAAAGTACAGAACCAGCCATGCTTGGCCTTTGAGCAACAGTCTTCTACTTCTCTTAAATTCTATAAAAGTAATCCCCAAACAAAAATTGGGACAGCTGTATTTCTGCACAAATACAGCCCCATTATTCTTCCTGACATCATATTGCTTTCCCATCTGTGCTATTGCTTTGCTTTGCGGAAGGTTTTCCTGCTACTTTGCAATCTATGTGAGCCTTTATTTTAATTAAGATGATAACGTCTAAGAAACACTCTACCCAGGCCCCAACCACTCTTAACAGGTATACAGCACAAAGCATCATCAAATAGTTTCCAAACCTCCAGAACTGTAGGAATGAATTCCTGTTTCTTGTAAACTCTGTCTATGTAGTTGTAGTATAAATATACAAAATAGACAAATACCACAGCAAAGTATGTCTTTTTCATCATAGTTAAGGGCAGGGACCAGTAAGTACAATTAACCTGAATTTCACTTACATATTTTCTGTATGCCATACCATGAAGATGAAATAACAGTTCCAAATCTATCTGAATATAGTAGGTAAGATCTGGTCTGTATCACCCTAATGTTTACATAAAGATATACTCTGCTTTCCAGCCCCAACCTATGTTTTGCAATTATTCCATTCAAAGTAGTAAGATCAGTAGATTCCTAATGACTCACTTGGAAGTTTCTTGGATATAGAGCACTTAAATTTGAATCTTGTACTTAATAGGATTTGTAAGGAAAAAAAAAAAAAAAACAACAATGGAGTGTAACTGTCTCCACCTTGTTACAGAAACTGAAAGATACACAGGAAGAAACAGTTGCATTTGAGTATCAGAGGAAATCGAAAGCTGTGCACACTGTTTGGTTCAATTTCTCACTGTTTTTTCTATTCCTCTACCCACAAAACAGCACAGGCTGACACGCCCAGCAAGGCTCAGTCTATGTAGTGAGTCCAATCTTAGAATTTCTGTAGATTACATTCTCTGGTTCCCAAGAGATTTATTAGCTTATCTTCTTACACACACACACCAACTGCCTCTGGCCCAACACACTCTAAGAAGAAGAAAAGGGAGAACAGAAGGAGGAAAGAAGCTTTGAGTCTTACCCTGTAGACGATCTCAGAATCTTTACACCTCTGGAGAAACTTTCACTAACGTGAGTTCTACCTGTTTTCTGTAGATATTAGCTACCTCTGTGAAAATAATAAAAACAGGGAAAACCTTTGCTGCTACTTCTTGGGGAAGGAGGCAGCAGAGCTGATGGCTGCTATACTCAACAATGAACCTGCAGTAGCTGGACTCGGGTTGTTCGCTCAGAAAGATAGCCAACATCTTTATTCACCACAGAGGAAAGAGCCAAGAAAAATGCATTTTCATGTTTCAGATTGTTTAATGAACATTCTAAGAATAAGTCTGAATGAAGAAGTGGGTAATATGAAGGCTTTCGTTATCTCAGATGGGGAACTCATGATTACCTGGGGCTGTGGGTGAGGGACTAGAAAAAAGGCAAGATAGTGACATGAAAAAAATACCACGAATGAAAACTGCCTCTGGACATGGACTAGAATTGTCTAATGTCCTAGCACTATACAGTGTAATAACAGATAGGCATGTGCTATAGAAAGTTTCTGAGATTCCTACTATTTAAACACAGATGTTTTAACAATGTTACAAGCAGATTCTATCTTTTCTTTTTCTTTAATTAAATTTTTATTATTCAATATTAGTTACAGTTTATTAACTTTGTATCCCAGCTGTATTCTGCTCCCTCATTCCCTCCCAATCCCACCCCCCCTCCCTCATCTTCTCCCTGCCCATTTCCAAGTCCACTGAATTGGGGGGGGGGGCTCCTCCCCTTTCATCTGACCCTAGCTTATCAGGTATCTTGGACTGGCTGCAAAGTCCTCCTCTGTGGCCCAGCAGGACTGCTCTTCCCTCGATTCTATGTTTCCTTCTTCACATTTTTCTATCAGGTGGTAAAGGTGGTATTTCAGCTATTGTTAGTTTGTGTCATCTTGAAAGTTAATTGTTTTGGCTGTTGTGCTTTCCTTTTGGTTTTCTGATAATAAGATGTAAGGTAGTGATGGAAAGTTGATTAGCAATACATGTATTTGCACACCTACAGAATGTTTTGAAGAATCTTTGTACCATGGAAGAGTACTTCATATGTACTTGAAAAGAAGCTCTTAAATGTTGATTTCAGAGTTGTATAAATATTGGACCAGTTTATCAATTACATTATTAAATTTTCTAAATCACTGCAGATTTTACTTTTTATATAATAATTTTTATTTTTTATATTAACCATAAGTTATTTACTTTGTATCCCAGCTGTAGCCCCCTTCCTCATTCCCTCCAAATTGCACCCTCCCTCCCTCATCTCCTCCCTGCCCCTTTCCAAGTCCACTGATAGGGGAGGACCTCCTCCCCTTCCATCTGACCCTATCTTATCAGGTCTCTTCAGGACTGGCTGCAATGTCCTCTTCTGTGACCTAGCAAGGCTGCTCCTCCCTCGTGGGGGCGGGGGGATCGAGGAGCTAGCCATTGAGTTCATGTGAGAAATAGTCCCTTTTTTTTTCAGTTATCAATCAAGAGATAAATTTCTAAAGGTACTATGATATTCTGGTCTTTACTGTTATTAGTAGATAAATGAAGTATTTCTAGCAAGTAAAATATTATCATTTTGTGATATTTGATACCAATTTTAAATCTAATATTGGTGAACTGGCTTTTCTTTAGTTACAATATGAAATGATTTGATTTAAACTTTCCAACTCTGGTAAATGTTTATTAATAGCATATGGTTATATACCTTTTTTCTTTAATATTATATTTTATTATTTAAAATAATTTTAAATTTAAATATATTTTATTGTTGTTTTCCTTACCGGGTTCTTTAAAGTCTTCTCTCTCTTCCTATACACCCAACTTTCTCAGAAAGAATAAAACCCCAATAAAACAACAAACCCCTCCAAATAAGAAAATAAAATAAAACAACATTCAAAAAGAAAACAAACCACCAAATTCTAATAAATAAACACAATAAACACACACACACACACTCTCTCTCTCTCTCTCTCACACACACACACACACACACACACACACACGCACGCACGCACGCACGCATGCACTCACTCATCCACGCATGCACTCCCCACCCCACACAAAATTAAAAAAAAGAAAGTCCATTATATATTATACGTTGGTCAACTACTCCTGAACATGAGGCCTGCCTTGGAGTGGCTGATATTCCCCGTGTAGTCACTCCATTGATTTTTCTCTCTCCCAGCAGGTGTAAATGACAGGTCAATTGTTAACCTTACTCTACTGGCTAGGTTTTCATCCATTTAAAAAAAATACAACAAAATTAAATACTGTAAGGTAAAACAAAAAGTATCCCATCAAATTTGGACAAGGCAAAAAACAGAAAAGCCCAAAAGAAGGCATAAGAATCAGAGACCCAATCACTTGCACACTCGAGGATTCCATAATAACATTAAACTGGAAGCCATAATGTAAGCAAATGATCTAATGGAAACCCGTGCAGGCTGCTTCAGCCTCTGTGAGTTCATATACGCATTGCTCAGGTTGGTTGCAAAGGCCTTGTTTTCTTGGTGTCTATGATTCTTATACTATTTCTTCCTCGTCTTCTGCAGAGTTCCCTGAGCTGTAAGGGAAGGGCTTTCATGGAGACATTCCTTGGAGGACTGGATATTCCAATGTTTCTTGTTTTCTGCATAATATCTAGCTGTGGGCCTATATATTTGTTTCCATCTGCCACACGAGGAGATTTCTGTGACAATGGCTGAACAAGGCACGAATCTATGACTATAGCAGAATATCATTAAGAGTCATTTCATGATTACACTTTTCTTCCTTTTTTTTAGACCAATATTATCCGGCTTTCCCCTGGGTACCTGGGTTATTTAGTGTTTCATTTTTGGTCACCCAAGCAGTGTCAGGTACGGATTTTATCGCCGGGAGGGAGCCTTAAGTCAAATCAGGTATTGGTTGGCTACTCTCATAAGTTTTGTGCTACCATTGCCCTAGCATATCTTTCAGGCAATATATCACTGTAGATTGAAGGGTTTGTAGCTGGGTTCAAGTTTCTGTTTCTTTTTTGGTCTTGTGCCAACTACCTTCCTGTACCAAAGAGGTTAGCAATTAGGGTGAGGTTTTACCCAGGCACCAGCTAGAACATTTCCATGGTCAATGAGAGGTGACAGTGCTGTCTTTTGCAATGAGGCCTAGCTCTCAGTTTATGGAGACCAAACTAAAGTCACGGGACTAGCCTGGGTTGTTTTGGAATTCCTGTGGGGGCTCTTAGGGCAACAATTCAATTAAATGTAACCCAATCCCAGTTGCGGAAGCTTCCTTTGGTGACATGAAATGGCCAGTTGAGATTCAGTCTCTTCCATTATTTTTCAAATCCATTTAGATTAGCTTCAAATATATATATGTATATATATATATACACATATATATGTATATATATATATGTTTGTGTGTGTATATATGTGTATATATATGTATATATATATATATATATATATATATATATATGGCTTTTCTATTGTATAAATTTTCTATATTACCCCTTAAATTGCCCTAAATTTTATATGTCTCTCCCCATATTCACTTCCACAACTTCTTCTCCTCTCTCCCCAATTGATCTTCCTTTCCCAGCCCCCAATTCATCCATAACTATCTCTTCAATTTTCAATTCCTAAGGAGGTCAATCTCTTCACTTAGTCCAGTGTTTATCAACCTGTGGGGTTTCAAATGAACCTTTCAAAGGGGTTGCATATCAGATATCCTGCATATCAGGTACTTACAGTTCGTCACAGCAGTAAAATTACAGTTATGAGGTAGCAACAAAATAATGTTATGTTTGGTGTCACCCCATGAGGAACTGAAATAAAAGGTCACAGCATTAGGAAGGTTGAGAAGCACAGCTCTAGTCCTTTACTCTATACCTACCCTCTGCGGTTCTACAGATTATAGCTTGGTTATCATTGACTTAACAATAGCTACATATCTTCAATAAAATTTAACAAAGCTTTTTTTTCCCCACTGTTTTAGATTTTATTTACCTTGGCAAAATACCTGATATAAATAGCTTAATGGGGAAACTTTTGTTTAAGCTCACAGTTTCAGAGGTTTTAGTCTACAGTTCCGAGCCATGATGAGGTACAGGGCCACGTCGTGGAGTACAGTTGCTGACCTTCTTACAGTCAGTAAGAAATAAAGGAAAGAAAAGAGCCAGGATCAAGACATGCTTTGAGAAGCTTCTTCCAACTAAGCCCTTCTTCCCATCTTCAGCTCTGAACTCATCCACACTTATGGGATTAGAAATCTCATGGGCCAAACAGTTCTCAATAGTGTCACTAATGGCCACTAATATGCCTGCAACACAGCAGCCCTTTAGGGTGGAGGCTTGCTATTGAATTATAGTAGCGCTAATGAATTAGGTGTTAATTGTTATAGAGCACTAATGTTGTTTGGGTTGGAATGAATAATGGGATATTCTTATATGGGAAAAAGTATACTTTGTGGAAAGATAAAATATTTTCAAGTTAAGTATCATATCTGTACTTAGACTTCAAATGGTTAGAGACAAAAACACAGGAATGGGTGAAATAAATACAGTAAAATGTTAAGTATTAAATCTTTGTGATGAATTATAGGCTGTTCTTTATACTTTTCACAATGTTCAAATAGTTGGATCTTTAGAAATAAAATGTTTCAGACTCCCATATTCACAGTAAAATCTATCCATTACAAGTTTTCTAGGAACTTACTCCAGATTTATCTCACAATACTGGCCACTGAGAGATTTCTTGAAAACCTAAATATAGACCTACGGTTGGACCTAGCTATACAATTCTTGGGCTTATACTGAAAAGGCTCAAAGTCAACATATCGAAGAGATTCTTGCACACCCGTGTTCATTGATGCACTATTCACAGTTACCAGAAAATTGAACCAGCTGAGATGGACGACCATCTCATGAAGAGATAGAAAGTGTGGTCAGTATACAGAATGGAATTTTAAACATTAGGAAAAAGAAAACATAACATGACATTGCAGGATAATGTATAGAATAAGAAGTTATTGTTAGGCAACATAACCAGGCTCAGAAATACAAATATTCCATGTTTTCTCGCATAACAGAACCTAGATTTAAATTGTGTGTGTGTGTGTGTGTGTGTGTGTGTGTGTGTAGTGTTTAAAAGAGGTACAAGAGAAAAACAGAAAGGATAGTGAATACATCTGTAATGTTCAACAAAGCTTTTGCCTGACTGATTATGGCATTTATATTCAGTCAGATGACCAATGCCTTCTTTTATTTCTTTTTCCTTGCTCCTGCCAAGGTTATTTCATTTGTGATACTTTTGTAGTCTTCTCCTTGTCTTTTCTTTATAACTTATGTCTTACAGTTTAAGATGAAACCATTTAGTAAACCATTATATATTTTTCTTCACTCTATCTGCCAGCTGCCCTTCCTATTCCTCTTCTCTTTGAACAGGGCTTCACTTACAATGCAGAGGCAAGACCAAAAAAGTTTGTGTTTCTGCTTGGTTCTTACTCTGAGGTAGTTTCAACTTTGCTTATTGCTTTCTCACAGTTAATTTTAATATCTTTTTTATGTTTTTGTCTTTTGAAACTACTAGGGCTGGTAGTATCAGATGATATATTTTTTAAAACTGTGTTGTTTATCATCTTATCTGGGTTAAGAAACTAGCAGGTTTTTGGTTCATTTTTTTTTTTTAATTCATGGTAAGTTGACGGTACCTTTTTATATCATCTGGAATATATTATCCTATCCAGAATGTAGCATCTGCAAATGGATACTAATGCCTATTGCCTAAATATTATATTACTGGAAAAGACATTGAGATTGGGATCATTACCGCCAAATAAGGACCTCACCTCAACAACAAAACAGGATAGTTTTCATGTAAGTGGAATGCATTCAAAGTACTCCTACCTCTTGACCTGTCACATATCATTATCATTTTGAGATTTTTTTTTTTTGTCCTAAGCCATGAAACAAATCAAAGCTTTGTATTTTTAGATGGTTTATGACATCATGGAACAGTAGAATACACAACTCACACACTTTTTTGTTTCAGGCAAGTTTGCTGTTGAAAATGAGTTCTGCACACATGGTCCTTGGATCAGTCTCTGCAGGCTCCTATGGGACCAGATGTTTTTTGGCTCTGTTGTTCTCCTTGTGGAATTCCTGTCCCCTCCAGGTCTTTCTATCTCCCCCTTCTTCCATTAGGTTTCCAACACTCTGTCCAAAGTTTGGCTTTGAGTCTGAGTATTGACTTCCATACCCTGGTGGGCATAGTCTTTAAGAGGTCCTCTGAGGAAGGTTCCTGTCCTGTTCTTTGTCTTCTCCTGCTTCTGAAGTCTATCCTGTTTGCCCTTCTGAATGAGGATTAAACATTTTTCTAGGGTATTTCTTGTTGTTTAGATTATTTAGGACTATAGATTTTAGTATGTTTATCCTGTATTATATGGCTAATATCCACTTATAAGTGAGAATATACCATATGTGTCTTTCCGCTTCTGGGTTACCTCTCTCAGGATGATCTTTTCTAGTTCCCACCATTTGCCTGCAAATGTCATGATTTCCTTGTTTTTACTTGCTGAGTAGTATTCCACTGTGTAGATGTACCACTCTTTCTGTATCCACTCCTCTGTTGAGGGACATATGGGTTGTTTCCAGATTCTGACTATTACAAATAAAGCTGCTATGAGCATAGTTGAACAAATGTCCTTATTGAAAAGTGGTACATCTTTTTGGTATATGCCTAGATGTGGTATAGCTGGATCTTGAGGAAGCACTATCCCTAATTTTCTGAGAAAGCACCAGATTGATTTCCAAAGTGGTTGTACAAGTTTACATTCCCAGCAGCAAATGGAGGAGGGTTCCCACAACCTCTCCAGCATGCATCACCCCTTGAGATTTTTATCTTAGCCATTCTGATGGACGTGAGGTAAAATCTCAGGGTTGTTTTGATTTGCATTTCCTGAATGGCTAAGGACATTGAGCATTTCTTTCAGTGCTTCTCTGCCATTCGATATTTCTCTGTTGAGAGGTCCATGCATAGAGAGGACCTAGACCAATTCAGAGGAAGCCCATAGGCTGCTCAGTTTCCATGTGGGTTCCCTAATTAGGAGTACATGGGCTGTCTCTGACATGAACTCAGTGGCCTGCTCTTTTATCACCTCCCCCTGGGGGATACAGCATTGCCACACCACAGAGGAAGATGATGCAGGCAGCTTTAATGAGACCTGATAGGCTAGGGTCATATAGAAAAGGAGTAGATCCTCCCCTACCAGGGACTAGGAAAAGTGCTTAGGAAGAGAAGTGGGAGTATGGGTGAGACTGGGAGGAGATGAGGGTGGGGGCTGCAGCTGGGATACAAAGTGCATAAATAGAAAGGAAGAAAGAAAGAAAGGAAGGAAGGAAGGAGAAAAGAGAAGAGAAGAGAAGAGAAGACAAGACAAGACAAGACAAGACAAGACAAGACAAGACAAGACAAGACAAGACAAGACAAGACAAGGAATTTTGATCTTGCCCTTGAATCTTTGCAGGTGATCTGGTTGTGCTGGCAAGTTTCATGTCAACTTGACACAAACTATAATCATTTTGTAAACCTAGACCGAGAAAATGTCCCTGCCAGGTTGACCTGTGGACATGCCTTTGGAGCATTTTCTTGATTGATGGCTGCTTGGAGCAACTAGCTCACTGTGAGCAGTGCCATCCCTGGGCTGGTGGTTCTGGGTGCTATAAAAAAGCAGGCTGACACTTCTGATGAGAACTGATAGACTAAGTTCAGAAAGAAGGACAGGAGGACCTCCCCTATCAGTGGACTTGGGGAGGGGCATGCATGCAGAAAGGGGGGGAGGGTGGGACCAGGAGGGGAGGAGGGAGGGGCTTATGGGGGGATACAAAATGAATAAAGTGTAATTAATAAAATAAATAAATAAAATAAAAAAAAGAAAGCAGGCTGAACAAGCCAGCAAGCAGCCAATCTCTACGACAGGAGGAGGAAATAGTTTATTCTCGCTTATACTTCTTACTCCACTCTATAATTAAAAGGAAACAGGATAGGATGTTTAAGGCAAGAACCTGGTGGCTGGAACTCTTTCTTCCCCAAGTTGCTTTTGGTCAATGTTTTATCACAGCAATAGAAAACCTAAGATAAGTAAGTCTTCCTGTCTGAAGGCTTACAGAACACCCACTTTCTTTGATATTTTTAATCATCTTAACTGCTTTGTGTCTTTGGATAGATTTTTCCTTTACTCTATGGGCCTTTTCAACCATATGTTCCTTTTTTTTTTCTCTCAAAAGGAAAGTAGTGAATAGATGCAGAAAATTCAGCATCCCAATTATACAAGAGCTATACAAAACACAATTCTTAATCTGCAGGACTTATATATTTAAGATAATTTGAAAGTACACAAAGAGCTAATCACATCCAAACTCAGGAAACTACTTTCTTTCAAGAATTTTGGAACATTCCAGAAAACACAAATTATCATTTTGAAATTACGATTTAAAATTATCATAGGAGACAGACAGAAGAAATATGAGAATGACAATGAATCTCTAATTAGCTACATCACAAAGCAAGACAAATGAAGGAAGGCCATATACCCACAAGTTTCTCATACTAGGTATTAAGAAAAAAAATACCATGACACTGGTTATTCAAGGCCTCCCGGAGTATTTTAAGGAGTAAGGTTTTAAACATATTGAGGAACTTTTGAAATATTTAAACAAAGTTTAATCATGGTTTATATATAAAAAAATGACTCTATGAACAAATTAAACCGACTAATGATACCAAAGGCTATATCAAACATAAAGGAGAAAAAACAAGCAGCAAGCAACTATTGACATAATCCTACCCAATAAATACTGTGACCCAACTCTAGTTAGTATGTAGATGTTTAGCAGAGTTCCCAGCACATGGGCATGAGGACCCTGAGGAGAGGATTCAACAGGAAAAAAAAAAATAACAATAAGAGATGTTTAGAAAAAAAAATAACAATAAGAGATGTTTAGAACCAACTAAGCAAGTGCCAGTGCCCCCAGCATGGGCCATGTGTTGTAGTCAACCAATATTCATGTATATGTTGAGAGGATTCAGCCCCTTTGCACATATGCCACGCCAGCCTAGAGCGTAAAAAGAGTAAGGAAGCCACAGGAGTCATAAATTCAGAGACAGGCTCCACCATCAGTGAGGATTAGGGAAAAGATTCAGGATTTCAATGTATCTGAAGGTTTGAATGAAAATGGTCCATTCACAGATTTGAATTCCTGGTAGATAGGGAGTGGCATTTGAAAGGATTAGGAGGTGTGGCCTTGTTAGATTAGGTTTGGCCTTGTTGAAGGAAGTATTTCGCTGAGGTTGGGCTTTGAGGGTAAAAAGCCCAAGTCAGATCCAGATGTAGAACCCCCAGCTCTTTCTCCAGCTCATGTCTCCCAGCATACTGCCATACTCCTCACTATGATGATGACAGACTAAACATCTGAAACTGTAAGCAAGCACCAATTAAATGCTTTCTTTTATAAGTGTTGCTATGGTCATAGTGTCTCTCCACAGCAATGGAATAATGACTAATCAACACTTATATCCCGATTAATTTTAAAAGAAATGAGGCTGGTCAGCCGATCTTCTATGCAAGAGGTTTATTAGGTGGGTATGCAGGGAAGGGGGCAGGACATGATGGGGAGACAGAGAGAAAGGGGTGCCCCAAGAGAGAGAGAGAAAGCAAGAGAGTAAGAAGAGTGAAAGAGTAAGAGAGCGACCACGTGTCCACGTGTCGGGATGTTCCTTTAAGGGGCAAGGTAACCACGCCTTCCAGGTGTGGCCGCCTGGCGGGCAACACATGATGACGTCATAAGTTGCTGGGTAACCCAGGAGCAGGTTGTGTTCCAAAATACTAACAATACCCCATCCTCTAAACATTACAGCAATTGTTTATTTCTACTTTCTTCTCCCACAAACCAGGACAGACCTAATTCAGATACTGTGATTAACAGGGAAGAATATTTTAGAGTTGTCTGTTAATGGATTACTTCCACACTCATTTTGCAAAGTAGCACATTTAATAATTAAATCGCTTTCTCATAAACACAACTAAGGACTCTATGGCATAGGTCATTCATTCATCTAGGTATGTCTTGTTTTTAAAATTGTCTGTTAATGTGTATAATTATGTATGTTATCATTCTCATTTAGGTTCACCGATAATTTGAGAGATGGTGAATGAATACAAGAAAATTGTTCTTCTGATAGGATTAAGTCGTATTAGAGATCATGATTTTAGAATGGTTAAGTCCTTGTTGAGCAAGGAACTGAAGCTAAATAAAAATATGCAAGATGACTATGACAGAGTTAACATTGCTGACTTGATGGAGGACAAGTTTCCAGAAGATGCTGGACTGGACCAACTGATAGAACTGTATAAAGAGATGCCAGGACTTGGAGACCTTGCCAGTGAACTCAAAAAAGAGAAGGCAAAAGGTAACAGCGGAGAGCCCTGGATACCCATACTTCCTTCAACTTCTCCAAATGCATGCTCCCTCTATACAGTGATCATAGCTAACATGGCCTTTCATAGTATGTGCCTCAGGATCGATAGGTTGGCATTTCGGATGTCAAAAATTGACAATTCACAAAACTTCCTTCTTACAAAGAATTCTGCTGCTCTTGGGGTTGGGTATCTTTGGGGTCATTAAAGAAAATAAAAACGCATAAGCTAATTGAAAGAGATGAGACCTTCCACTGCTCTAGAAAGATGAGAAGTTTATAAAATAAAGTTAGGGAGATTTTATTTTTAAATATTTAAATTAGTTAGTGTTCTGCTAAGTCACTCAACATTATCTAGTCTCCGAAACAAAATGTAGTCAATAACTGAGTGAAAGCCTCCCTCTCAGAGATAAGAAGTTTGATTTATAAAGTCACCAGTCTTTAAAACAAACAAACAAACAAAAGCATGACTAATTTGAGCATGGCGAGTCACATTTGTGGTCCCATCACTAAGGAGACTAAAACAGGGAGATATTCAGTTTAAGAACAGCCTGGTCTATAAAGCTAGACTCTATATCAAAACAAACGAACAAATAAGCAATAAACAAATTAATAGATAAAACCAAACAGAAACAAAATGTAGGAAGTCAAAGCACATTTCACCACTTTGTCATATCCCAAATCAGATCATTTCTTTCACTGACTCTCTAACTTATAGTGATCATCTACAGATGATCATGGAAGCACGTGGAGGCCAGTGGACATCACTGGATGTCTTTCCCTATTATACTCTATGCTGTTTGTGAGAAAATGTCTCTTCTTGAAAAATAAGGCTCTCGTTTTCAGCTAAACAGGTAAGCTAGACTATGGCTACATATTCCTGCTCAGTCTGGGAGTTCTAGATGGACATTTCTTTTTTTTTTTTCAAGACAGGGTTTCTCTGTGTACCGGTCCTGGAACTCAGCGTGTAGACCAGGCTGGCCTTGAACTCACAGAGATCCACCTGCCTCTGCTTCCTGAGTGTGATTAAGGGCACGCGCCAGCATGCCCAGCTAGATGGATACCTTTTAGTTGTCACCAGATACCTGAATTTGGGTTTCCATGCTTGAAGATCAAGGGCTTTATACACTGAAACATTTCCCTGGTCTTAACTTTAAATTCTTCAAAATAGACTATAGGATAAGAAGGTTTGAGCAGGGCTTGACTGGTGGACATAAAAGTCCTCAGGATGGAAAAACTGAGCTTATTGCACCTGGAGAAAACAAGGCTGTTTTGTGCCTGGCTTGGTACTTTAGGCCAATTTGGTACTTTTGGAATTTCTAAAGCATAGGTATGCTAGCACAGTAAGACAGACAGGAGCTGTGAGCAAAGAGGACTAAATGGACACCAGCTGTCTTGGACCACTATCCCTGATACCGTGTTTTCTCTCCTATATCAGCTAATAGGAAACAGGCTGTGAAAAGCAAAACTGAAGTAAAAAGACGCCGTCAAGGTGAACCTAGTACTTCCCAAGCTATGTCCACTACAAATGAAGAGTTGGAAGCAGAATCAGGCAGGAGTACTAACAACTCACAGGTATGGTGGCTAAGCTCCCAGTGGAAAATCTGCTAAGGTCTCCCCCAGTCTGCACTGAGACATCCTTTGTCTGTCTGTCTAGATCATAGGACCTAGTGAAGGTCAAGATTTGGAGCAACCAATTTTAGGTTTACTGGCCATTCATGTGTCTGAACTACCGTGTACTTTAACTTGTGTCACGTAATTCTCTATGACGGAGATTAAAAAGTAAAAAATCATTACTCAGGCCAGCAAGGTGGCTCAGCAGCAAAGGTGCTTACTCTCATGCTGATGACCTATGCTTAATTCTCAGATCCCACATGACAGACCAAGAGAACCAACTCCCACAGATGTCTTCTGACCTCCACATGGGCACAGTGGCACATCTGCCTGAACAGGCACAATAGAGGAATATAAAACAGGCTAAATCATTATTTTTCTTTTAGGTATTATTAAAATAGCTGTCAGTTTAAAGACATGGGTTTCCAAAGCCTTTTAAAGAATATTAGACTTCAACATGGGCATTGTAAAGACAGAGCTGCTCTTCTGTGGCCACAGAGATGCATAGAAGTGTTATGTAAATGAAATGATCCCTCTTGTGTGGGACAATCCCACCTTTGAGCATCTGTTCAGAGGACCTCAACTGGTTCTCAGAGATCTTAGTGCTAAAATTATTGTGCTTCATCTAACAGGAAAAACCATGACTGGGGGTTCAGAATAAAGCACAATAGGAAAGAAGAGTATAGCTTGTCATGCACAAGACTTTGGGTTTAATGTCCAAAACACACATACACACACACACACACACACACACACACACACATACACACACACAAAAGGAAGAAAGAAAATCAGCTGTTATTGAGAGGAAAAGATGCTGATCACTGAAAGAAGGGAAAGCAAACTGACATAGCCTGAAGTCTCCACAATCCCTACATATGATTAAATCATTTACCATATTATCAAATACATATATCAAAATATCAGTTAAAATAAATCTTTTCTCGGGAAGGCACACCATTATGAAATCATTTTGTTATCAATAGATTATCCTCAGTAGTTTAATTTAATTAGAGTTGTTAAACATTCAGTTAAAAAGACTTTAACCCAAACAGATGCCTCCAGAAATACTGAAATACTGAAGTGTTATTGAATTGTTATTGCAAGTTCCTCAGGGGCCTACAGAACCATCTTACATGTTTGCTAGACGCCTCAGGTATCAGCAACAATAGCCACAACCACCTGACCTCTAAAATGCCTCCTAACTCCTTATCGTATTGTCCAGACTCCTCGGTCATCTCTACCAACTGTTTCAAGAAGGGACCAAGTCACTCAGATGTCTCCAATAAAAGCATCCAGCAGCGGTCCAACCTGTAGCAGGGCCCCAGCAACATCACGCCACAGGGTCCAGAAACCACAAGTGTCTTCAGCAGCATCAATCGTCAGGTTCCTAAGCCCTCGAGAGTCTCCAGCAAGAGCATCCAGCAGTGCCCAGGCTCCTGGAGTATCTGCAGCAATACCAGCCAAGGTAATTTTCTGTTTTCACAAAAAATGAGAGGTTATCACAATCTTGGAAAACCTCATTAATCCCAGCTCTAGCTGTCTTTCTGTTACTGTGATGAAGCATTCTGAACAAAAGCAAGTTGGGAAGGAGTTTGTTTTACCTTAAGTTTCCCTCATTCAGGGACGTTAAGACAGAAACTCAAGGCAGGAACTCAAACAGAGATTATAAAAGAATACTGCTTACTGGCTTGCTCTCCCTAGCTTGCTCAGGTTGATTTTTTACATAATATAGGAACACCTGCCTCAGGTGGCACCACCCACAGAGAGCTATGTCTTCCCACATCAATCATACTTAGTTGATTTATTCATTTATTCATTTTACATCCTGATCACAGCCTCCTCCCTCCTCTCTTCCCAGTCCTATCCCTCTCACAATTTCTCCCTTCAACTCACTCCTTCAAAAAAGGGAAACACACACACATACACGCATATGCATGCATGTACACAAGCACTTATAAACCCAACCCAGGCCATCTAGTTGCATAAGGACTGAGTATATCCTAGTCTATTGCAGCCAGACAAGGCAGCCCAGCTAGGGGCAAGTGATCCAGAAATAGGCAACTGAGTCCATGTCAGATATGACCCATGCTCCCCTTGTTGCTCGGGGATCCACATGAAGACCAAGCTGCCCATCAGTCACGTGTGTAGGGGGCCTAGGTCCAGCCTATGCATGCTCTTTGCTTGGTGCCTCAGTCTCTGTGAGCCTCTATGAGCCCAGGCTAGTTGATACTGTTGGTTTTCTTTAGGGGTTCCTGTCCACTTTCAACATCCATTCTATTTCCCCGTTTGGGTGGAATTCAAGTATCCTCCCACGGGCCCTCCTTGTTACTTAGCTTCTTTGAGTCTGTGGATTGTAGTATGGTTATCGTGTATAATATAGCTAATATCAGCTTATAGTTGAGTACATACCAAATGTGTCTTTCCAGATCGGGGTTACCTCACTCAGAGTATCTTTTCTAGTTCCATTCATTTGCCTACAGATTTCATGATTTCCTTGTTTTTAATAGCTGAGTAGTATTACATTGTGTAAATGTATTTTTCAGAATTCTTTAGTTGAGGGACATCTGGGTTGTTTCCAGTTTCTGGCTATTACAAATAAAGCTGCTATGAACATACTTGAACAATGATCCTTGTGTCATGGTGGAGCATCTTTTGGGTATATGCCCCGGAGTGGCACAGCTGAGTCTCTAGGTAGAGCTATTCCCAATTTTCTAAGAAACCTCCAGATTGATTTCCAAACTGGTTGTACAAGTTTGCACTCCCACCAGCAATATGAAAGAGTGTTCCCCTTGACCCAACAGATGCTGTCACTTGAGTTTTTGACCTTAGCCATTTTGATGAGTGTAACATGTAATCTCAGAGTTTGTATTTCCCTGATGACAAAGGACTTTGAAGATTTTGATAAGTGATTCTCAGCCATTAGAGTTTCCTCTTTTGAGAATTCTCTGTTTAGTTGCGTATCCCATTTCAATTGGTTATTTGTTTTGCTGATGTTTAATTTCTTAAGTTCTTCATACATTTTGTATATTAGCTCTCACTCAGGTGTAGCGTTGGTGAAGATCTCTTCCCAGTCTGTAGGCAGCTGTTTGTTCTATTGCCAGTGTCTTTTGCCTTACAGAAACTTTTCAGTTTCATGAGGTCCTTTTCATTAATTGCTGATCTTAGAGCCTGAGCTGTTGTTGTTCTCTGAAGAAGTTGGCTCCTATGCCAATGAGTTCCAGGCTTTTTCCTACTTTCTCTTGTGTATCCAGTTTTATACTGAGATCTTTAATCAACTTGAACTTGAGTTTTGTGTAGGGTGATAAATATGGACCTATTTGCATTATTGTCCACATAGACATCCAGTTAGACCATCACCATTTGTTGAAGACACTTTATTTATTCCATCATATGGTTTTGGATTCTTTGTCAAAAATTAAATGTCCATAGGTGTGTGGGTTTATTTCTGGGTCTTTGATTCTATTCCATTGATCAGCCTATCTGCTTTTCTGCCAATACTATGCAGTTTATATTACTATTTCTCTGTAGTATAGCTTGAAATTAGGGACGGTGATATCTCCAGAAGTTTTTTTTTTTTTTTTTTTTTTTTTCTTATACAGAATTGTTTTAGCTCTCCTGGGTCTTTTCTTTCATATTAAGCTGAGAATTGCTCTTTCAAGGTCTGTAAAGAATTATATTGAAATTTTGATGAGGACTGCAGTGAATTTGTAGATGGTTTCTGGCAGGATAACCATTTTTACTACGTTAATACTACCGATCCATGAGCATGGGAGATCTTTCCATCATTTGATATCTTCTTCAATTTCTTTCTTCAAGGGCTTGAAGTTCTTGTCATACAATTATTTCACTTGCTTGGTTAGCATTATACCAAGATATTTTATATTATTTGTGGCTATTGTGAGGGCTGTTGATTCCCTATTTCTTTCTTAGCCTATTTATTGCTTGTATAAAGAAGGGCTACTAATTTTTTTTTAGTTGATTCTATATTTAGCCACTTTGCTGGTTGTCTTTGCCGTTAGCAGGCCTAGTGGTGCCTGAGGGTAGTAGGTCTCTGAGGTTATAGGTAGAGCTAGTGTTCTCACTTGGCAGAAGTCCTCTGGTTTTCCTGGGTGGCAGTAGGGCTAGGGGTATACAGGGAGAGTTAGTAAGTTCTGATGGCTGTCAGTCTCTGCTACTCTCTAATGGCTTCCAGTCTCCAGGGTTGCAAGTGGAGGTGGGGACCAGGAAATGGCATGAGCCTGGGAGCTGGGATGTGGGGCACAGAGGGCCCTGAGCAGACTTGCCACTGCTGGTGGGCTCTGGCAGGCCAGGAGTTGGGGGAGGCTTCTCACCTGCTACTCCTTGATGGGTGCTGGTCACTGGGGTTCCAGTTGGGGGTAGGGCCTGGGAAATGGGCCCTGTGTCCTGGGGTGTGGAGTACTCCTGGAGCATGGAATGCAGAGGGACCTTGGCAGACCTCGAGGCTGCTGGAAGTCTCTCGACACCCATCTTTAATAATAACAACAAAATGCCCTATACCCAGGTCACCAAACTAATCTAATGGAGGCAATTTCTCAGTCTAGATTCCCTCTTTCTGCTAATTCTAGTTTGTGTATCAAGTTAACAAAAACAAACAGCACACCAAGTAAAATCCAGACACTGTCGCAATGTCTATAATCAGAGTGTGCACCAATGGGGAAGTCAGAAGCAGACACACACGATTTCCCAGTAGCTGGCAGGTCAGCTACCCTGGCATACACAGCAGTGAACAAGAAAAAAAAAACCTTTCTCACACAAGGTGTATCTGTTCTCCACTCACACACATGCAAACATTCTTACAATCAGGCTCAAGAGAAACAATTTTTAAAATATTTAACATGTTTAATATATGTTGAGCTGCTAACCAAGAAACCTAAATACATGTAAGTGATCTTATTATCCGAAACACTGCATGAATAGTTTATAAAGATAACCCTCTGTGATTTGGCTTTAGGCTGTTTCCAGTCTTCTCTGTACCTGCAAAGCATACTGAAAACACCTGTGTATAGTGTTCTTTTTTTTAATTTTTTATTTAACTTTTATTAATTACATTTTATTCACTTTGTATCCCCCATAAGCCCCTCCCTCCTCCCCTCCTGATCCTACCCTCCCTCCCCCTTCTTCACACATGCCCCTCCCCAAGTCCACTGATAGGGGAGGTCCTCTTCTTCTTTCTGATCTTAGTTTATCAGTTCTCGTCAGAAGTGGCTGCATTGTCATCTTCTGTGGCCTGGTGAGGCTGCTCCCCCCTCAGGGGGAGGTGATCAAAGAGCAGAGTATAACTCAGCAATGAAAAATAAGGAAATCATGAAATTTGCAGGTAAATGGTGGGACCTGGAAAGGATCATCCTGAGTGAGTTGTCCCAGAAGCAAAAAGACATACATGGTATATATTCACTCATATAGACATACAACATAGGATAAACCCACTAAAATCTGTACATCTAAAGAAACTAAGCAAGAGAAAGGACCCTGACTAAAACCCTCAATCCCCATCCCAAAAGGCAAAGAGGATGGACATCAGAAGAAGAAGAAAATAGGAAACAACCTAGGAACCTGCCACAGAGGGCCTCTGAAAGCCTCTGCCCTGCAGACTATCAAAGCAGATGCTGAGCCTGATGGCCAACTGTTGGGCAGAGTGCATGGAATCTTATGAAAGAAGTGGGAAATAGCAAGAGCTGGAGGACAGGAACTCCACAAGGAGAGCAACAGAACCAGAAAATCTGAACACAGGGGTCTTCCCAGAGACTGATACTCCAACCAAGGACCATGCATGGAGATAACCTAGAACCCCTGCACAGATGTAGCCCATGGCAGTTCAGTGTCCAAGTGGGTTCCATAGTAATGGGAAGAGGGACGGCCTCTGACATAGTATAGTGTTCTTTAAGTCCTGTGCGTTATTAACCAGGTGTTGCTGTCACATTGTGAGTTACTATGTAAGTGACCTTGGCTTTGTTTGCCAGCACTAAAGAAATGCACATATAACTGACTTCTCTTCTAAGTATGATTGGTACAAGCTGAAACTATTACCTAAATCTCCATTTCTTCCATGAATTATGTTATACCATGGCAGCTATTGTGCTGATTTTTTCTCACTCACAATTAACTGTCTTAATTGTGCCATTTTTGCTGTGTACTTTCCATGCAGAAACAAAGACTGAAGACTGTACCTAGAGAACCTTCTGAGGTAGATGGTCACCAACAAGGTCCCAAACATGTGATGGTGTTAAAAGCAACAAAACCATTTAAATATGGCACGAGAGAAGAATGGATGTTCCATGCCACAGTGGCTACAGAGACTGAATTTTTTAGAGTGAAGGTGTTTGATATTGTTCTGAAGGATAATTTCATCCCAAGCAAGATCATTACTATCTCAGACTATGTTGGTCAAAACGGGTTCATAATTATACACAAGGCATCCAGTGTGTCGAAGGTAAATGATAGTCAATCAATGCATATCCCACCTTCACTGAGGCAAAGGGCCAATGCAACACCTAAAATTGAGTATCTTTGCTCAAAAAGAAGAGGAATATTTGTGTTTGGAGTGTTTAAGGTAACTAAGGTAAGCCATTGCATTATTTTGTAAAATTTCTTCTGCAATCTCAAATTTTCAGTCTTATTTTAGTAGATGGTATCGGTCAATTTACTGCATACCAGAATTCAAGTCCTACTTGATCACTGTCAGAAACTGAGTAATCATGGTAAAAATTGCTGTAGAAAGAGATTTGCTAAGAAACTGTGACATTTTCTAAGCAATACCATTTATTTTTTTGCAACTCATTCATAGACCTGTGCCATTACATCAACACTTGTATCATTAAGATTTTGTTTCTTTGAGTTCTTCACCTCCTACATTAGTAAAAGTTTGATGGAAAATTTAAGAGTTGACTTCCTAAGACATGATACAGGTTGTAACAACCAGAATACAAACCAAAATGAACTATTCTGCCCTAGAATGCATATGTTCCAGAAAGTTGGATTCTGATCACCTCATCACTAAAGGGTTCCCTTTCTTCTCTTCTTTACTTTCCACCAAAGAGATAATTGAGGGAATTGCCTCTGCTTTAAATGACAGGAGAAAGAACTTAACAGACAGAAACGCAGTTTAATCTCTTAGATTTATAAATAGAAACAATGAAATGGAATAGAATTTGAGAAATTCTTGGACTTGGGATGTGTCTTTAAGTCCTAGTTACCTGTGATTAACAGACGTAAATGCTTCTTCAAAGCATACACTCACACATTTCATGTGTTTGCATTTGGTTTTTATCCGAGCTGTTTCTGTGCAGTCAATTTAAATGACTGAGAAGGTACAGTGGTTATAGAATTCACAAGTTAAGTGAGCAGGATACAAACTAAACAACAGGGGTTAAGAAATGTATGTATCATTCAATGAGGACTCAGAACAGTCTTTTTCCTACACAGCAACCAATGTGGCTTTTTTTCTTAGTTGTTGGAAATTACATGAGAAATATACAGGTTTTGCTTTTTTCATGTAGACTCCTTAAAAAAATATCTAACCTCTACTGATAAAGCAGTAAAAATTTATTTTTTTCTAGAAAAATATAGTTTAAATATTAATAAGTGTTCTATAAAAGAATAAATCTGATAAAATGAATCTATACATACTAAGAAAAGATAGTAAAGCAGCTTACAGGCTGTGGTTTGGCTGCTCCAATAAAGGCTGTCTCCCAAAAGAAAGGCCAAGAATCTGATAGTTGTTCAGTCTATTAGGCTGGATTTCCCAGCTGGTCTTCAATATACATTGGAACCCCAGATAAGTAGGCTCTGATAACAGAAAAGGGATGCCTTCACAGCAGAGTAGATGAAATTGCCTATGAGAGTGAGGACAAATAGGCAAAAAGCAAAAGCTTACTTCCTCCAGGTTCGTTTCTGTACATTTTCACCAGGAGGTTTGACTCAAATTTGAAACATTTCTCCTAACCTCAAATAATCTGAATTAGAGTTAGTCTTTCCATTCAAATGATGTAGTCAAGAATAATCTCTCACCTATGTGTCCAGCTTCTTGGGTGTCAGTTAATTTCTGATGTAGTCATGCTGACAACCAACATTAGCCATCACAGTCTATAAAAAGAAAAGCTTGAAAAAGGGTTTACAAATAAGGATTTGTGAGCCAGAATATCTGAAGTTGTTTTGCTGACCCATCTCTCAACCTACGGCTCCATTTTTCTTGTCAGCATCAAGATTCTGTGGACACCCTTTGCTTCTCAAAGTTGTGACAATGTCTGGCCATTTCTCAGAAGATTCGTATTAATTTCTTTTACAGAAAGATGAAATGGAGAACCGCATTTGCTACGAAATAGAAGATAATACAGGGGTGATGGAGGTGATGGTCTATGGACGACTGACTAGTGTTGATTGTAATCCAGGAAATAAGCTTAGACTCATGTGCTTTGAACTGATCTCAGATGAAGATAAAGTACAGCTGAGGTCAACAAGATACAGTGACATGCAGGTTTGTTCTCTAGGGGAACATCCACCTTCCCAAGAATCATGCGTTTAATATCGTACTGAAACTTAGCTTCCTGTACATCATAGAAAATTCAAGAGATGGAAGGAAAACAAGTTTTCCAGTTAATATATGTAAACTTTTCCTTTCCATCTTTTAAAAATATGATAACTTTATATATAGAAGAGAAAGAAAATTCAGAAATATTCTCAAATGCTATATGTTATGGCAGTTCAGACCTTTAATCCCGAAAAATCAAGAGACTGAAGTAGGTGGATCTCTGTGAGTTGGAGGCTAGCTTGGTTCACACAGTGAGTTCTAAGCCAGCCCAGATCTAAAATAGTCAGCTGTTTTATCCCAAGTTAAGTAACAAAAGTACTGCACTTACTAAAGCAGAGAGATTATCCAATAACAAAGTATCTTTGATTAAGATACTTGTTTCAAAACTGGCTCTGTGGTTTGTTGGTCTGTTTGTTTTTTTCCAAATTGACTAATGACGTGAAGAAACTAATAGTCCTCATCAATAGCACAGAAATAATGCCCATCACTGAGAATCATAAGCAGAACTCACAGGATGTATAAGCTTCCAAGGATGCCTGGAGCAAATCAGGCCACAAAGATATCAGAATCCCTACTCTTGTCACACTGACACACACATCCAGGCAGGATTCATCGTATATTAAAACAAGGCTAAGATTATTGTACAAATAAATGATATACGGAGACTGACTCCTGAGTCACACACTGATGTACTTAGAGACCCCCAGTTCTCAGGACATCAGTCAACATTCTAAAGCCTTCCACAGCAGCTGTACTTAAGGCACGTAATACACATGCATTTTATACATTCTGCCTGCTCTCCTGCCCAATGGGAACACTCCACTCAAACCTTGTCATTAGGTATTACACCTCTCACATTGTTTTATATTTCACGCTCTCCAACCTTCACACCTGCTGGTTTTGAGTAAAAAACTCATCTTACAGTCTCAAGCCAAAGAATAAAATCTGGCCACATGAACAGAAAATCACTAAAGAAAGCAAGTGATGGTGAAAAATATAGAAGTGGCTCATATAAGCAAGATAGTGTGAGTACATGAGCAAAGTGTGGGACCAGCTTCATCAGAACTGATCTGATGTCATCACTTTCTTCTTCAAGGTCATCAAAGCTAAGAACGGTGAAACGACCACTCAGCCCTTCTTCAGTTATGAAACTGCATGAAATTCTCTGTATGGAGACTTGGACACCACTCATGTTTATAGAAATAAGATCCAGTTCCAACAGAAAAAGTTCATACAACAGATAAAAACCAGCTCTTTGCTCTAGGAAATGATATTTTTAACCTTATTCTTTCTACATTTTTGTATTTTAATTGCATATTTTGATTTTTATGGTGCTTATACTTTGAAGAAAAAGAAAACTTTTTATCTGACTCGGGTATTTCTGCAAGTTTCTTCTGTTCATTAGTTGCTTTAAAAGTAGGTTGCAGAGCAGAGTAGGGTAAATATGCTTCATTAATTATTTTCATTTATACCTTGGGTATGGTATTTAAAAACAAAGCTTGTTCATAGAGGAACAGACTGTATCAACCTCAGAGAAATCAAGTTATCAATAAAGAGCAGGTGGAGGCTGAAATCCAAGTGGAATGCAGTTTTCAAGACAAATGTCCTCAGGAAGGGTGAAATCCTTTCTATGTTTTTTCCCCCCTGAGTAAATGTGAGTATTATAGAGTATAGTCATTTGAAATAAAAATTTCCAGAAGTGAATTTTCAGAGTACATGGTACTGTTCACAAATATAAGGAATCTTACCTCCAATTACAGAGTGAAATTAGGTGAAATACAGACAGGGAAATCTTGAGAACGAAAGGAAGATGCCCTAAAACAAAGCAAAGAACATTAATTAAGAAATTAGTCATGATGAGACCTGGTAGACTAGCTCAGATGGAAGGGGAGGAGGATCTCTCCTATCAGTGGGCTAGGGGAGGGGCATTGGTGGAGAAGGGGGAGGAAGGTTGGGATTGGGAGTGGATGAGGGAAGGGGCTACAGTTGGGATATAAAGCAAATAAACTGTAATTAATAAAAATAAATAAATAAATAAACTAGTCATGAGCCTCAGTGAAGGCTTCCCACAGTGGAAATTCACCTTTCTCGGTATGACAACATGTCTAGAACAGGCAACTAAAATAAATAGTTTATATTTTCTCACAGTTTAATGGTAGAGGAGGGAGAGGTGGGGGCCAGATTGTATCTGCAGAGTAGAAAGCAGAAGGAAATTATGTGCTGTTGGGCCAATCACTTTCTTTCTTTTTTTCTTTCTTTTTTTTCTTTTTTTTTCATTTTTATTCAGCCCACAGCCTTTGTCAGTGGAATCGAATTCTGCCACCTGCATTTAGGCTGAGTGTTACCAAATTGATTTACAAAATTAAAACTCCCTCACAAACATGTCCACAGCATTGTCCCCTAAGTGATTCTGGATCCTGTTACATTTATAATCAGTATCATACTGGCCAATGACTTAACATAAAGCAAAGGAGCAAAGAAAAGGTAGAAATAGTAAATATAAAGAGATAAGTGCTAAGAATGAATGTTTCTGACCCCATGGAAATTTGTGTAGCTAAAGGGCCCGGTCCAGTGATTTGGAGATTAATTGGTATATGTTTAGGTCATTAGGGCTTCAGCAGTTATTATAAATGAATTGATATCACTACCAAAATGGTCTTGAGGATTAATTCCTTAGATTTTTTTTTTCTTTGTATTACCACCACACGAGGAGGAATCAGTCAGAATAGGGTATAGTTTAGCAACCTAGAACTCCTCTTGGCTTGAGATTTACACCCACCCCTCTTCTAACAATGCACTGGCAGCTTCAGAGACTTACCAACACACACTGTTCAAACAAACCCTGTATGAACAATGCACCTCTACAGCAGCCAGCACCCTGGAACCCTCAAGTGCATCAGGCTTCAGATACATCTATTTCAAACAATGGAAATAAGCTGCTCTCTTTGCAGTGCTTAGTGATGCATATCCCAGAACACGTACTGATACTAAAGGAGATGGCCTGATCCAGCCTAGACTTGTATTGAAGTGTGTACAATGAGATAAACCCGTGTCCTATTTACCATTTTATGCCCATGTAATATTGAGTATGCATGCAATTAGATGCATATGGGAAAGGACTCATGCACTGAACAAAATCTTATGGAGCCCAAGCCTATCAATCAAAACAGAGACTCACCTGTGCTATGTCCCCGGGACAATCAACCACCTACTCTTCTTAAACTCTATAACAGTAATACCCAGACAATAATTGTTATGCTTGATTATCGTTTTTTATGTGGCCTGCTGTTCCTCCTGATTTCATATTCCTACCTAACTTGCAATATCCCTTAGATAAAGCTTCCCACATAATTTGAAACCTGTAAAACCCTTCATTTAAATTTCTGAACATACTAAGCTCCGATGCTGTAGGTAAGGTTCCTATTGCTATGAAGAAATGCCAGGACCAAAAGCAAGTTGAGGGCAACAGGGTTTACTTTATTTACACTTCCATATCACTATTCATCACTGAAGAAAATCAGGAAAAAACACAGAGCATGAACCTGGAGGCAGGAGCTGATGCAGAGGCCATGGAGGGGACAGGAGCTCCACAAAGAGACCACCAAAACCAAAAAATCTGGGCCCAGGGGTTCTCTGTAGATTGATACTCCAACCAAGGGCAATGCATGGAGATAACTTAGAACCCCTGAACAGATGTAGCCAATGGCAGCTCAGTCTCCAAGTGGGTACACTAGTAAGGGGAGTAGGGACTGTCTCTGACATGAACTCGGTGGCTGGCTTTGATCACCTCTCCCTGAGGGATAGGGAGCAGCTTTACCAGGCCACAGAGGGAGACAATGCAGCCAGTCCTGATGAGACCTGATAGACTAGGGTCAGATGGAAGGGGAGGATGACCTCTCCTATCAGTGGACTAGGGGAGAGGCATAGCAGAAGAAGAGAGGGGGAGGGTGGGACTGGACATAGGAAGAGAAGAGACAAGGAAGGGGGCTACAGCTGGGATACAAAGTGAATAAATTATAATAAATTGAAAATTTATTGTGTTTAAATTTGTTGGAGATAAACTACCTGGCCTCCGACTCCCCAGAGTTTGAACTAGGCTGAAGAAGTTAATCTGAAGCAAATTTCCATTCTAAACTTCTCATGGATCACTGCCTGCTTTGGCACCTGCAAAACCCCATAGTGGATGGATTAATTTTTGGGGGGAGCAAACAACACTATATAATGTTACAGTCTTTAGAGCCTATCATAATATTATTTCATCACTCAGAAACAGAGGTCTATCTCAGCCATACCTTTAACCAGGAAGAAGTGGCTTTCCTTTAATAGAAACCTTGATTTTTCTACTGTTTTTTAATGGTATTTTAAACTTCCAAGGAGAAATAGTTGCTACATTCACCTTTATAGGGTTACCAGAGAAACAGGGCATGGAATTAAAAGCTAACCATGAAGGTAGGGTCCAACTTCAGTAAACTCTAAGCCTGCTAATCTTCACAACACTAACACTTTTTAGCCTTGATATTCTTTCTAGTTTCTCCTCTATTGTGATAAAACACTCTGACCAAAGGAAACTTGGGAAATAAAGGGTCTATTGGTTTAGACTTCCAGATTACAATCCATCACTGAAGAAAGCTTAGCCAATAATGTAAGGCAGGTACTCCAAATAGAAACCACAACAAAATACTGATCACTGTCTTGCTCTTGTGCCTGCTCCCTTGTGTATGATTATTTAAACATTTATGTAACCCAGGACCATATGCATTAGGAATGGTGCTACATACTTGGTTGGGTCCTAACACATGAATTAATAACCAAGGTAATCTCCCATGTCCCTTCCCAAGAGCCATGATAGGGGAGGACCTCCTTCCCTTCGCTCTGACCCTAGCCTATCAGGTCTCATTGGGACTTACTCTGTGGCCTGGTAAGGCTGCCCCCCACTCAGGGGGAGGTGATCAAAGAGACAGCCACATAGTTCATGTCAGAGACAGTCCCTGTTCCCCTTACTAGGAAGCCCATTTGGAGACTTAGCTGCCACAGGCTGTATCTGTGCAGGGGTTCTAGGTTAATCTCCATGGTTGGAGTATCAGTCTCAGAAAAGACCCCTGGGCCCAGATTTTTTGGTTTTGTTGTTCTCTTTGTGGAGTTCCAGACCCTTCCAGGTCTTTCTATCTCCCACTTCTATCATAAGATTCCCTGCCCTCTACCCAAAGTTTGTCTATAAGTCTCAGCATCTGCTTTAATACCCTGCTGAGTAGAGTCTTTCAGAGGTAGGCTCCTGTCTTGTTCTTTGTTTTCATCTTCTTCCAATGTCTATCCCATTTGCCTTTCTGAATGAAGATCAGGCATTTTACCCAGGCATTTTATCCTTCTTGCTTAGCTTCTTTAGGTATACAGATTTTAGTATGATTATCCTATATATTATGTATATTTTATAATATCCACTTATAAGTGAGTATATACCATGTGTACAACCGGTTTGGAAATCAATCTGGCACTTTCTCAGACAATTAGGAATAGTGTTACCTCAAGATCCAGCTATACCACTCCTGGGCATACACCCAAAAGATGCTTCAACATACAGCAAAGACATTAATGCAACTATGTTCATAGCAGCTTTATTTGTTATAGGCAGAATCTGGAAACAACCCAGATGTCTCTCGGTTGAGGAATGGATACAGAAATTGTGGTACATTTACACAATGGAATACTACTCAGCAATTAAAAACAAGGAAATCATGAAATTTGCAGGCAAATGATGGGAACTAGAAAAGATCATCCTAAGTGAGATATCTCAGAAGCAGAAAGACACACATGGTATAATTAAAAATTTTTTTAACTGCATGGAATGAACTCTACCCCACTTCTCTGAGCTACTTTTTTTTTTGTTACAGTTGTTTGTTTAATGTATGCTGAGGACGTATTTCACAAGAAATGATTAGAAATAGAGAAAACATGCTGAATTGTGCTACTTCTGGTCATGTGTTCTTGACCATCTAACCTCTAAGTGAGGTCATTCTCTGACCTTTTTCTGAACTCTCTAATATACTGCTTTAGCCCAACTCAGCACATCCAAGTCCATGAACAGCCACAGGTATTTATGGCTCCTCCAAATATGCTAGGCTTTTCCTTGGCTTCTGTTTCAGTAGAGGCTTTCAATGGCTCCAGCTGCATACTTTAACAATCTCCTCCAACACTCTGCCTGGGATTACAACAATCAGCTTTACTCTTCCCTGTAGAAGCTCTCAGACTGATTGTCTATGTTAGCTGCCTTTGGATATTCTTTTCCAAATTGAAAAATAAAAATGAGAAATCTTTTCTTCCAGGGAGTTGAGGAAGTCTTTAGAATTTAAAAAGCTCTGATAAAAATCACCATTGTTAATGATAAATTCTCCCAGTTCTTATTGTAAGAAGTACCTCTGTAGTACCTTTTCCTGTAAATAGCCACATAGGCCAGGTGACTTCGAACTTTGCCTCCTTAACTAACAGCTATGGGACATTCTCTTACTGTCCTTGCCCATTTGTCCAAAACACATATTCAGAATAAACTTATACCGACACCAATTATTTGCACTAGAGATGTTTTGAGAAAAATTACACAACTGTAGCTCGTGTCTTTAGCTTCTGAAAGCACTGGCTAAGTGAAGCTTTTCCAAACACTGAGTCTTAGATGTTTGTTGTCAAAAACCCTGAAACTATTTTCACATAGACTGAAGAGGAAGCACTTCCCAGGATGCCTACTAAAAGAACACCTGTGATTGGGTAAGAAGTGAACTCAGGCTGCTCTAGATACTCTTCTCTGGCTCTATAATTAGGCTGTTTCGGTTCACCAAGGAAGCAGGAAGAAACTCTCCTACAGTGGCTCTTAAAGAAGCACAGTGGCCCAATGAAAGGCTTCTCTCCAGCTTCTCTTCTCGGTTATTTTTAGAAGTGAGTGCAGATCTGCTTAGTTGAAAACAATGAGCAAAGCAGAAGCAGCAGAAGGGGAGTAGTTACACAGGCATACAGCAGTCACACCTAGGCTGTCACCAGGTCAAACTGCAAAGGTGGCCAGGCTACCGGACAACTGAACAAAGAGCTGGACACTTTGAGGGAGTTGTCAAGAGAGAAAGAAAGGGGACAGTAAGAGTAAAGGTGACAACCAGAAGAGGACTAGCCTGGAAAGAGCCAGAAAATAGAAAGCACTAGTCTTGGTAATTAAGAGAGTTCCTGAGCATGGTCAAGCCTTTAGAGCAATAGTTTTCATAATCTTTTAATGCTATGAAACTCTAATGCAGTTCCTCATCCATAAAATTGTTTGTGTTGCTATTTCATGACTAAAATTTTACTACTCTTAGGAATTTAACATAAATATCTGGTACTCAGGATATCTGGTACATGATCCCTGTGAAAGGATCAGTTAACCTTCAAAAGGGTCAGAACCCACAGGTTGAGAACCATTGCTTTAGAGCCAAAGGTGTGAGATACCTCAGACCTGAAACTTTCAACACTAGACCCTATCGAGGACATAAGAATTCCAACACCTAAACTTGCCCTGAGGTTGTAATGCTAGGCTGTCTACCCATCCCTTCAAGAGTTGTTACACTTGAAGAGCTAAGGATGCTCTATGTCTAATAAATGTCCTAACTTACACAGCTAAAGGCTCTGATATTCAAGACTTGCAAGAGAGCTGCAACACCAGAAAACAATACTTGCTGCTACTGCTCCTCCTGCCTGCTCCATGCTTATTACTATCAAAGGTACTATCAAGCTTAGAGAGATCCAGAAGCTGCCAAAGACTAGCACTTGGAAAGCAACTTGATGTCCATAATTTCTATCACGTGAATTGGCTCACCCCGGGGAGTAGACTAGTCACCCAGCCACTGCACCGTCCTGTTTTCAAACCAACTGGCAGGCTCCAACACCATCGTCCACTGCCTGATGCCATTTGCTCCATGCCTCAGGATGGTAACAGTTCTGAATCCTTAAACTCTACTTCCCCAAAAAAGCACAGCAGGACAAGCATTATTTTAGCCGTGGTCTTAACTAAAGCTCAGAGCTTTCCCACTGCCTCCAAGGCCAATGTATCCTGTGCTTAACAGTCAACAAACTAGAAATACTGAGGAAGCATGGGCTTTATCATTGAAGGAGGGCAGCTTGATTTTACAATCACGATGGAGGATAATGCCAAATTCCTTCCTATTTATTCTAGCCTGGAGCTTGGAGTTGACTGTTCATAACATTATGCTCTCAAAAGTCAAGGGCTTGGGAACTACTAATGAATGAGTGGACCCTACAGGAATGACTTAACCCAAAAGCCATTTCATCTCAGATTTTCTCTGAAATCCATTCAAATGCAGCTGCCAACTCACACAGCCAAGCTCTCCTGAGGTTGCCTGCATTCTGAGCAGGAAAGAAAGAAGTGTTTAGGTGACTCAGTATTTTTGGTCTGAAGTTTCACTTTAATTCAAAGGAATGTACATTCTTTAGAACCCATTTGTGGGACATGAAGATTTTAACTTTGAATCTTGTACCTATGAAGATTTGCAAGAAAAATCTGAGTGTAACTCACTCTATTTGGCTTTTTTTGGTATTTAAGTGTTCACAGGAAGAAAACCCTTGAGTTTCGCTCTCTGAGGAAATCGAAAGTTATGAGCATTGTGGAGAGGAGAGTTCACTGGTTTATCACTCCTCCCCACAAATTAGCACAGGGTAAGACGCCCTGTATTGCTCTATCTGTGCAGTGACTCTAACCACAGTCAGCTTTCTTATTCTTTAGCTGTAAATGCTTCCTTTCCTTGGAGTTTCAGATTACAAAATCTTCTGGTTCACTTTCTGAGAGATTTACAATTTTTTTTTCTTTTTTACTATTTTACCTTAACACATACCCACTTACAACTTGCTTCCTGTCCTGCAATATCTGGACACCGCTGAAGAAATTTCTGAAGAGGTGAGTCCTGCCCCTGCTTTCAGTGGAGAGTAGATACTCGGTGAAGTGAGCAAGATGACAGGTGAAATCCTTGTTGATCTTTTGTTTGAGAGAGAGGGAAGGCAAGCTGGTAGCTGCTGCACTGAGTCGTGGATCTGCAGTAGCTGAATTCAGATGCTCAGGATGATGGCAGATGTCTTTATTCCTCCATCACAGAGAACCATGCCAAGAAAAACACATTGAGCATATTTCAGATTATAAAATATACTTTTTAGAGGTAAGTCTCAGTAAGCAAATGAGAAGAAACATTTTATTTTCTCGGCTACAGAGTGCTTAGGACCTGGTGGCTGTGATGAGGAACTAGGCAAAAGAGAAGTTGGTGACATGAAAAATTATTATGAAATAATATTAAGTGAAACTGCATTAGGCCATTGAGTTGCATTATCTTGTATTACAGTATTGCACAGCATGAGGACTAGTGGGCACGTTTGGTAGAAAATAAATGTCTCAGATTCATAGTTACTGCAGAGTTTAAATGATTTCATAAGCATATTTAATGTTCTTCATTCACTTCTTAATCAAGTAGGAAAGGTTGTATTTTAGACATTATTAGTTTGCGCCATCCCGAAAATTAATTGCTTTGGCTTTTTTTTTTTCTTTTTAGTTATCTTTGTTTTTGCTTTCTGATGGTAAGATGTAGAAAAGCAATGGAGGGTTAACTAGAAATAGATGTATGCTACATATTTTTAGAGTATTCTGAAGACGCTCTGTGTCCTTGCTTTATTACATAAGCTTATCAATTAGGATGCTCAGACTTTCTAAGATTTTACAAAAGTACCCACTTTGTTTGTTTAGTCATTAATATAAAGCAACCATAAAATTTTCAATAGTTATTATTATATAACCATAAAAGTTATTATTATATAACTATAGCTATATATAATATATAACTATATTAGTTATGTATAATTATATAATATATTACATATATAATAATTTACATAATAAATTATTAAAGCTGTTATCTCTTTCTAGGAGGAAAGCTATCATCGTTTTGTTGGTTTTAGATAAGAATTTTTATCTTACTTCTAATTTGGACAATGCTAATATAGACAATTTGGCTTTTATTAGTTACTATGCAAAGAATTTATTTTAAATTTTCTGATTTTAATGAATGTTTTATTAACATTTAAATAAGTATTACACCTGATCAATAGTTTTGACAAAGGATGTTAATTAACCAATTACGTAATGTCCTTACAGGTAGGTTAATAACACATTTTTCTGGCTTCTATTATGGAAGCTCCTTTTATGGTTCTTCTATATTCCCCTTGTTGCCTTCTCTTTATGACTTGTGGCTGACAATTAAAGACAAAAGCATTAGTGAGTTTAAGTCCTTTCCTCCTTCAGTGACCTTATTGATATTCTTCCTCTCTCTCCTCTCTCAGAGGGGAGCTTCCTTCTGAAGCAGAGGCACACCCAGTCAACTTTGTTTTTCACTCTGCTCAAAGTTTTACTCTGGAGATTTCTCATAGTACATGCCGTAATCTTATCATACTTCGAATAATTCACTGTGCATCAAAACTACTGAGGTGCTTAATGTCAGGGGATACTTTTGAGACTTTCTTCTTTGACTGTGAATTTGTTTAAGTTTAAACACTCGTTCTCATTTCCTGCTTTACTCAGGGTAAGTTGAGATCGCCTCTTTGGGACCTTGAATATATTTTGATATGCAAGATTGGCTGGCTGAAGATGTGCTTTAATACAAACATCCCAAATACTATATTACTGGACACTTTGTTGAGATTGTAATCAATACTCCAAAATCAAAAGAAATAATATTTCAACAACAAAGCATGAGTGTCACATATAAGCAGAATGAGTAAAATATATCATGATCTCCTGTCATGTCACACTAGTTTATATTTTGAAATAAGCTTTAAAAAAAAATCACAAAAGCCTTCATATTTCTTGAAACTATTTGGTCTGTAGCATATTAGGGCAGCATTATATAAAATCATTTCCCTGTTTTGCTGAAAACACATTACTCTTCAGAATGAGCTTTAATCTGCTCCTAGAACCTTTGCAGGTGATCTGATCTTTAGATATAAAAGTTTGTGTGGACTTGCCTTCTGTAGTGTCCTTCGTTTTCACTGTTCTGTTTCTGGTTGTATACTTGCCTTTCATCATCTGGATTTTTCCTGTCAGACAATGCTGTTAATAGTCCTACAATATTTAGCACCCTGATTGTAATATTACACACACACACACACACACACACACACACACACACACAGAGAGAGAGAGAGAGAGAGAGAGAGAGAGACAGAGAGACAGAGAGACAGAGAGACAGACAAAATAGCCCATAACTTAAATGACTTATAAATTTAAGTAGATATTGGAATCAATCCAATAAGATGTACAGAAACATTTGGTCCATTGTGGGGAATTTTGGGAGTTTCCAGAAGGCAAAATTTCAGTTGATTCTTAAGGGTTATCATAGAAGGCAAACAAAGAAAGCAATGTAAGACTGATGATGAAAAAGACTCCATCTACTTCACAAAGCATGGCAAAGGAAGGGCTGCTGTGTATTCCAAAGTGTATGTGTGGTATCAAGAATATAAAGGAAACATGCAAAAGACGCGGATTATCTAAGGCCTTCCAAAATATTTTAAGAAGCAAGGATTTTTTTAAGTTATTTTATTTTATATGAAACTGATGAGCTATTAACTTATTTTACCAGGGTTTAAACATGGCCTATACAGAGAAAACTGGTACTATGAGCAAAGAAAACCAACTAAGAAAGTTAAGCCTAAAAGGAGAAAAAAAGAAGTAGCTGTTGAAATTGTTCTACCCACTAAATGCTATCATCTGTCACTAGAAAGTATGTAACAAACTGACTTTACTGTGGGCACTGAAAACAAGATCTAATGCCTGATGAGACAGGATGCTCATGGAAGCTGCTAAATAAAGAGCTAAGTGTAAGGTCAGTGCCCCAGCAAGGGTATTCCCTTTGCACCCAACACTCATTCCTGTGCATGGAGAAAGGATGCAGCCAATTTGCAAATAAGCCATTTGAAGGATCATCTAGGGACTGGTTCTAGTATCAATAAAGAATGGGAAAAGGAACCAAACTCCAGAATCAATAAAAAACAAAACAACATTACCATCACTAACCTAACTCAGCCATCATCACCACCAGGGAAGAATTCTTTTGACTTATCAACTAAACAGTTTTGCACTCGTTTTCCCACAGTGACACAGTTACAATCAAGTCTCCTTTTTGCACATGCTCAGCTTGGACAACACTGTGGCATGGATTATTCACTCACCTAGGCCTATCCTGTTCTTGAAATTGTCTATTTATGTGTGTAATTTTGCATACTGTTATTCTCTTGTAGGCTCATCCATAATTTTGAGAGATGGTGAATCAGTTCAAGAAAATTGTTCTTCTGTTAGGTTTAGAACGTATCAGTGACTATAACTTTAGAGTGGTTAAGTCCTTACTGACCCATGACCTACAACTGACTAAGAAAATGCGAGATGACTATGACAGAATTAAGATTGCAGACTTACTAGAAGAAAAGTTCCAAAGGGATGCCGGATTGAGCAAACTGATAGAAGTATGCCAAGATATTCCAGAACTCGAAGACCGTGTTGATATGCTTAGAAAAGAGATGGAAAAAGGTAATAAGGAAACACCCTGGCTGTACACTTCATTTCTACCCTCCCCAAACTTGCTAGCTCCTTGCAGTGATCATAGCTGATATGCCCCTCCCCAGTGTATGCATCAGGACCTATACAATGGCAGTACTTTAGATATTAACAAGTTATTGGAAACTTAGGGAACCCCTTTCCAGCAAAGAATTCTAATGCATTTGGAGATAGATGTCTTTGGAGTGGGTGAAGGAAAAGAAAACAACAAAACATAAGTTGATTGGAGAAACAAGAGCTTGCAGTGGAATGAACAGAAAATTATAAAGTTAAAATTTTAATATTACATTTAAAAATCCTCACATCATCTCACAATTCCAAATTAAGATACACCATCATTAATATTTTTCCTGGTTACAAATGTGAGTCGATATTTAAATAGAACCCTGAATCTAAGAGATGTGAAGTTCTCTTTTAAAAAGTCACTGGGCTCAAAGTACACGAAAGAAAAAAAAGTGGGCATATTGCCTCACATCTATGACCTCAGCACTCAGTTGGCTGGGACAGAGGCACCTCCGGTTTAAGGCTAACCTGAGGCTCATGGTGAGATCCTGTCTCAAGAAAATAAAAGTAACCCAAAAGGTAAGTGATAGAAGGTAAGCACTGTTAATCCATTGTCAAATAACAGAACACATAACAATTTCTTTCTCTGTTTCTGTCATTTTCCGAGACCTACTGAAGATAATCTATCATATCATCATGCAAATTTTATATTCTTAAAAGCAAACTATAGGATAAAATGTCTGGGATTGGGTTTGGTTGGTGTGCATCGAAATCCCCAAGAGGGAAGACTGTCAGTTGCACCCGAGAAGAACAAGGAAATCCAGAGGCAGTTACAGTGTCTGTATTTTCAGTGGCAGGAGCAGAACATATACTGAAACACAAGGAGGAGGCAAAACAGCACTAAACGTAGTTCAGCTGTCTTACAACAAAACAGCTTCGTTTAGTTTATTGTCTATCCTTTATTTTATCAGTTAAAAATAAAAACAAAAGAAAAGCTAAAACTGCTGCAAAAAGACGGAGGCAGGATGAATCCAGTACTTCCCAGCTTACCTCTGATACAAAGGAAGGTTCGGAACTAGAACCAACTGTGAAGATGCCTTCATCAGAGGTATGTTGTCTACAATCTCACTGAAAAGGCATCCACTAATGTTCTTCTCCTCAGTACCTTTCTCTGAGTACTTAGTCTGAACCCTCATCTGTGCCAAGGAAGGACCTAGCAAAAATAAAGTGAAGGGTCAACAAATTCATAATTTGTGGCCATTCATTTTGTTTTAGGACTGTAGAACTGCTGTGTACTTTAATACAATATAATTTCCTGTAACAAAAATGTAAAATCATTACTTGATCTGTGAGTGTGCGTGTTGTGTGTGTGCATATGTGTGCATTCATTTGTTGATGCCAAAGGTTGACTTCGAATACTCTGCTGAATCAGACTTCCTTTTTCCTTTGAGACAGAGTCTCTCTCTCTGGACCTAGAGCTATGCTATTGGACAGCAAGCCTCAGAGACTCTTCTATATGTTGAGCCTCCAGCTGCTCTTGGACCAGCTGCTCAAGTGCTTATAATTTTTTCATAGTTAAAGGCCACTGTTCTACCCGGGCTTGTTAGTAAACCATTTTAAGGGTAGAACCATTGGTGTTTCAGCAGTCCTCCACCCCCTTATAAAACTGGAAACTTAATCTCTGTCCTATGTTTGGACAACTGGCAAAGACTGGGGTTGTTTTGACGATATATATCAATACCTTTCCCAGTGTCATCTACCATTTCATCCCTTAGTTCATCATGGGCTATCTCTGGGATTGCAGGAATATTAATCTGAGTACCCCAGTGTTTTGAAAGATTCCTTCCCCTTAAATTTATGGGTATGTCACCCACATAAGGCCTTAACTTTTCTGTTTGACCTTCTGGTCCCACATATTTAACTTATCACACACTGTTTAATGTGAGATAACTTTCCAATTCCTATAAACTGTGTATCAACCTTTTGAAGTGGCTATTCTGAATTGCAATATTTTTGTGAAATAGTAGTTATGTCAGCTTCTGTATCCACCAAACATTGCATTTCAATGCCATTTACTTGCAACTTTAATTTTGGCCTCTGGTCATTAACAGACTCGGGATTCCAAGCCAGACCAATGAAATTTAGTGCCCAAGTTTCTAGGAGACGTTCTGATTAGGAAGGGCAGAGGGTAGGTGTTAGGAGTACCTACATTCAATCTATAATGCCTCTTACATCCCAGGGGGAGGCTGGCAGGGCAGAAATATTTTCAAAGAGAGAAATAAAAAGATGTGTTTGATCTGATTTTTGAAAAACATTTATCAGTATTCAAAACAATTTAAAAAATATATATTTCCCCTTCAGAAAAGTGAAGATACAATCAACACATCACCTGACATCGTGACAACACCATTACTCCAGGAAGAGAACAACCTTCCAGAACTTTCAGCAACCAACACATGCCCAGCTGAGAGTGAACCCCAGGCTCCTCAAGGGATTCCAACAACAGTCTCCAGCAGCCTCCAGATCCCCCGGCAGCCTCAAAAAACACCATCCTCCATATTGACAACATCTCGGGATCCTTCAGAACCATGTTCCACCAGTGACTGGGCTTCCCAGGTATCTCCCATGACAGCGTTTAGCAGCAACCCGACCATCCACAATTCTCTGGCAACATCAACACTTTCTTATAGTCGCCAAGCTTCTCTGGAGTCTCCAAAAACAATGCCCAGCAGTGTTCTGGCCTTTCAGGGAACCCCAGCAACACTGTCCAGCAATGTCCCAGCCTTGCAGATGACCACAGCAACAGTGACCAAGAGTATTCAGGACACTTGGAGGCCTCAAGCAACAGTGCCCAGCAGTGACCCAGCCATTCAGATGACTCCAGCAACAATGACCAGTGGTCATAATAGCCCTCATGTGTCTGCAGCAAAAGTATTCAGCAGTTACAATACCCCTAAGGTCCTTCCAGTGACAGTGCCCAGCAGATTTCAGGCCTTTCAGGTAACTTCAGCAAAAATGCCCAGCGGTCACAATAGTACTCAAGTGTCTGCAGCAACAGGATCCAGCGGTTACAGTAACCCCCAGGCGACCCCAGCAACAATGCCCACCAGTATTAATTGTCCTCCGACGTCTCCAACAACACAGCCCAGCAATCTTAGGGCTCCTCAGGTACCTTCGGCAACAGTGCCCAGCATTTCCACTGCTACTTCGCCGTCTCCAGAAACACCTCATAAGGTAATGATTAGCTGTTCTCATAATCTAATGATGACAAGAATTAGCACAATCTTGGAAGGATATGCTATTAATCCTCTATGATATATGATGTTTTATTTAAATAAGCCACTTGCCTGCTTTAAATATATGATTTAAGGTCCTTCTGTAAATTCATTGTTCATTTTATACTCCTTTTATGCTCTGCTCAATTTAAAACAAAAAATACAACAAAACAAAACTATGATTCAGTGAGCACCTGAACACCCTTGGTCTTTAAGGGACACAATTAAATATTATTTATTTAATTTTGTTGTGTTGTTTTGGCTTTCATCTTTATTTTTCACTCAGTGAAACATGACTGTGATATTTTAGTGGAAAATGAGAAGTAGAAATATAAAGTTAAGCAGATTCTATCATCAGTGATTCCTTTTACTTTTTAATTATACCAATGTCATCTTAGAAAACTTAAGAAAGTAGATAATACAGAAAAATAAGTAAGTTTTATACTCTCTAAAATCTCTTTATGAAATGCCACATTTCACTATCCAGTTTTGTATTTTGTTACATATATGCAGATTATTCTTTACTTACCAAATTTACCTCACAATTCACATAATTTTCTATAGTCTGCGTTTTCAAATTTTATTTAAGTGGGCCTTGAAGATGGCCCAGTGAATGAAAAAAAAAAAAAACCCTTGCCACAAAACCCTGACGACCTGAATTTGGATCACGAGAACCCACGAAAAAGTTGGACACAATAACATACGTGTGTGTAACTCCAGTGTGCCCCAAAGTAGAGACTGGAGGCAGGGACAGGAGAATTCACAGAAACTCATAGGCCAGCCTGTTAGGCATGTACAGCAGGGAACTAGAGAGACTCTGTCTCAGACAAAGTAGGTGAAAACTAACATCCTATGTTGTCTCGTGGTCACAGACAGATGGAACACACACACACACACACACACACACACTTCTCCATCCAACACCCATATTCACACACAGTCTTGAACTGCCATTCCATCAACCGATATAGATTTAATTGATTTTATTATCTGAAACATAGCAATAAAGATAATCCTGGGTGGTTTGGCTTTAGGCTATTTTCTATTCCTGAAAACAATGAGAACTTCTTTCATTTCTGTAGAAGTATGTAACACTTGCGCGTGAAGTCCTGTGCACTTTTTGTCAGGCATTCTTAGCGCTATTTTGAGGTACTGCTCAAGTTACATTGGGAAGGCACTTCATAAGCTCAGAAAACATTGAACCACAATTGATGAGAAGTCAGAGTCAAACCCTGCCATTCTCAGGTTTCCAAATCAGGTCACAGCAGAGGACTGTTGGTTTCTAGCTACCTCCCTACACTGGTGTCTGGGTTTCCTATGACTGCCACCATACTTCTTCATTTCACAGTATGCTCCTGAGTTAAAAAATAGTGCAGAGAAGCTATGTGTGGTGGCACACACCTATACTTCCAGAAAAGACTGGTGGGCACCTGTGAGATCCAGGACAGACAGCCTGGTCTACATAGCAAGTTCAGAGCCAGGCAGAGATGCATGTTGAAACCTTGTCTCAAAAAAAGAAAGTTCTGGGGGGGGGGGGGG
>NW_026592439.1:2246940-2285498 GCF_907164565.1 Psammomys obesus | reverse complement strand
GGGGGGGGGGGGGGGGGAAGGAAGGAAGGAAGGAAGGAAGGAAGGAAGGAAGGAAGGAAGGAAGGAAGGAAGGAAGGAAGGAAGGCAGGCTGGCTTTGCAGTCTGCAGTTTTCTGCTGAGGACTTCAGGGACAAGACAGAGATAGGACTTCAAGGATAGGACTTCTCTTCCTTCCTTTTCCAAATTCAGGATTCTCCTCTTTGACTGCTCTTATGCAAGTCAAAGAGCTTCTAGTTTGAATTATTCAGATGAGCAAAGCCCTGAGGGTATTTCTAGTGACTGCCTATGGAGTGTTTTACAAGACTTGGTTTTGTGTGTTTGTGTGTATAAAAAGACTTGTAATCTAAGTTTTAAGAACATGCTGTAAGACTCAGGATGAAGCTCACAGGGAGACAATTTGTCCAGCATTCATAGGCCTTTAGTGCATTTCCAAACACCACAAATGTACTTATGCAATCTACTTACCTATTGCGAGTAATTAGCATATGCTGGAGTTACTGCCCAGATCTCTATTTATTCCCATCAGTTATTTAATAGCATATTAGGCATTGTTTAGACTTTTCCACTCTGCCTAATAAATATATTCCTTAGTGTCTGTCTTAACCGTGCCTGGTTCTCATGTGTGCATTCTTTGCAGAAACAAAGATGGAAGACTTTACCCAAACAACCTTCTGAGGAAGATGGCCTCCAACACGGTTCCAAACAAGTAATGGTGTTAAAAGCAACAGAACCATTTACGTATGACATGAGAGAAGACAAAAGGATGTTCCATGCCACAGTGGCTACTGAGACTGAATTCTTTAGAGTGAAGGTGTTTGACATAGCTCTAAAGGAAATGTTCATCCCCAGGAAAGTCATTGTCATCTCAGATTATATTGGCTACAATGGGTTTCTAGAGATATACGGAGCCTCCTGCGTATCTGAGGTGAATGGGATAATGAATATCCCACTTTCACTGAGACAAAGAGCCACGGCAACACCTAAAATTAATACTATCTGTACACAAAGAGTAGGAACATTTGTGAATGGAGTCTTTGCAGTATATAGTGTAAGTTGTTGCGTCATTTTGTAAAATATCATTTGCAACCTCAGATTTCAAGCCGTAACTTGGCAGCTGGAATATGGTCAATTTTCTGCACACAGGAAAACAAGGCCTCCTTTATCAGGGAGCAGAAAGTGGAGTTTCCCATTGTAAAGTGTGGGATAGCCTCTCCACATTCTTTTCAAGGTATCACTGTAAAAATGTTCCAGAAGGAGACTCCACACAAAACTGGGCATTTTACTATGTTTTTACTCTGGTGATCCATTTACAGTATTTTGTATCAATACACAATGCAAATGTTTGTTTGCATTCTTCTTTACCTTTATCAGTAGCAACTTAATTACCAATTATGGTTGATATTCTTGCCTGGATAATTGTTGTGACAAATAGCATCAGGAAGCAAGTTGCTAAAGTTACTGATGACCTCATCTTTAACATGTTGTAACTTCCATTCAATTTTCTCATAATATCTTTATTGTTTCTTAGATAATATTACATACAAAGCATCTTGATTATATTCACCCTTCACTATTTCCCCGACTCCTTCCAGAACCATTTGACCCCACCATTCACATCCTCTTTTTATTTTGTTTCATTTTTTATTTTTAGAAGAGACTATCCTGAATTAAGTAGCCTGGATCTCAGCTTTTTACAGTATTCTTTCCCGCTCTTCTGTGACATTTCCTGAACCTGAAACCTGGAGGTTGTATTATGAATGTATTACTTGCAGGAGGGCTCTCCCTGGTCAGTGGATCTCTGCATTTTGATCCATGTGGCTTTCTGTAATGGTCTTCATCTGATGCAAAAAATAAGCATCTTTGTGAGGTGTGGGAGCTTCACTCTTTTGTGGCTATAAGGATAAGAATTTAGAATGCAGTTAGAAATTATACAGGCTTAGGCAACTGACAGTAAGTTTCCCTCTAGGCTCAATGTTCCAATAATTTATTGTGCCAAGCATGGATAACTTCCTACCGAGTGGACCTTATATTCAATCAAGTAACTGTTGGTTACTTCCAGGGTACAAATGCCACTATTTCACCTTGCAGAATATCTTCCCATGCTGTTCATCATCATGGTTCATCGTCAGTGTGCCTGGGATAGAAATATTGATTGCTATTCTCTTTGGCAGTTTGCATGGCTTCTTCTGAAACTCTAAGAACTAGTTATCAGTAAGGTGGCTTCTGGGTCAAACCCAGATCAGTCCCTCCAAATTCTGTTCCTGAACTATGTGGTGCCTTCAGCAAGAGGGTCTTACGTTATTTGCCTGGAAGGCAACTAGGGCAATAGCAGTAGCCTATATTATTATTGGGGTCTGTTGGACTCCCCTGATTAACAATTTAAAAGAAAAAATTTCAATGCCTGGCACTAGAGTTTTTGTTAGATAGTCTAGGAGGGATTTTTTTTTGGGGGGGGGGGGCTAGGGAGGCCATTGTCATATCAATTTCCATAACTTCAATCAAGCTACATATAGGTGTGTGAGAGAGATATTATATATATAATTTAAGTTAAAACAAAATCATAAATTCCCCTATGGCTTTTCCATACATCTTTAATATTAATTATCTCTTCTTTCCCTCTCCCTCAGTATTGCCATCCTCTGACAACCTCTGCTGGTGTGTGTGTCTGACACTCATTTTTCTTTTCATAAAAATCATGTCCTACTCTTTTCATCCTTAATGTTTCTGTTATGGTCCGTTTTTACTTTTCTGCTGTTTGCAATTACTCTAGGTTATATACTTGTATCTAAAGATTTGGGGCTAGCATCCACAAATAATAGAAAACATATATGTATGTATGTATGTATGTATGTATGTATGTATGTATGTATGTATGTATTTATATATATATAATATATACATATGTAAATATGTATATATTTGTGCAGAGGGCACAAGGGCTTGTGTTCACATACAGACAGTAAGAAAACCAGGAACATTAAATATGCAGGGTCGTCTCTTCAATGGAAAAGATGTTTAATTTGTTTTCTACACAGAAGGCTGGGAATGGATGTGGTGAATAGCCTGGTGGCCTCTGTGCTATCTGTAGGGCAAGGCCGAATCTGACTCATCCAGAATGTTGCTTATCCAGGATTCTTCTTTATCTTGATCAATGTTTCTCATCAATAAAAACCATCCTTATGTCACATGAACTTTACAAATGGAGCATAGGTGGTTAATAGCTCGGGGGCCTCTTGGCTATCTGTGGGGCTAGGCCACACCTGACTCTCCCAGACTTTTATGTATATGTCAATCAAGTCTCCCTAAATCCTTGTCTTCGCATTGTTCCTCAGTCAATAGAACTCATCTTATGAAGAGGTTATATATACTTTGTAGAGTATCAATGGAAACATGTGTTATGCTTTCTTTTACACCCAGGATGGAATTAATTATCATCAGAAAACTTTGTTCCAAATTTGTACTGTGATTGAAAAAGCCTAAAATAAACTGCCCAGTGTCAGACTCTAGAGGTCTGAAACAACACCAGCTACTGAGTAGGGCCGAACTAGATTTCCTTCTTGCCATACGTGGATTGACGCTCTGCAGGCCCTGATGTTTGTAGAGACTTTCTACATGACTTAGTATATTTTCTAGTTCCATGCATTTACTTGCAAATTTCCTTTTTCTCTACAGCTAAATAGTATTCCATTTTACAGATGCATCACATTTCCGTTATCCATTTATCAGCTGAAAGACATTTAGATTGTCATCACGTCCTAGCTATTGTAAATAAATCATGAAGGAACATAGCTGAACAGGTATTTATGGAGTAGGGTGTCAATTCTTTTGTTTATATGCCAAGCAGTGGTAGAGTTGACCATATGAAAGATACATTTTATCTTTTAGGGCATTCTCCACACTGATTTCCAGAGTGCCTGTACCAGTTTGCAATGTCACCAACAGTGAACTGGAGTTCCCCTTTGCCCACAATAACATTAGCATCTGCTGTCCAATGTTTTCTTGATCTTAGCCAGTCTGACTGGGTTTAGATTTATCAAGTGAGTGTCAAGCAAGTAACCTCTACCTTAAGTCTTAAGAGAAACAAACAGAATCAGATAGTGCAAATTTAATGTTTGAAATATTTGTAACAGAGTAAATACATTTGTGCATTGAGAAAACATCATCTATTTGATGGACACTTGGACTGGGAGTCTCAGACTTACAAAGAGCCACAACTCACTCTTCCTAATTCTTGTGGCATTACCTAAGACACCCTTAATGGCAATCAACTGATTTTTCCGTATTTGGGCTCCTTAACAACTCTCAACGTTTTCTAGAACAATCCATCAGACAAATATCTTAAATTAGAAAATCGTGAGAGGCATTTCCTAAGACAGGATTTGTGAACCAGAATGCCTCAAAGCTGTCTTGTACCCATAATTCTAAATTTAAGTCTATATTTGCCTTATCAGAGACAAGCTAACACTGTTTTGTCTCATAGATGCCACAACCCTTGACACATTTCTCAGAAGATGGGTGTTAATTTTTTTTTTTTTCCAGAGGACAGCAAGGAATGAATTCATTCACTACGGAATAGAAGACAGAACAGGGAAGATGGAAGTGGTGGTGTATGGACAATTTACCAGTATCTACTGTGAGCCAGGGGATAAACTCAGACTCTTCTGCTTTGAACTGAGCTCAAGTATGAACATGTGGCAGCTGAGATCTGTGAGGCACAGTTACATGCAGGTGGGTGTACTAAGGCATCATCGTACCTCCTGACAATCACTTTTAATTCTCTGGTAAGGCTTGACTGTGACAAAAAGGAAATTTAGTTTTGAACATTAATATATGTAAACATTTTATTATTATCATTTTTTAAAAAATAGGGTTATTTTGTTAGTTTTGTTTCCTTTTGCCTTTGTATTTTTGAAAATCATTTTTCATGGAATATGTTGTTATCACAGTTTCCCCTCTCTTATCTCCTCCCACCTCACCATCCATCCATCTCCACACCTCCTTTATCTCTCTATCTTTAGGAAACAAACAGGCAAAAAAAAAGAAAATAGCTGGAATAAAACAAAGAATTGCAAAAGCAGGAGAAATACATATGTGTGCGTGCACACACACACACACACACACACACACATAATAGAAACAAAAGCTCATAACTATAACACACAAGCAATAGACCAATAGGGTTAAAAAATAAAAAAAGAAAGTCCAAAGCATTATGTAATAATGACAGAAAAATAAAGTAAAATAAAAAGCCAAAACTACCCTTGAATTCATTTTGAGTTTACCATCTACTTTTAAAGGTGGTTTGTACACCCGGTGAGATACCATTAGAGAACGAAAACAATTTTTTTCTTTGAGAGCAGTTGTCTACTGGAAATAGCTTCTTGGTTAGGAACGAGAGCTTGTATCCACTTCCCCCCTCACAGTTTTCAGATCCTGTTTGGGTTGAACTTGTGCATGCCCTGTGCATTCTGCCGCAGTCTCTGAGAGTTTGTACGTGCATTGGTCCTGCTGCATTTAGATAGTTTTGTTTCCTTGGTGTTTTCCATACCTCTACTTTTACAGTTTTTTTTCTGCCTCCTCGTCCACATAGTTCCTTAAGCTCTGAGAGGAGAGATTTGATTAAGACATCCTATTTAAAACTGATGGTTCCAAATTCTCTCACAATCTGGATATTGTCTGGACTTGGGTCTCTGTGTTAGTTTCCACCTACCACAAGAGCAAGCTTCTCCGGTGATGGCTGAGTGAAGCAATGATCTATAGGTAGAGCAGAATGTCATTAGAGGTCATTTTGTTGCTACATGCATTTAGCAGAACAGTAGTACCTGGGTTTCCCCCAGGTTCCTGGTTTATCTAGTAAATGTAGTGAATCATAGTAAAAAAAAAAAAAAAAAAAGAATATTCAGAAAGAATCTCAATCTATTCTCCAAGTTAAATAATAAAATTGCTGTATTTATCAAAACAGAGACATTATTTGATAAGAATTTGTCCTGATGGGTTTTAAATTGATATTGTCAAATTGACTGAAGAGCCCAAAGCTCGGGGGCCTCACATTTAACATGAAAATGTTTATCACAGAGGATCATGAACATACCCCATGTATCAGAAGGATACCTTATGACATCAGAGCACAACGAACACAGAGCTCTTGTAACACAATGAGATTCATTATACACTACCAAATACAGCTAATGCACTCATGAAATCTCGGAACTGACCTATCCGTTCACATTGAAATGTGTCCAGATCCCCTTTATTCTCGGGACCAAAGTCAAACATTCCAACCCCCACCCAACCCCCAGAAGTTGCATTAGTCATGCCTTCTGTACTATCCTCTTAACCATCTGTGCAATAACATCTTCCACTCAATTGCTGGCTGCCTTTCGTACTGCTGTTTCTTTCTTCCTACTATTGCTCCAAGGCATGTCCTGCTCTTCTATCGGTGCTCGTGCCTAGTGGGTATGAATAACTCATTTTATGCTCTCAAGCAGTGGGAGCAAAGCTAATTCCAAGCACAGTCATTCGGTTAAGGAGTTAGGTAAAGAAAGAGGGGTGGCTCATAAAGACAGTATGGGTAGCAGAGACTATGGCAAACTGTTTCCCAACATACCTGACTTCTTCCTTTTCTTTTCCAAGGTCATCCAGTCTCGGAAGAGAGACACAGAACCACCCAATCCCGATTCAGTTATTGAAACAGCCCTACCCTCTTATTCATTGACACATGAACAACACTGGCAATGATGTTTATGGTGCTAAGATGCAAGTGCAGAAGAAAAATGTACATACGGCAAATGGTGAAATAAAATACATACAAAATCCAGCTCTAAGTTTTAGGAAATAGTGCTTTCTTTTCTTTGTTGTTTATACATTTTAGATTCTCTATATTCTACATTTTCCATTTGTATGTTTTGAAACTTGAAAAAAATAAATATTTTATGTAAAGTGGTGCTTCCCCAGGAGTCTCTTTCATCCATGTATAAGTCATTATTAATTAATTAATTTGTGACCTGAAGATCAGGGTGCAACACATAGTGTTCAAGAAACATACCAGAGTGTACTTTGGGTGTGACAGACAAGAACAGATCCTTTTCCTTGAAGGATCAGGTTGCATTCCACTCAGAGAAATCATGTTAAAAGGAAGGTAGAATCTGAATTGCAGTTATCGAGACCTATATTCCAAGGAGGGGTTTCACTGGCTGAGGAAAAAAAAAAAAAACATGGAGAAGGGAGGATGGATACCTTTTCAAAGTTCATCCCAGACAGGATATGAATGATTATTTTATTACATGAGAGGTCTCTGGTGGTTTCATGAAGGCACTAGTTATGCCAGAACTTTTGGCCCTGTGATGTGGACTACCTGAGTCCATTCATTTATTCGCATCTCAGGATTCCTCAATAGCTCTCCAATACTGCAATTCCTGGGTTTCACTGTTATGTGTGTAGAGCTACTGGAAGGTATTCCAGGCAGATATCAGGCAGATAGTGAAGGTAATTAACTTGGTTTTTAGTAGAAAGGCAGAGAACTGGGGTGGGTGTTTTAGGAATAGTAGGTTGGAGACCCTGAGGGAGGGGCAGAAGGAGGGGGTTTACTACTCTATATTCCAGGACTTTTTCTTTCTAACTGACATACGTATGGCAAAGAGGCATTAAAGTTCTGACATTACGTACTGTGTCTGGAGAGCCAAGACTCACAATGCATCGTTTCAATTTCTGCTCTCTGATTATGTGTCTTATTATAGTACATTTAGATGCCAGGTAGATATTATATATCCTTGTCTAATATTATGCTAATAGCATATGCATGCCTGTATACATTTATATTTATGCAGATGGACAGTTATTTACACATGTATATAAATGTAGTTCCATGATTGCCTAGGTATACGAATGTTCATATATCTGTCTACTCGTAAAAATTATTTTAGTCATCATATCCTTTTATCATGGAATCAGAGAGCTAGCAAAGTGGACAAAATTATAACATTACTCTGCTGGCTAGAAACAAACTTTAGGAGATATAAAGGAGGGCAGGGTTTCTAATCAAGGAAACAATTAACCAACAAATTATTGCAATATTAAACATCTATTCACAAAATTCTTGCTCACTCAGTTTCATAAAAAGCATACCACTGGACTTGAAGACACAGGTTAACTCTGCCTTGGTAATAGCAGGTGATTTCACCATAAGGTTTTTTTTTCCAATAGACAGACCATTGAGACAAAAAAGTAGGGAAGCATCAGAATTAAATGGCATTATTCGTCAAATAGACCTAACAGATATCTACAGACTATTCTGCTTGAATGCCGAAGAACACATATTCTACTCAGCAGCTTATGGAAGCTTGTCTGAAAACAACCACATAAGGGGATATAAAATAAATCTCAACAATTTTAGAAAAATAGAGATCACTCCATGTATCCTAATTGACCACAATGCAATAAAGCTTAAACTCAACAGAGCAAATATCTTGAGTAGACTGTATTTTAATGTTGCAGAGAAGTTTACCTAAGTACAGGTACGAAGAATTCAGTAGAGTATTTCAAATCTTGAGATTTTTACAGCTAAGCCATATGTGTGTGTGTGTGTGTGTGTGTGTGTGTACATACATATATATACGCACATATTTGGCTTAATTGTATGTATATGTTTAATTAATGTATGTAATTAAATATACATACATATGTTAGTTTAACTTTGAGTTATGGATTGGATAGATTATGTTCAACATGGATATTTAATTTTCCCAGTAGTCTTTGTAGAAAAGAATGCACTTTTTTATTTTGCTTTGTGTTTACAGTTTTATGGAAAAATAAGTATAATGTAGACATGTGAGAGATTTTGCCTTCTTGTGTTCCATGGGCTTATCTTGCCCCTAACATCACTGTGTCATTATGATCTTTACATATCTTTAAAAATATTTGAATTATTTCACTAGGTCTCACAATATCTATCTTTAACTATACAGAATATATTTCAAAAATATGACACTGTTTTACAGGCTGTGTTAAGACCTTGCAACCTTATTCTCTTAATTTCTGCCTCTCATATTTTGTATTTGTTGTCATATTTTTTGATAGCCAATGTTTGATATTTAATTAAACATTTTGGGTTGAAATCCATAATTAAACACTTCCTTCCTTTAAATATTCTACAAACATTACTAGTACCTTTGCTTAAGATCAGGAATTGGCAAAGTATGATCTCTTTCCTCTTTTTATACAGCATAGCTGTTTCTTTAAGAGACAATAAACTAAAAGTTCTTTTTCATTTTTTTTAAATGTTCAGGAAAAAATACAAAGGATAATATTGTGCGGAATAGAAAAAAATAGGGGACTTTCAAGTTTCTGTGTCTATAAACAAGATTGTATTACAATACAAATAGATTCATTTATTTGTATTTTTTATGGCTATTGCCAGTGAAAAGCTAACTAGATGTAACAGAGGTCATACAGGCCAAAGAGCTTAGGACATACATATGACTGGAAAGCCAATCTCTGGCTCTTACAATCTTACAGCCCCTCTTCCACAGTGTTCCCTGAGCCTAGGGTGCAAGAGTTCTATTGCAGATGTATCCCTTATGACTAGGATCCACAACTCTGCACTTTGAATGATTGTGATTTTTCTATAATGGAGTTTTCTTGTGTGCTTGCTCTGTGACCTCAGCTCTCTGGGAAGGGATCTAGAAAAGTAATCTAACATTACTTTTTATGATAAGGACAGTTTATCCCAGGAAAGAGCATACTAATTAATTATCCTATAGCAAATGTCAGCCCTGAAAATATACATACAAGTAACATTAAAGAGATTGAGCATGTTGTATTTATGTATGTATGTAGATACACATATATGCTAGTAACAACAATTAATAAAAAAAAGAGACCATGTGTTTGAAAGAAAGTAAGGAATCATATATGGGAGAGTTTGGAGGAAAGAAAGGGAAGAGGGAAGTAATATCACTATATTATAATCTCAAAAAATAGGGTAAGTAATAAAAAATATAGAACACCCACAAACTTTTCATCACTTTCTAAATCTGAAATCTTGAGTAAAATCATATATATTTATTAATAAAAATAAATAATTGCGTGTTATTATTGAATAACCTTTCCTTTTTAAACACATAATTTTTATGCACCATGGAAAAAGGTGGAAGTGGGAACACAACAGTACTGAGGGACAGCCCTCTCTGAGGAGCCTGCCCAGCCACCTGAGCGCATGGCGATTGCCAGGCCTGGATCCACGGTCCTACTTCAGCCAGGATCTGTGCTGAAGTCTGAGGCCTGTGTGACCATGTGGATGAAGACTGAAGAAGACATGCAGAATTTCACATCATGCACCCCAATCTCGCTCATTTCTTGGTTTTTCCATGTCTGCCCTCCACTCTTGTCACCTCTTCCCCAAAAGGAAATTAAACAAAATAATGGTAATAATAATAATAATAAAAGTTCTCACCAATTTGCTCCTCCATCAGTCACAGCCTTCTCTCATACCAGTCAGCTGTTGCACTCCGGTTCCACTGTCCTTGCACAGCTCTGCTTCCCTGTCTTTCCCACCCCTCCGTCGCACAGTCTTTCATTGTAGTGGCATTGGGAGCTGCTGCGTGCCACACAGCATACCCTTTGCCCGTACAGCTTTACTTGCAAATGTTTATTGCCATGAGTCATGGGTTGGGTTCAAGGCCTCTGGCTTCTGCCACACCATCAACACTGGACCCTCACCAAGACTCCTCTCAGTTATCCCCTGCTGTTGCCCACAGCCATGGAGATCCTGTGGCTATGGCTCCACAGGACCATCACCTCCACACACTCCAGCAGCTCATAGATGGGAGAGATGTTGGGGTGGACCAAGTCAAGGCCCTGGATCTGGGTTTCAGTGGTAGCTGAGTTGGGTGGTAGCTTGGGAGTAGCCTGGGTCTCCTCTGGACCCCCTCTCACTTCCCCACTCTCTTACACCCCAGACCCCCACCCTCCTACACCTCATCTTTCTATCCCCCACATCCCCATGTCCTACCTGAGGAGCGGCAGGACCAACCTAGCAAGGGGTGGGGTCAGCTTAGCATGGCCCTTGGACACAGCCCAGACCAAGGACATCCAACAGGGTAACACAGACCTTGGGTAGCAGTACAGATCCTGGCTGAGGTAAGACAATAGACCTAGAAATGCCCTCCCACCCCCCTGCAGCCCAAGCCTGGCACAATCACCATAGCCTCAGGTGGTGACTATGCAGGTTCCTCACATAGGCCTGTTCCTCACCACTGCTGTGTCTCCAGTCCTACCTCTCTCCAGAGAGCATGAACCACTCTGCTTCTCTTTGTCTCCCATCTCTTCATCAACTACTCATCTTTCCCATCTCTCCGTCATATACTCCTCTTTCTCACCTCTCCATCACATATTTGTTCATTGTAGTGGTGCCCACCCCAGCCCCAGGAAGGGATGGACTCTTGGGTGTCTTTCCTTAATAATCTTTCTTAAAAGATGAAAATCCTTTCAGGTTTACAGGCTTTTCTTATTTGTTCTCCTCTGAAATTGGTTATTTATCTATTTGGCTCATAATGGCTTATACAACTACATATGGAGAGCATTTTCCACTCACAGTTTATTAATTCAACACCTATTTATATAATTATAACATCCTTGAATATCTATGTAGTGAAGAACAATAACCCAAACCTTAGACAAAGCAATAATTTAATTAATGACAATTTTACATATATTTTAGAGTTGTTTTGTCGAGTATTTGTGCTATTTTAATTAGTATAACGGTATGATGAGTCTGTAAACTGCTATCTTCAGGTAGCCCAGTCTGGTTTAAGAAGCAGCATTAGAATTCTTCTACAGATTGCTGCTTAGGTGAGTTGATTTCAATCTACACTTTTCAGCTTTAGTTTTTTAGTTTTTGAAGCTTTAATAACCTGGTTGGGGAAGAAAGATGTACACTGGGATGCTGATGATTAATTAAGTCTCCTCTACTTTCAGTTATTGCGTTCTCCCAAAATTAACCTTTCTTCTCATCAAATCTCCTCTCCCTCCCTCACATCACCTCTTAATTCCTTCTCTCTTGGATGACTCTCCTGAAGTACCTGCTCTGAACACACACACACACACACACACACACACACACACACACACACACTCCTACCCAATACAGGCAAATATGAAGATTCCTCAGCTGTCTGTCTAAAACCTGGGAAGAGAGACACCAGTCCCTATAAACACTGTTAGGTGATGGAGAAGAGAGCAAAGCAGTATCAGTGGGATAGGTGCCAGGATGTGATGACTCACTTAACTGCCCTGGGCTCTGACAGATGCATGCACGCGCTGGCTCAGAAATTTGTTTTCAAAGTGTTTGTAGTCTGACTTGACTTTTGACTGCATTTTTCCAGGATATGTGCAATTCTGGGCAAGCTTCCTTCAATTAGACTTACGCTATAATCAAGAAACTCATTGTGGAGTTCTTTGAAAGTGTGTGTGGGTAGGGTTGTAGTGTGTACTGTGTATGTGCATGTGTGGTGTAATGTGTGTGTGGTGTGTGATGTAATGTGTGTGTGGTGTATGGTATATGTGGTGTGTGTGTGTGTGTGTGTGTGTGTGTGTGTGTGGTACGGTATGTAGCCTGTGGTGTGTGGTGTGGGGAGACGATTGAAGGAGTGTATCTGTGTGTAATGTCTTCCTTGGGACATCCACTGCTTCATAATTGTGTATCTAAGAGATGCATTCTCTAAAGACAGGCTCCTCAGGTCTGTAAGATGCAGATGTGCTACATACCTGGCTCTTCTCTGTCAAATCCTGTTCATCAGCCTCTTTTGGCTTTCTGACAGAAAACGGAAGATGTTATCCCCTTCTGAGAACTGATTTATTTCCTTACATTAAAGAAGCTATAGGGTCCAGATTTCAACTGTATCTTCTCTCCATTTTTTGACACCTTGAAGAATATGAGTCTAAGTTTATCTCCTTCCTAGCATTTTATTTTGCTCTTGTTTCCAAGCACTAACACTTCCATCTCCCCTTTTTGTCATGCACACCATATAGTACTCTATCTTTTTGCTCTCTTATCTGTGAAAGGAAAACAAGAGTCAAGCCCTGATGAGATGGCTATGGAAGAACAGCACACACACAAAATCAATTATCAGACAGGACAGGAGCATCTTTCTAAAATAAATATGCATAATTATTCCAGCTTTCAACAGACTGCTACCTAATAGTTATTAGCAAGTATTAGTGGAGGGGGTAGGAGGATCTTTTTAAAAGCATGTTGTCTTTTGTCCCTCTTTCTAAACTTGAGCTCTTTTCTGTGGGAGGCCAGGATGCCTCAGAGAAACAACTAGTAGACAGGGAAGATGGGGCTAAAGGAAGACCTTGTGGTTAGGACTATCACTTAATGAAACAAGTCCAGATACGCATGAACCAATAATAAAAGGCCTAGTGAAGGAATCTTAAAGTCAATGATGAGAAATCAGTCACAAGTCCAGATTAAAGAAGGACCAGATGCTAGTCAGTTACACAAAATAAGGAACATATTTAAGAGCTAGTTTTATTGACTAGATGAATAGGTATTAGTGGGTAGTTGATAACATAGAAGGCTCAAAACTGAGGGATAGAAAGGGGTATTTTACACTGTAACTCAAGGAGGACAATTTCCTCCTGTCACCTTTTCTGTCAAAACTAGAGAGGTAATCCTGCCTAACTGGTGTAGAAACCAACAGGTTCCCTGTGATTCTTCAGGATCTGTCTTAGGCCGGAAAACCAGTCACACAAGACTAGTTTTCCCTTATTCTTGTTGTGGTGGTTTGATGAAAATGGCCCCACAGGCTCATAAGGAGTGCTATTATTTGGAAATATTAAGACATGTGGCTTTGTTGAAGTAGGTGTGCATCACAGGGTGACCTTTGAGGTTTCAGAAGCTCAAGCCAGGACCAGCCTGCAGATCCTGATGTGGAACTCCGAGCTACTTCTGGATGTCTGCCTGCATGCCACCATGCTTCTCGTTATGAGGATAATGGACAAACCTCTGAACCTATGACCTGCCCCAATTAAATGTTGTCTTATATAAGGGTTGTCATGGTTAGTGTCTCTTCATAGCAATGGAAACTCTAAGACACTTGGCATCTAGCAGGAATCCCCTGCTAACTCTTCCATTCTCTTCATTCAGTACTAGGTCTTTGAACCATCCCTGTTCATCAGTCCTCGGCAGAGAAAAAAAAAGAAAGAGAGAGAGAGAGAGAAAGAAAGAAAGAAAGAAAGAAAGAAAGAAAGAAAGAAAGAAAGAAAGAAAGAAAGAAACAAAGAAACAAAGAAACAAAGAAAGAAAAGGAACAAGGAAGGGAGGGAAGAAGGGAGGGGGAGGGAGGGAGGAAAGAAGGAAGGAAGGAAGGAAGGAAGGAAGGAAGGAAGGAAGGAAGGAAGGAAAGTTACTTTGAATGTGCATGGTACATAAGTGCATGAAAGCAACACAGAGGGGGAAATGAGTGTGTCTGCGTTTTTCGGAGGCTACAAGGATAAAAATAAATAAAAGGAACTTCAATATTAAAACATATGCATGGATCCCAGTACTGTAGGCATAAGGTTACTGTGTAATTCAAATGATGATTTCTGTATCCCCCATATCTCGTTGCAAGCCTTGTTTTGAGAATCTCCTTTCATAATGTTGTATAAACTCTGCTCCCCAATGGTCCTTTGATATGTCAATAAAGCCAATCACTGAGTAGAGGAGAAAATAGAGCTGGACATCCTGCCAGCCAGGAGACAGTTAGGAGAGGAAATACAGGATTGAGCTAGGGAATTCAGCCATGGATTGAGGTGCAGAAGACACCAGGAGAGAGAGAGAGAGCTCAGTAGGAAAGCTGCAAAGTGCCAAGTATCCTGGGGTATACATTGGGAGAAAAAGAGATTAGCTTAGAGAGTTAAGAATAAAGTAGCTGAATGGTGGGGCATCCTTTGGGTATATGCCTAGGAGCGGTATAACTGGATATTGAATTAGTGCTACTCACAATTTCCTGAGAAAGCAGCAGATTGATTTCCAAAGTGGCTGTACAAGTTTGCACTCCCACCCGGAATTTAGGAGGGTTCCCCTTTCTCCACATCTTCTCCAGCAGGTGCTGTCACTTGAGTTCTTGATCTTAGCCATTCTGATTGGTATAAGATGGACTATCAGAGTCCTTTTGATTTGCATTTCCCTTGATGACTAAGGATGTTGAGTATTCTTCTATTTTATTTATTTTTAATATATTTTTTATTTATTACAATTTATTCACTTTGTATCCCAGTTGTAACCCCACCCTCGTCCTCTCCCAATCCCTCCCTGTCTCATCTCCTCCCATGCCCCTTCCCCGGTCCAGGTCCACTGATAGTGGAGGACCTCCTCTAATTCCATCTAACCCTAGCCTATCAGGTCTCACCAGGACTATCTTTCATACTATTCCTCTGTGTTGAGCATTTCTTTAAGTGTTTCTCCAACATAGATATTCCTCTGTTAAGAATTCTCTGCTTACTCTGCACCCCATTTTTTAATTGTATTATTTGGTTTGTTGGTGTCTAATTTCATGAGTTCTTTAAATATTCTGGAGGGTGCTCTGAAAGGCTCCACCCAACAGGGTATCGAAGCAGATGCTGAGACTCACAGCCAAACTTGGGGCAGAGAACAGGTAGTCTTATGGAAGAAGGAGGAACAGAAGGACAAAGAGGGGACAGGAGCCCCACAAAGAGACCAACAAAGCTAAAATCCACAGGGCGTCCTTCAGAGACTGATGTGTCAACCAAGGAGTATGCATGGAGAGGACCTAGACCCCCTCCTCAGATGTAGCCCATAGGCAGCACAGTCTTCATGTGGGTTCCTGAGCAAGGGGAGCAGGGGCTGCTGTGTCATTAATTTGATTACCTGCTCTTTGATCACTTGCCCCTGGTGCTGTGGCCTTCCTAGGCCACAGAGGCCACAGAGGAAGAAAATCCAGGCACTCACAGGGGAGGCTTGATAAGCTATTGGCAGAGAGCAGAGGAGGAGAACTCCTCCTTTCAGTGGACTAGGAGAAGGGGAGAAGGAAAAGATGGGGAGCGGGACACTGGGAAGAACTGATGGAGAGGGCTTCAATCAGGATAGGCAATAAATAAACTGTAAAAAAATAAAAATTAAAAACGAATAAAGTAGTAACTTCTCAGCTCTTGTGTTGTGAACATACTATAAAAAAATATGGTCTCAATTATTTATATGATAGCCAGGTTAAGAGGGAAACTAAGAGAAACCAACACAGTTTTATGAAAATAACTATAATACAGCACTCAAAAGGCAGAGACACCCAGCAAGTGCCCAAACAGCCAGAACTACAGAGTAAGACCTGTCTCAAAAAGCAAAACAAACAAAAATTAAAAATAAAACTTTTATAAGTATTTTACACAAGCTTTGGCAAATTATTATCCTACAAATCCTTAACCTTTTAAAATTGTTTTTAATTATTAAAATTATTTAAAGTCAATTAAATTGATTTTAATTGTTTCAGAGTTTACAGAGAAAAATACTGAAATGTAATTTCTGAAGATCCATGAAGGCTTAGAATAGGGGTTCTATGTTATCTTATCCTTACTAATCAATATAAAATTGCATATAGGAACTTACTTTCTGGACTTTAAACATTTTATTCACAATTGTTCCACAGAGCTGAGTTTTCAGCTTATTAATCTTAGGAGTTTTCACAGGATCTTTATAATGCTACTTGGGACACAGACTTTGAGTATCAACCATAACTGAGGAACTGGTCAGCTCTAAGAAGTTACTGTGCCAAAGACAGTTTGGTATTTTAATTGTTCTCTTTGAGATAAATTTGTCTTTTAAGTTGTGCATTTAAAACTTTTACAAAGAAAAATTAGGTCTCCATGGCACTGTCTCATAGAATATCTCTTGCGTCTCTTCCTGGGCCTCACACTCAAAGGATTCATGGCTTTCAGCACCATGGCTACCAGTGGATCTTTCTGTAAAGCTTTCTTTGATGACTTTCTGTTCTGTCACCATTTGTTTCTTCTGAGGCTGTGACAAGACAGAAAAAAAATGTTATTTATGGGTCAATACTGCTTCATGTGGCCTTTAGTCAGAGTAAAACCACAGAGAGGCAAGGAAGGCTCAACTGAAGGGAAACGGAGACGTTAGGAAGAGATTAGAAACTTGAAATCATCTAGGTTGAAAAGACATAAAAGGAGTATTTTAGAAAAAAAAATAAAACACAAAAGTTCTATATTCATGTGGGACAGTATAATTGACTCTGGAGACAAAATCCCTGAATCAGAATCCTTCTTTGCTATGTAATTTATGAAGAGTGTTTCTAAAACCTGAATCATTGTGATTCTGTCTTCTTGTGATTCTATTACAATATATTTCCCCCCCAATAATGTAGTGAGTACTTACCTGATTCTTGTATGTGAGGAAGATCAGTGATGTGCATGGAGCCCTCCCACATTGCCAGGAATATCCTCATGCATAATAAAAGTATAGATCATTAAATATGAGTAAACATAGATCTTAAAATGAGATTGCCAGACCCTCTGTAAAGTCTGGCATTTCCAGAAAGCCTCTGCCTTCAGTACTAAATGCTGGACTCCCTTCCTCAGCTGGGTTCCCTCCTCTCACTTATCTGGGAAAAACCCCAGCTCCTACAAGGAGTGTCACATAGCCTTCAGGAAGATTACGGGCCCATCACTTTCCCTAATAAGAATCTCATTCAATGTGTACCTGGGGATTCCTGGAAATACCTACCCTGTGCTAAGGAGATATCTTGGTACCTTATCTTTCAGCCAATGACATTTCTCCATACCCCTAAGGAACCTGGAGGATTTCCCCCCATCCCTGTTGTTCCCGTTCTTATGATAGGATTGTGCTACTGCATATAAATGAAGTATCCTAGGTGCTCCTAGTCCCAGCAAATCAAACACATTCACCTCCCAAACCCCTCCCAGTTTCACATGAATTAAAGAGGCAAGCACACCATCTACTTCACAGGAAACTGGTTGTTTATTCTTCTGAGCCTTAACACTGGGGGAAAAAGAACAGCTCCCCTTCTCCCTGAAGAATTCATCTCCAGACACCCCACCACCCACACTGCCATGCCACCCCACACCACCCTTAACTCTCCCCACTCCCACCCTCCACCCTTCCCACCCTCTCCCCTCCCCCAACCCATCCCACCCTCATCCCCCACCCCACCCCACCCCCATCTTCCACCCTACCTACCCCATGCCCGGCCCCTGCAGGGGTCACCAAAGCAGTGGCCCTCTGGGAGTCCTGAGCCCCTGAAGCCATCTATTGTTAAAATAGTTGATCTATTAAACTCATAAAAGTTTTCTTATGGGGAAACCCATCTGTGTCATGTTCCACCATAGCCTTCAGAATTTCTTTTGCGTGACTCCCAAATGGTTTCCGGGAGAGGCAGAACATTTGATTTTGAGCTTCATCTAATGCCTGGAAGTCAACAACACTGGGATCTCCACCAGAGAAGCTCATACTTCCGGCTTGCTGCCCTGGTAGTGTACCAAGGCTTGTGACCTAAAGGGAGAATTAAAAATAAATAAATAAATTATACATTACAGCTTACATAAAAATTACATCTTATTATTTGTAGTCATAAATTATTAAAATCATTTAAATCCTAAAAAAGTATTTTGTCAAATAAAATCTTACAGTATAGGGCTGGTGAAATGGCTCAGGGGTGAAGAACACTGTCTGCTCTTCCAAATATCATGAGTTCAATTACCAGCAACCATGTGGTGGGTCATGACCATCAGATAAAGGATCTGATGCCCTCTTCTGGCATGTAGATGTACATGAAAACAGAGCACTCCTTTATTTAAAAAATACACAAATAAATTAAAGTTTAAAAATATTATAACAACATATAAAAATTAAATGTTTTTTATAGGGATATATAACAAACTATTTTAATCAATTTAAGAAAGGATAAAGTACAATGCATTCCTTATTGGATAAATGCTCAAATAACTAAATACACTAGTGGAATATTGCCACTTTTCTCTACACACTAAGATTATGGCAACTGTATTCTCATCATGTTTTTTGTTCTTCCAAATTAAGAAATTAAGAGCAATGGGAGACAGTGTGTGCACACGTGTGTCTCTGTGTTTGTTAGTACATGTGTATGTTTTAGAAGCAATGCTATTTTTAAAAGCAATTAACAATCCATAACCAAGGGGAGACCCTGAGAAAAAGGGGCACAGAAGACTGTTTTGAACTGCATCTGGGAGACCTTGGAATGGGAACCCATGAATACATTTGATGGGCAGCATCCCACACTCCATTTGGTCCTGAAAGGGTTAGACTAACTTTGTAACCTGTATGTCTTCTAAAGGCTATAGTTTTGAGTTTTAGGTTCAGGTTAAGCTAAAGCCTCTTAGTACCTTTCCAGAGAATGGAGAAATGTGACCCTATCTGTGAGGACAGATAGAAAAAAAGTGAGCAAGCAATGACCTTCACTCAGCAAAAAGAAGGACCAGACCCTTGTCTTCAAGATAGTGTTTCTTAGCAACCAATCCAGACCCAATTCATCTTTTGAGTAGCTCCTGACCTCCAGCCAAGAGCCCGCAGCCCTTATCTTCAAGGATGAGCTAACCACCCCAACTTCAATTGCAGCTGCATCCACACTTGGCAGGACTGGCCAAGCTTGAGCACCTAAGACTAACCAATTATCTTACCTTATAGCTTCCTCGTCCAATCCTAAATTGCCAAAACTGCAACTTCAAATTTCCCACATTTTTTCTTTTAAAAACCTAAAGGCCTTTGTCTCCCGGTGCCACTCTTTGCTGACTGGCAGGGGTGACCCCATTGCGCAATGGTTAATAAACCTCCTGCTTTTGCAACGAGTCGTCATCTGTGGGAGTTTCTGGAAAGGGCATGATCTTGAACTCCTGAGCTATGAGACCCCAAGTCTTACAGTCCAAAGCAGGGAAATATCAAGTTTACTGAGGACAATTACAGAATGTCTTGCCTTCCCTCCCAGGCACTTTATTTAGATTTTCCAGACTATTCAATATGTATTTTTATATCTGTTCACTAAAATGTAACACTTAAACCTGGGTATTGCTTTCTTGACAATTCTAGAAATTTATGAGCCATGCACAGAGGAAGTGGGTGGGTGCTCCTGACAGAATGATATATATACCCTAATCATGCTCCTCTATAAAATTACATGACAGTTTCTTCACAAGAAATGAAACTGCACATGCTTGCTGGATTTGTGGTGGATCCCTGCCTACTGCTCTGTCAGGACTAAGGGATGGACACTCTACCAAGTTTTACTCCCTCTGCTACAAAGAGCCTCTTCACCCCATTAAGAGCAGGCACACTAGTGAGTAAAGGGATTGTCTTTTCCATCCACATTGTGACAGTCCTCAAGGCCATTCTTGGCTCCCAAGTCTCCCACAGGACAGGCTGAACTGTTTGCTGTAATTCCACTGAACCAGAAAGTCTCCCCATTCCTTCACTTCCTAAACCTCTTCACAAGAGCTAATGCCGAGAGCACTCAAAAAGATCCTCACTGAGAACCGTCCCTGTCAGAGTTTCTGCCAAATAGAGGCTAACATAGCAACATGTTAATATGTCCAAGCATGGCAGAAATTAAAAGCTTACTGGGTAGAGAAACTTTTCTTTTTGTACTGTAGGCGTATCTTTCCTGTCATAGCCTTGTTTTCCTGGTTTGTAAGCTCTGAGAAAATGAGAAGAAGGCTTCATGTGCTAGATGACAGGGACAGTGATAAGAGAATATGCTGATAAAGAGGAGTACTGCCTACCTTATCTTGAGGAGAGACTTTTATAGCAGTCTGTTTGTCTGCTGGTGGCAGAGGCAATAGAACAGTTTTTAGCTTGACTTCTTTCTTTTACTTTCTGTGTTCTTTTCTTCTTTGTATTTGCATCTTTTGTCTTTGTATTTGTAACTTTCTTCTTTGTATCTGCAACCTTCTTTGTATTTGTAACCTTCTTCTTTGTATTTGTAACCTTCTTCTTTGTATTTGTAACCTTCTTTGTATTTGTATTTTTCATTTTTGTATTTGTATTTTTCTTTTTTGTATTTGTATTTTTCTTTGTATTTATCATGGGTTTACCTACAACTGAAGAAGAAAGAAGAAAGAGAAATAGGAGGAAAAAGAGGAGGAAGGGAGAAAGAAGAAACAGACACATTAATCTAAGATACATAAGCAAGCATGGCTGAGAATTAGAATATCATTAACTTTCAAGAAGAAAATAGAAAGGAAATAGCAGCCATGTGAGGGATTAGGAGTTTCCCATCTTCAGTCCCTCTCAATACAACACATGACTATTTACAGACAAGGTACATTAGGGAACATCTCAGAATACAACAGAGGTACCTTCTAAAACCATGAGACTGAGAGAAGTTCCTCTAGAGGTTAAGAGGAATGGTTTCAGTTTTAACCATGATATCTCCCTCCCAAGATGACAGTAGTGTATAAAGAGAATCTCAAGGCACTACCCCTTCTATGGTGAGGAGGAAGGGCAGGGAATGAGCATGTGGCTTTCCCAGCATTATGGGATGCATTGTAGAAGGCTCAGTTTCACCTCATCTCATGCAGCATTAGCATTGAGGCATTAGCAAGACTGGAATAACAGTGGTCAATTAGAAATAAACAAAATGAAGTTAGTCTTACTGTGACCAATACATGCAGCTACACAGAGAAACCCTGTCTCAAAAACAAAACAAAAGAACCTGTTAAATGTAGTCAGAAAGGGGGGAAGGGGGGGACTGGGAGGGGAGGAGGGAGGGGCTTATGGGGGGATACAAAATGAATAAAGTGTAATTAATAAAAGTTAAAAAAATGGAAAAAAAAGAAAAAAATAAAAAATAAAACACAATCCTGCATTTTAATAAAAGTTGATAAAAAGTTTTTCAAAAAAAAAATGTAGTTTCTCACAGAATCCAAACCATTCGGGCATGTTCATGGCTTTGGTTCTGTTGGAAATCAAACCATTTAATGAATATAAATATGGCTAACAGTGGTCACATAATAAGTATATTCTGTCACTGTATTTCAAACAACAGAAAGTAGTTGAGTCTTTGTCAGGAATACCATACAGACCTTTGCTCTTGTAGGCATGTCTAACTTGTGGTCTCTGAGTCACATGAGCCCAGGACAGAAAACCATAAACTTACTTAAAAACATTACTAGGTTTCCTTTGCCATATTTTAACTCCACTTTGCTGTTATGGAGTGGGAGCTTTGTAAATGAAGATGGCATGTGACTAATGTCAAAATGACTAGATATGCTTACAGGAAGTTAAACTGATATTCCAGTGGTTAGTTCTGGAAAACTATTTTGTCTTTGTTTGTTTGTTTGATAAGCATGCACATAAAAACATCCAGTATTGTCAGTATCAGAGAAGAAAATGGAGAACTAAGAGATCCCAAGAGAATAAACCTGTCATTCTATCCCACCACATCAATAAGAGCTTTTCAAAAAATGTCATTCGTGGTGTTACTGTGGTAAGATTTAGAAAAGTGTCATCTTCCCACTAGATAATTTTCATTTTCTTCAATCATTTGATGCATACTTTTCATCTGTCTAACCTGTCATTATATTTAAAGAATCTGGTTAGATTTCCTTGGCTATATCATACTTATGTGCTCATCTGTGTTCCTCTCCAGGCCTCAACTAGTGGTCAGAACCCTGCTGTCATTCTTTAATGACACTCTTGGATCTGTTCAGATATCCCTCACATTTCATGAGGCAAGGTCATGAGTAGATATGCTGGACATTTACCAGAATAAACACAGGTTTCTAGGAAACCACCCAGAAATCAATATTCTACCATAACACCCAATTGTGCTTAAGAGCTTCTAAGCTGCAAAGGAACTAAACTGACTTTTAGGTGAGCATGCAGTGCTGCCAGACACTCCTAAATTTTCAACCAGGTCTCTAAGTAGATCATTTTGAGCTAATCAATTTGATAAATTCCCACCATCAGAGGCCCTCTGTGGTGGCTCAGAGGGCCTCTGAAAGTCTCTACCCAGCAGGGTATCAAAGCAGATGCTAAAACTCATAGCCAAACTTTGGACAGAGTACAGGGAATCTTATGAAAGAAGAGAGATAGAAAGACCTGGAGGGGACAGAAGCTCCAGAAGGAGAACAACAGAACCAAAAAAATTGGGCACAGGGATCTTTTCTGAGACTAATACTCCAACTAAGGACCATGCAAGGAGATAACCTAGAACTCCTGTACAGATATAGCCCATGGCAGCTCAGTGTCCAAGTGGTTTCCCTAGTAAGGGGAACAGTGGCTATCTCTGACATGAACTCAGTGGCTGGTTCTTTGATCACCTTCCCCTGAGGGTGGAGCAGCCTTAATAGGCCACAGGGGAGGACAATGAAGCCAGTCCTGATAAGACCTAATAGGCTAGGGTCAGAGGGAAAGGGAGGAGGACCTCTCCTATCAGTGGACTAGAGGAACACGGAAGAAGAAGGAGGGATTGGGAGGAGATGAGGGGGTGGGGCTACAGCTGGGATACAAAATGAATAAATAAATAAATAAAAATTTTAAAAGTCCCATCATCATTAGAATGGTAAAATGAAGAGCAAAAAAATCGGTAAGTGGGTTTTATATCATCCTAACCAGAAAAAAAAAAATCAGGAATAGGAATTAGTTTGGGGAAAAAAACTAAAAGATATTAACAAACTTATTCAGCTGGCTTGCCAGTACCAGAGAAACAAAAGTGGTTACTGGGAGCAATTATGTGTTCTTTCTGCCACCCTGTGGGTAAACGTAAGAACTACACATGCCTTCTCATTTCGGCTACCTTTTGAAAATAAATTGATCAGAATCAGGCCTTGCTCTGAGTGCCTCAAAATTACATAACAACTTCTGTCTGTTTGGAATTTTATCCTTACTTTATCACTTAAACTGGATATAAATAACACTTGAGAAGACAGGTCACCCATGTGGCAGCACATACTTCTCGGAACTTCTTGGAACATATGGAAATATTACATACATAGTGTCCCTAGATTACTGCTTTTGGAATCTCTCGTTTTAGGGATTCCCTTGATAAGGCATTCTTTTGTTGGTTTTTATTAGTCATTTGAACCCAAAGAATGTGCCTATCTTCTTAGGGAGCAATCAGGAACCTAACAAGATGCATATAATTTGGTGGGGGTTAAGTAGTGGTTTATTGACCACAAACATTGCTTTGTGTCCTGGAAATTCATACTGTCAACTATACTGGAGATTTAAAAAAAAAAAAAAAAAAAAAAAAAAAAGAATAGAGACTCCATGGAGGAGAAGCACAAAGGCTTCCTAAAGAAAGACCAATTGGGAGCACGACAGGCTGGCTCCGCCAGAAGTTGATAGTTTGTGGCAAAGTTAAAGGATTCTCTGGTTTGTCTGTTCAAGGCAGTGCTTTCTTAATGTTATAGTCAGGCTGTCAGCAAAGTGTGAAACCTTAAGTACTATGTAATGGTATCTTTAACGTTAACACTGCCACCCCGTTTCCACAGTTTCTGCAAGTAGACTGGAGAGAGAGAATGGCGGAGAGACAGTGGGTGGCAGCCCTGACCACTGGCATGGAGAGATGCCTGAGGAATTTGTAACAGGCTGTTTAGTGACTCTCCGGCATCCAGGCAAAGACACCCTTGATTAAGTAAATTTACTCCCTACTAGCCTCATTCGGGCTTCCATCCTCTATTATATTATTAAAGGAGGGGCACTTCCACATACCTTTTTCCTTTTCATTCTGTAGCAACTTTGCAAGCATCATATATGTCATCTTTCGGAAAATATTAATGGATTTTTCCACTGCAGACTTCGCACCTACACATTTAATCATCAGGTCAGCTAAATCTGTCTTGTCTGCATCCTGCAGTTCGCTCCAGGGTATAGCAAACTCATCTTCAGCAAAGAACTTGAACCGTTTCAGCTCCTCCTTTGTCATGTGGTCCAGGCCGGAAAACAACAGTATTTCCTTATATTTGCTCTCCATCTCACGGCCTCAGGATCAGCCTGGAAAGAAACCTCAGCTGTAAAATGACAGCACTCAACACAAGTCTACATTCAGGATATAGAAGGTGAGTGGTTAACAGAGACTATCCAAGATGACCAGGCAGTAAGCCTGCATTCGGTGAAATCGGGAAAAACAACAAAACAAAATCTATTCAAGTGTCAGAAAAGGACACTTTCAAAGGACATGTGATGACTCAGGAATTCTTAGGGTCTATGTTTCTGTCCTCTCTAAGGCAAATTTGTTAAAGCATATGACATGTGTATACACTAGGCATACAATTTAAAAATTTTGACATATGTATACATGAAATATACCAGTTTATTCACTCATGGGCCACATTTTGGTGTTCTGTCTTGTCAAAAATCAAGTTCATAAGATTCTTCTCCTGTGCTTCTCTCTAGAGATTTTAAATCTAATCTCTTAACCTGTACAACTATGGCCTATTCTGGATTCGCTTATGTATGGTATGAAATTATGCAAAGATCCTTTTGTTCATGTAGCAAGAATTTTCTGCAATCATATGGAGAAGGCCACGTCTTCTTCATTTGCCTCTGCCAAAAACCACTTTCCCATATATGTGTTGGTCTACTTAAGGATTCTTTCCCCTGTTCTTTAATTTGTCTCTCTGTTAATTTGGGATGTGTGTGATATTTTGAATGGGAACACTCAATAAAATGAAAGTGTCATCTGTGTCAATTAACATCCAAACTACATGCAAAACCTCAAGGAAAATTTCTAGGGATCATTCTAAAACCTGCACAGAAAGGTTAGAACAGACATATAGAAAATAAGTTAAAATATTCTCCAAGAAACACTACATTTACTATTTGTAAGCACTTTTACAAAGGTGTAACAAAGAAAATCAGAGCTTAAGTGGAAAAAAGTTGGCATAAAATCAAAGAAATACGGCATGCAAACAATATGTATAAATCTTTAAGAATGATCAGCAGTGAAAAGTGTTCAGATAAATATGAAATGATAATATTTCATCTTTATATCATAATAAATACTCACCTGGATTAAACACCTAAATAGGAACAGTAATACAGTTGAGAAAACCTGTTTTGTTTTTTTTTTGTTTTTTGTTTTTTGTTTTGTTTTTTAACTTTACTTTAAGGAACAGGAAAGTTTCCTAAACAATGTACAAAAAGAACAGGTTAGAGAGGCAGGAATGTATGAGAGTTCATTGAATTCATATTCTAAATTTCTTCATATAAAATACAAACAATGCAAACATCATAAAGGAGAAGGAGAAAGAAAGGTCCAAACTGAGAAGACACCACCTTGAGTGTCCATAATGAATAAATGCCTTGTATTTCAGAATATATGAGAAAACAAGTAAAATTATCAACAGTCCAAGTGAAAAGTGGTCAAAAGCTATGAATAAGCATATGTGATGAAGATATATGGAAATATCTTTGACATTACAGCCATGAGACATTACTAGTAATTAGTTACTTAGGAGAAAACAAGGTGACCAAGAGAGGGTGTTCACAAGAGGCTAAGACCTTGAGGGTCCCCAGTGCCAAAGCCAAAGTCAATGAGCTCTATAGAGTATGGTTAATGAGCCCTTAAACTGTCCTGGTAAAGACAGGTCAGGTTAGGAAGAGATGGGAATGGCTCAGCTTAGACAGGCAGTGCTCATGTGTAAAGCCCAAAATTACCATAAGCATCCTTTCCAACATAGAAAATACACCCAAAACAGTCACAGTCATAAATCTGCAAAAGTGTAACAGTCCTTTTGGTAACAGGGAGGAAGGAAATCTCCTCTGACTTAGCATGTGCTAGTCACCTCAGCATGCTTTCTGCTGTGAAACTTTAATCTTCCTAAACCCTTCTTTGATAAAAACATAATCATATTTAATCACATTTTATATGAAAAATTAGGACACCAATTTCTCTGACACTTGTTTATCTTATTTACAGACAATTTGAATTTTACTACAATTTACAAGTCTACTTAAAAAGTTCTACAGTATAGAGCGCCTGACTACTGTGCAGGAGGCTCTGGGTTCACTCGCCAGGACCACAGGACAGAACCGGGTTAGTTAGAGGGTGATCCTATGCGGAGGGAATGCATTCCTCTCTGATCGGCAGCCCCACGGCCAGCATTAGTCCAGTAGTTGAAGCTGTATTCTGGGAGCACAGTGCTGTGCTGTGCACGATACATACTCAAAGTGTTTACACAGGGGGCCTGGAAAAGGGGAAGAGAAAAACATATGTATATAGGCAGGACTGACTTATCTCTAAATTGGGAGGATTCTTCACACTACAGGAACGTGCCCAGTAAGGCATACCTAGAAAACACCAGCTATGCAGCAATTGTTGGTTAAGTTTGGTTTTCAAGGCAGAATGATTTGCCTGATGTCACGTGGCTTATAAAGCATGACCAGTTGGCCTAACCTCAAGTCTGAATCTAAGCCCTTTGTTCTTCCTCTTGCCAACTGTCTTTGTATTATTCAGAAAATGTGAAATAATACCTTTAAATTAAAACAAACCAAAACAAATCCTAGTGTGATTGGCTGTGATTTGAAAACAACCATCCCTTAAATGCCCATATGTAACTCTCTTGCAATTTTAATGATGATATAATAATTGTCATCTTTTTTTCTTGCCAAAACCATTTTTCTCTCTTTACAGGGGGTCTGCATAGCTGAAACCCACTGTCTATAGATATCTGCTTAACCTTCCCTGTGTTTATTCTATAAAATAGGACCTCGCCTGTTCCTGTCTGTTACACAAACTGTTTCCCTTTCTTCTCTCCTTGTTTACTTAGCAATTCAGTATTTTTTCTTTGTTTATTAGTTCATGTTCTGGGCTGGAACAAATGTGGCTTGTGGGCAAGGAGTCTTGTTGTTCATTTCTGCAGTCTTACCTCCTAAAATAGCATCTGTGAAATAACTGAAAGGACCAGGCCCCCAAAGTCATCAGTCCCAGGAACTAGGCAATGGGTCACCAATCTCAAGAATAAGAAAACCATAAAATTACCAAGGAATATCCTGGAGGTTACCACAAGAACGGGAAGGTATCTTATCTCAGGGTGGGGCATATGTACTGGGCAGCCCACCAACCTAACACTCCTGATGTTAATTAGCCAATCACTTTGTAACATGCTTGCTTGTTGAATATCATCCAATCCTGTAACTGCTAAGCTGGGAATTCCCAGTTCTTGCTCAATTCCCAGATAAAAACGTGCCATGTAACTGCTCGGGGCTCTCCTCTCTGATCCACTGCATCAGTGATGGTGGAGAGACTGAGCTTAAGCCAGAAAAAGCTTTTTGCTTTTGCATACGTGGTCTGGCTCCTGGTGGTCTTTGGGGACCTCAAGATCTTGGCACTACACAAGTATTTAATAAAACATTTGGTGAGTGAGTAGGCTAGGCTTCTCTAAATACAAACACAGCCTTCAGCTTCTCCGCATTCCACGCTGTTTTCAGGGTGCATTTGGTTTGATTAAGAAACCAATAGATTTTAGTGGGTTTTTATTCTATGTTGTATGTTTATATGAGTGAGTATATACCGTGTTTGTCTTTTTGCTTCTGGGACAACTCACTCAGGATGATCCTTTCCAGGTCCCACCATTTACCTGCAAATTTCATGATCTCCTTATTTTTCATTGCTGAGTAATACTCCATTGTATAGATGTACCACAGTTTCTGCATCCATTCTTCAGTTGTGGGGCATCTGGGCTGTTTCCAGCTTCTAGCTATTACAAATAAAGCTGCTACAAACATGGTTGAGCAAATGTCCTTTTTGTGTACTTGAGCCTCTTTTGGATATATGCCTAGGAGTGGTATGGCTGGATCTTGAGGAAGCGCTATTCCTAGTTGTCTGAGAAAGCACCAGATTGATTTACAGAGTGGTTGTACCAGTTTACATTCCCACCAGCAGTGGTGGAGGATTCCTCTTTCTCCACAACCTCTCCAGCATGTGTTGTCACTTGAGTTTTTGATCTTGGAGAATAAACCCACTAAAATCTGTACATCTAAACAAACTAAGCAAAAGAGAGGACCCTAACTAAAATGTTCAATCCCCATCCTGAAAGGCAAAGAGGATGGACATCAGAAGAAAAAGAAAACAGGAAACAACCTAGGAACCTGCTACAGAGGGCCTCTGAAGGCCAGAAGAAGAAAACAGGAAACAACCTCGGAACCTGCCACAGAGGGCATCTGAAAGCCTCTGCCGTGCAGACAGTCAAAGCAGATGCTGAGCCCGATGGCCAACTGTCGGGCAGAGTGAATGGAATTTTATGTAAGAAGTGGGAAATAGTAAGAGCTGGAGGGGATGGGAACTCCACAAGGAGAGCAACAGAACAAGAAAATTTGAACACAGGGAACTTCCCAGAGACTCATACTCCAGCCAAGGACTATTCATGGAGATAACCTAGAACCCTGACAATGCAGCCACTTCTGATGAGAACTGATAGACTAAGATCAGAAAGCAGGAGAGGAGGACTTCCCCTATCAGTGGACTTGGGGAGGGGCATGCATGCAGAAAGGGGGGGAGGGGGTACTGGGAGGGGAGGAAGGAGGGGCTTATGGGGGGATACAAAATGAATAAAGTGTAATTAATAAAAGTTAAATAAAAATTTTAAAAAAATATGAAAAAAAAAACCAACAGAACAAGATGGCAGCTAAATAAGGACCCTTAGCTACCATCTTCTCACATCAGCTATTTATACCCCAAACTACCCTCCTGATACCTAAAGAAGCTGACTCAAATTTCGACTGATAATAAGAAAAGATACATTGAAGAGATGGGAATGAAAGATTTGTTCATACTGACACGTGAGAGGAAGAAGGAATTAAGCCCAGGCATTACATTTTAATTCAGTACCAGTTTATCATAGTGAAGTGCCAGTACCTGGAAGAATTCTATAACCTATTCGCAAGGCTAAAGCAAGCAACTGGAACTGTGTAAGCCGGACTGCTGACTTCCGGATTCCACCCACAGGCAACAGGGCCCAAAAATTAGCCCAGAACTGTATTTATGGTAATGGGAAGCAGTGACCAACAGAAAGTAAAGGCCTTTAGGCCCAGGCCACAGCTCACAGAGGAAGATGACTGCACGCCAGAGAGGCAGACTCAAGTTTGGCTAGATTTTCACCCGCCTTGAAGCAGGCAAGGGACACATATCTTACTCGGACTACATAATTTTCTCTGTCTGTGAGACTTAGGTGTGGCCCAGTTTAGTGTCACCCTTGGTGTACTCTAGGCTTGGGCATCAGCTATCTTCAAGTTAGTGTCACCAGACAGCTCATCAAGATGTAGCTATCACCAAACAGAGACTTATGGCCCACAGGGATGTTGTCATATTCTGGCCTGTTTCTACTGGTGTGACATAGACCTGGGTGCACTCAGAATGAGTAAATTCTCCAGAAGAAATGCAGAGAGAGAGAGAGAGAGAGAGAGAGAGAGAGAGAGACAAGAAGCCAAAGACCTAGCAGCCCATTCAGGAAGTGGCTGTTGAGGGAGGTAGCAAAAGAGAAAAGAGAAGACTGTTCTAGAAGCTAAGAAACTACAATTCTTTAAATAAAATATAAAAAGAATCAAACTGTGTCTCTTTCATTTGTTTGTTTTGTTGTAAGGTTACATAAGGTGAGGGCTATAGATGTACCATGGAATGAGCCATGTGGAGTTACTAGTAACAAGTAGAGGGGACAAGGAAGGAAGGACGAAAGGCCAAGCCAACTCTTGCTGTAGAAAGGCCAGGGAAATGTGATTGAAGATGGGGTGGGGTGGTAGGAAATGGAGAAAATGATTTGTGCTTGCTTACTTGCTTGCTTTTTCTAACACACAAGAAATCAGACTTGTTTCATGCTGATGAGAATGATCTAGAAGGGGCGAGCTGTGGTGTAGAAGAACAAAAGGAGATTGCTCCTGTGAATGAGCCTCAAGAGGATTCCTCTGGAGCAAACCTTCTGAAACAAAGGAAGCCCACTCCTCATTTCCTGCATCTGATGCTGTGAGGGACAGATGCCTACCTTCTTCGTGCCAAGATTTCTCAGTTCTTCAAGGATTTCCAACAGTGTTCACTAGCTGCCTATGTCTGACAGCTAGACAGGCACAGACTCAAATCCTGGCTCTGCCATTTACTAGCTGTGTGACATCTGGGAAATTACAACCTTCTAAGGTGTCCATATCATCATGTGTAAAACGACTATTGCTATAATGACATGCAACTGAATCAAGAACTTGAGACAGAACCATGGAGAGTAGTCATTCAGTCAACATCAGCCATCAATATAAAAAGTGATAGACAGAATTAACAGCAGTGATATTGCATAACGCGTAACAGTTCGATCTGGGGTGGGAAGTGATGGCTTGTGTTAGAAACTGGGAAAAGAAGATGGATGGGTATTTTTCTAAACTTTATTTTGAAAAGACAATGGATGAAAAATATGAGGAAACATGGAGGTGCAAGCTTGGGATCTTGCAAGCTGGCTGATCGTCTGGGCTAAAACAGACAGCTCAGGGGCAGACACCACAGTTCTTGCGGGAGACTCCCAGTGCTGTGTGAGGATTTAAGTCACTGCAATAGAAGGTATCTCGGGGACCCTGCAAGAGGAACAGCAAAAAATGTCAGTCTCCTAAAAAGACTGGCAAGAAATCTTTAAGAGAGATTGAAGTCAAGAGAAATGAGTCCAATCAAGGGACTCCATGGGACAGAACTGAAGTGACAGTAAAGGAAATGTCAACTTTAACAGCCGATGCCATTTGCTCAGGTGCACATCCTCAGAGGATAAGCACCATGGCCAGTCCCCTCAGTCTTTGATTCCTTCGGAGAAACCATAACATCGCCCTGATCCAACACTGTCTCCCTTCTCATCTCTTGGTGCCCAGCATGTGTGCATGAAACTGTTTTACAGCACTTCTGGTAAGCACTGCTCTTTGCCCAAGGCACCATAAAGACTCTCATGTTCACGGGTGGTAGGATCCAGCTAAATTGGCTGACATTGTATTCTTCACATAGCCACAGGAAATAAAGTGATGTAGACAGTCCCTGTTGATTCATCTGAAAGTTACAGTGATGCAAATAAAGAAAAGGCTAAGAGGCTGTCAGGAGAGATAACAGATGACTTGCTGATACTAGCATAGCAAAGAGACCTGAGGCACCACCTGATTCCTGATCATTGCCAGACCATCTGACAGTGCATAGAGGTTGATGGTGAGGATGAAGAGTGCAGGTCACTCTGGTCCACACAAGTCTGACCCAAAGGTCTATGCTATAAGAGAGTATCCAAAATCCAAAACCCAACCAAAACAAATCCAAAAATCAAAACGGAACAGAAGATTTGCTGATGTCAGAGAGCAGACAAAATGCATAAATCCTCTGTCCTAACTTGGACTCCTCAGCCTAAATTTGGAGCTGTTGATGCAAACATCTCATTTCTAATTCAATGTGTCAACAATGATGATATAAATGATTACTGTGGCGGATCAGTTGTAACAATATAAGAGGAAATGAGAGGCTCTGTGTGTTGAGTAGCTACTTGAATCCGTGGAAGTGGAGACACAATTTAAAGTACAGGTAATGAAAATAATTCCAACAGAAGCAAGCTCCAGAAGCCATGAGGGCACATGAAGAACATCTAACTCTGCTTCATGATCACATAATCAGTCAAGCAGTGCAGGGCCCCTTTTTCTCTCACTGCAAGACTCACCCCTATACACCCACAGATGTGACCTCCAACAGGACCTTAGGAAGGAGGCATCTCTGCCCAGCACATTCTGTGCCCTTCAATATGTTACTTTTCCCGTCATGCAGCACCAACCACCACCTGAAACGCTATCCATTTTCCTTCCGTGTTCTAAAACCTACGACCGGTGAGGATAGCCACTGGTCTCTTTGCTGACAGAACTCACCTCTGTATAGTACACAGGAAGTCTCTAAAACATACGTAAAACATATATGACTAGAGAGTACTCTTACGGTTAAACTCAGCTTTCAACTTCCTGAGGTCTAGAGCCACATGACAGTGGGAGATAGTTTTGATTTAGTTAGCTGAGGTGGGAAGATGGACTCCATTCCCGGGGCTGGTATTCATCTCTCTCTGCTGGAACGTGGGTGCAGTGTGAAGAGCTGTCTGACTCTCCTGACGCTGTGACTTTCCCTATGTGCTGGCCTGTGACTTCAAACTGTGAGCCCAATTTAACCCTTTGTTCCCTAACTTTCTTTTCTTCAGGAAATTTTACTACAGCAACGGGAAACAGAAAAGGTACTTAAGAGAAAGAGCCAAAGCAGAGGGTAAACGAAAAAGAAAATACAGTCATCAAGAGATTTAAACAGAAACTACAACAATGACAACTGTGAAAATGAAAGTTTAACAAAACTTTAGGCATACTTTGCAAATGCAGTAGCAGAACTCTTTTTAAAGTTAATGGAGTGGTAAGGAATACAGCTGAAGAACACTTTTTGTGTAAGTGTAAACAGAAGACAATGGGATGGAGAGAAGAAAAAAATAAGAAAAATAAACTGTGTACTAGCATAAAAAATGACTACCTAATGTGTATTCACACAAGAGTGAGCAGAGAAAGCAGGAAGAAGCAGAGAATTAATGTCTAGGGTCAGAGAAAAACCCCAACAGAAGAACTCCAGCCTAGCAGTGCAATGCCCCAGGGACAATCTCCAGTCCTCCCAAACAAATGAAACATAGTCTAGTTGGATGAACAAGGGTACAGGAGATGAAGTTTGTTTTGTTTACCTGACCCTGAGCCAGGCACTGTAGTGGATGCAGTGCAAACCTTTAATCCTAGCACCTGGAACTGTGATCCAGGTGAATCACCAATTCAAGAGAAGTTTGGGATACAGAATGGGATACAAAATACTAAGTGTCCGTGGATTTAATCAGAAGTTGTGAAATGACTGCACCTGGGTATTAGAATCATCTGTGCTTGTGAAATGTGGGGACACTCAAAAATCACAAGAAGAGACATGAGAAAATTAACTTTTCAGCTTCACCTGCAGGAAGTTGAAGGTAGATTGTGGCATACTTAAAACTGGGGAAATAATTGTCTATTATCTTTAGAAAAGGATAACATGGCCAGGCACAGTGGTACACACCTGACATTTCGCCACTTGAGAAGATGAGGTAAGAGAATTGCTTCAAGTTGGTCTACGTGGCAGGTTCTATGCCAGCCAGAGCTTCAAAGAGAGATCCTGCCTCAAGACATAAAACCAAAACCAAAAGGCTGAACTAGCTTCTGCCAGGGAGTGGGATTTGAAGTAGGAATATATGAAGCACAGATTTATTCTTTTTTCACCCAGTGCAAACGGACTAAAACTAAGGCCATTTTGAATGCTAGGCCAGCACTCTAACACTGAACAAAATCCCTATCCCAAAAGATACTCTTCCTATGTGTATTGTATTATTTTAATTTTAAGCTAGAACAATATATTAATTTGATAAGAATAAGGATTACATCTAAAACATAAGTGGCTCCGCTAATTCTACTATTCCATCACCCCCGGGAATCATGTACAATGATGTCAACACCATTGGGGAGAAAGGCACTTGGACTCATCCTATTCAGAGTCAATTTTTTTTTAATTTTATTGAGACATAATTCCCACTCTGTATCCCAAACTTTCCTTGAACTGGTGATTCACTTGGCTCATATCTCCAGGCACCAGACGGCTTAATGGTTTGCAATACATGTACTGTAGTGCATGGCTCAGGGTCAGATTCTCACTAAGAAGGAATTCTGTAGAGCAGAAGGTCCAGTGAAACAGGTTTTGTCACATATATATATATATATATATATATATATATATATATATATATATATATCACATACAATATACATGAGCATGGAGTGCATAATTGCTTCAGACACAAAGTGAAACTTAATTACTCAGCTGCTGAGAGCTAAACTTTCCCCAGGTTATCACACATAACAATACAGTAGCTTTCCCTTATACTTAAGCTGCTGGAACCAGAATGAAATAAAGACATGGAATACCCTGCTCAGAAATACTCCACTAGCTTCTGTTTGAGTCTATTGTTTTCTGCTAAGATGTCCATTTTATTTCCCTGTGTATGCCTTGCCTTTTTAGAACATCTGGGAATAATTCCAAACCCAATATGCAAACCTATTGTTAAGAATACTAACAGATTAGGCAAATCCTAGAAAGGTAGGTCCAAAATCCTCCAAGCCCACCCGTTCCTATTTCTTGCTCATCCTATTTTATCCTGAACCTGTCATACAGCTCAAAACACAGCTAAATTTCCTTCCATAGAAGAATCAATAACCTCAAATTGCTCAAGATTCTTACTGCAAACAACAGAATTGACTCCAGCTAGTTTAATAAAGTCTGTTTTCTTCAAAATAATAGCCTCTCAGAGATCACTAAAGGATGAAGGAACAAAGTCTTTTCACACAGAAAAGGGCCCCTCCCCATTCTCCCCCACCCACACCTCAAACCGCAGAGGAAGCTCACTGATGCTGGCACCTGCAGAAGTCAAGATCTGGCTCCACAGCAACTGCTCCAATGTCAGCACTAATGCTGTTTCTGTGTCAACAATCCTATCGCCACTTCACTTGGTGCCTAAAAGCCAATCACCCTAAAGAAGCCGTATGGACAAGATGGACGTGCTACATGTTTAGATTCTGATACAAAATACGTCAGACTCAGCCTCATCTGGAAAGCACCCATCAGGGCAAGCCCTCAACTGCTCAAGACAACTGCACTGCAAAAGAAGATGAAAATTGGACTTAACTTCTGGGTTGGGGAGGAAGGACTATTACATGTGAAGGATTTGTAAGATGCTGGAAAGCCCTAAATGTGACATGTGCCCAGTTAAAAAATAATAATAATAATCCAAAGAGGAAGAGATTTGAAGGCTAACCTAAAATGCCAGGTCAAGAAACCATGAGAATAATGGCATTGCGACAAAAACAGGAAGAGGAGAAGGCCAGGGCAGGTGATGAGAATGTGGGCTGCGCATACGAAGTGTTGAATTTGAGGGTACTCATGAGATATGCAAATAGAGAGCTTTAATTGAATATATGAGCCTGGAGCTTTAGATGAAAGGTCAGAACTCTAGGTAATGCGGACGGCGTCAGAATACAGATGGCAACTGACGCTATAAAGAGGATGTGGCTGTGAGGAGGGGAGCGAGCTGGAAGAATCCCATAGAGGCTCACAGAGCTCAGACAGCATGGCGCTGGGCAGAAGAAGCGTAGAGAAGGGAAACTTACAAAGAAAGGTCAGAGCACTAGAAGAAAGAAGCAGAAGCTTGTAGGAACCAGAAGACGGGATAAAGAAGGACATGGGGACCAACAGTATAGAAAACATTTGAAACTTGATAAGATAACATATCTCTAATGTTCTTACTACTATAGCTGCAGTAAAAGGATACCTGTGTGGACACACACTCACACACACACAGAGTTTAATTAGCTTGGTTACAGGATGATCATTTCACAAGGTACATACACATGAAGACACCACATTATGTCCTGTGAACTCATACCAGTTATCTGTGTTGATTAGAGCTCAAAAAGCCAGAGAGAAAGGTTTCAGATCTCATAAATTCTGTTCAGATTTAGGAAATGTGCAATTGGTTATTTCCTACAGTTTTTACCCCTCATTTTCTGACTTCTGGTCTAGGTTGCTTTGTGTATGCTGAAATAGAGATGAACAGACAAACGGTACAACACAGAAATAATGTCATTCAAGAAAGTTCTAGGCTTCTGGAGTTGCAGAGTCATACACCATTGTCTCCTTGTGAAGTGTTCTCCTTACCTACAGCCTGCACACAGGCCTTTGTTTCTGGTGTGTGTTGTTCTGCTCTCATTCTGTACACTCACCTAACAGTCCATGGTTAGACCATCCTCCACAACCCTTATTCCTCTACACTGAGTTCCTGCTGGCTTGAAAAGATCTCGCCATTCTTTTTTTCCTTCTTCTGTTCCTTCCTTCTTTTCTTTTTTTCCTTCCTTCCTTCCTTCCTTCCTTCCTTCCTTCCTTCCTTCCTTCCTTTCTTTCTTTCTTTCTTTCTTTCTTTCTTTCTTTCTTTCTTTCTTTCTTTTTGAGACAGGGTTTCCCTATGTAGCTTTGGCTATCCTGGACTCACTTTGTAGACAAGTCTGGCCTTGAACTTACTGAGGCTCTGCCCTTCTCTGCCTCCCAGAGTGCTGGGATTACAGGTTTGCACCACCACACTGGGCTCTTTCCATTATTTTCATCCCCCTTTATTAGATCAATTACTTACACAGCCAGCTCTGTCTCTATAGTTCTCTTCTTCCAGAACTATTCTCAAGTGCCCCAAGCTCAAATCCAGGATTCCCAGATCTTCCCATCACAATAACATAATACACGGAGGTTCCTGATATTTGCCACCATACCATACAGATGAAAACACACATTAGCTCATGTGACCTTGAGTTAAGTCCCTTGGCCTTCTAAAGCACCTTGTCTGTGAGAGTGATTGAGTATTCCTATGGGAGCATTATGAAAAATGAAAGCACTTAAAATATTAGGAAATAACAACTGAAAAATATAAAACATTCAGCAAACACCATGCGTTAGTACTAGTTTTATGACACTCTTCTGTGTCATTTTCATCAAAATGTAAAGTATGCAGACACCATATTTGAATATTGTTTAGAAATTAGTGTAAAAATCCAGCCAGCCATGGATTAAAAAGTGGAGGTGGAAAGATCATTTTAAAGCCATCTTTGGCTACAATGTAAGTTCAAGGGCAATGTGGGCTCCCATAAGTCCATGTTTCAAAAATAATAATAAACAAAGAGAACGAAACATACTGAGTCCTCAACCCTCAACGGTTAAGTGCATGATTTTTTACTAATATCCCCAAAATCATTCCACACCCAACTTAACATGACTCTTGTTTAACCCATGCTCTAAAATTCAAGACGTGCAATGACCCTGCTAACGTCTTCAACCAAAACGTCAGAGTCTTTGATCCCTCCCTCGCTCTTGACCCTCTGCGTCTGTTCAGTGTGACTCGTATTCTTTACCAGTGACAAGGATGAGTCAGAGGTGAAGGTAGTGCGGGACATGACAGACAGTTAAGAGGACACAGTCGACCTGTGCAAGTGAGGTCTGGACAAAAGGACCAAGCCTGTGCTGAACTTCAGGATACCTGTGGAAAAGAACAGGTTTCCTTTTCTAATTTACAGCCAACATTTATAATCATCATTTGCTAATGAGCTTTTAATGATAATAATCTATCACTCCATTTCTGTATATAAAAGACAGGTTCTTCTCTTGCAGTTTCCTTCATAATTAGAAACTTTCGACTTCTGCTTGCCTATCCCTTGTCTCCCACCTACCATGTCAGGGGAGATAAATGCTACAAAATTATGGGAAGAGTTAATGCAACTGGTGATAAAATAGATGACTGACAGTTACCAAGGCTCCATATGGGCAGAGAAGGGAGAGACAAAGACAGACAGAGTAATTTGGGTATACTCAGGCTAACAGAAGGTCCAGAGGATTGAACTGCCCTGACAAAGAAAGCAATGTGAGTTGTGTACATGTGTGTGTAGTGTGTGTGTGTGTGTGTGTGTGTGTGTGTGTGTGTGTGTGTGTGTG
>NW_026592439.1:2208954-2246930 GCF_907164565.1 Psammomys obesus | reverse complement strand
GTGTGTGTGTGTGTGTGTGTGTGTGTGTGTGTGTGTGTGTGTGTGTGACATGAGATCTTTGTCTCTGGTACTTGATTTCTGTATCTTCCTAGGAATTGGCCAAGATGTTTTTATCAATAAAGTGACATAACTGAGCACCACAAATATGAACATACTAGGATTCCCATAAGCCAATCAAGCCTATCATTTATTGACTCCTAATGTCAAGGGCTTCAGCCTGATTCTCTAATTAGGTTCTAAGACATGTACTTCTGCAGATTGGTAGACAACAACTCCAATGTTGATGGAGTCGTGATGTCCAGATACCCATTGCCTCTTTTCTCTGTGTTGATAGCTAAAACACGTACATACATACATGCATATCCACTTCTCATATTTTATTTATTTTGTGTCATCATCTTTACTTTGTTTTTTATTCGAAGATGACATTTAAAAAACCTGATTGGTAGCTGTCACACACATAATACACAGAACATGATACATGATTACCATAGTCTGGGTGACTTTTTCTGGCTTGGGAGATCACTGTTCCTGAGCCTCTAACTTCAATGATTACAATCATTGTTTCAAGTTATTAATGACTCCTAACAATTCCACAAAGTAATGTCATATCCATTTTGAAAATGGGTAAATAGAGGCCTAGTTTTCTTTTGGGCATGACCTAAGGTCATATGAGTAATACATTGTAGAAAAAAAATCCTAAACTTGAGCCAGAAGAAACCACAGCCCAAACTCTCACACCTTAACACATCACCCCACACTGCTTCATGGTAGCAGAGTGAGTGAAATCAGCAATAACCAAGGACGAAAACTGGAGCACGGAGGTGAAAAGCAGCTGTCTTACTAAGACTCCTCCAAGCTAGCTTAGTTTTACAACCTCCCAGGCTTCCCTGCTCAGTCTCTGCCTGGCATTTCCTGAGTTCTTCATCCTTTCCATAGTTTATTTTCTTCTGTAGACATCACAAAACAAAGACCAGCTACTCTCTTGAAGTTATATACCAGTCCACACAAAAATGGCCCTCCAGGATATGTCTTCCTGAAACCATGAAGCCCATGATCAAAAAGGCAGGCAAAGAATTTGCTACCATGAACTTACTCTTCTAGGACTTCTGCAAACCACTTTCCATTCACCCCTGCCCTACTTACTCTACCTATTTGTGGTTCAGTAACTGTCCACTTCATTGTAACTGCACTGCAAATTGTCACCAGCCAGATCCTCCAATCCTATAACCCATCCCCCAGCTAAGAGTACATGCTGCTGACAGCTGAGTTATGTACCAGAATCATCTTCTGCAGAGGGAGCCACCTTGCCCATGGTCACGTCACTGCCTGTGGTCAGCTAGGATACAATTGTTAGCTTATGGAAAGGCTGCCCCAGCTAGGGACAGCTGGAAAAATTCCAAGCCTGAGGGGACCTGCAGAATGGCTTCTGCAGCTGCCATTATGAAGGCAAGTGAGTTCAGCTTCTCCCTCTGTCCAATGGAGTTTCCCGTTCTCGTTTACAAATGCTCCTGTGACTCCCACAGGCAAACCTCAGCAACTGTGTCTTGGAAAGTCAACCTAATATGATACTTGACTCCTAACTTCAGTCATATCTACAAATACTGTCACTTTAACTAAAGTGTACGACTGTAGTGTAGAGACATACTAAAAGGCACATGGATATAATGTCTAGTAACATATAAAGAGGTAAATAAAGTATAAATTCAAATCTATGAACCATTCCTTCCTGTGTGCAATTTAAAGTGCTTGTTCATATGTCATAGCTTTGCAGTTTTAATGGTTTAGTGAATATTGGCTCTTGGATATCCTGCCTTTCATATTTGTACTTCCTTGCTTTTAGCGTCTACATTACGAGGTTTAGATACTTTCTAAGCTTTACCTCCCATCTACAACCTGAAAATTTGTACTGTCTTTGTATATGCTCCTGTGTATGTGTTGGTGTGCACGCATGTGGTTTGTGAGTACATATAATGGTGTGTATGTGCACACGTGTGTGAAAGTGTGTCCGCATGAATGTGTTTGTGAATGTACTGGCTGTACGTGCGTGTGCACGTTGGTATATGAAGGGGTCTGTGTCAATGTGTGCGCATGTATGTGTATAGTTGTATCTGTGTGGCGTGTGCATGTACACCTGTAGACATGGATTCTGTGTGTATGTGCACATGTATATCTGTGTGCATGTATGTGCATTTATTTGTAGGTGTTTGCATGTTCTGTACTTATAGGTATATGTTGTGCATGTTTATGCGTGAGTGTATTAGTAAGTGTGGGGGTGTGTGTGTGGTGTATGTATTTATGTGTACAGGTGAGTTCCTGTAGAATCTCAAATAGAGAGCTGGACCACTCCCTCCCCTGCCCCAGGCCTTCAAACCCCCACCTGTGCCCATACCAGGGGAGGTTACATAGTTGCATACAGGTTGAACTTCCCCTTTCCTTACAAGGTCATGTCCAGCAAGCACCTGGAATTCCTCTTCATACAAATAAAGTCCCTACCCACTCCCCAAAGGTTTAAATAGCCTTTGTTCCCCACCACCACCCAATTAAACAAGCTGCTCGGTGAAGCCTACCTCCCAAGAGTCTGTTCTCACTGTGGGAAGTCCCCATGACCCCAGCCATTCCTGCCTTGCTTTCTCTCAGGCCTCAGGTCTGATCACACTGTCAAGGGAGGGGGAGTACAGTGGGAACAGCACCTCTTGACAGATGTCTGTGTTGGCTTTCTTCCTCAATCTCTCCCCAGTCTTGTGTTTTGGGACAGAATTGTTCATTTATCCTGGAACTCACTGTTTTGGCTTAGGTAGCTGGCCAACCAGCAGGAGAAATCCAATCTACCTAGGTCTGCTTCTCAAGCACCTGGGAGAAAGGTGGGTTCTGGAGTTCTAATCTAATTTCACAGTAAACAGTTTACCCACTGAGACATTTCTCCAGCCGTTGCATATCATCTAGATCATATACTGCTGGTGGCACACAGAGATGTAATATGTTTGAAATGTAAGAGAAATTATCTATTCATTTTGAAAATATACATATTCCAACATAATGTTCCCATCCCTGGTAGAAGCTTTCAACCACCCTGATTGGTAGAACCCAGGGAGGGGACGGGAAAGACAGGAGAGAGGGAGAAGATGCGGGACAGTGATGGCAATGGGAGGGAGAAAGAGAAAGGGGAGATAACATCTGCAGAGAGCACTATATGATACCTAGGAAAATGAACGACAAACAACATGAATAAGACTGACAATATCTGTAAATGAGTAATTATACATAGTATACATATGTGTATGTATGTATACATATGACCTCATTTTGAAAGTATAAAATTTATACAATACAGACTGATAACCACAGTACTCAGTAGGCATTTCAGGAAGGCAGAAAGTGGACGAGAGTGGGTGACAATATGGGGCTGTAGGAGCCCTGACACTATTCTGTTCTACAACTGTGTGGTGGGTCCATGTTTACTTGCTGTACTCCCGAATTCTTACACCGTCAATAAGTGCCTATCACTATTATATGTATTTCTGTGCAGTAGTCAAGTATTTTAAGAAACAATATTCTCAGTGTGGGAATTGTTTTAAAATTACTGGTAACTTAACAGCTAAACACCACCCCTCCCTTTTAGCTATTTATGAAAGTTTACATTTTCAAATCAAATTTCCAAAGTTAAGGATTGTTTTTAACTGTCTGCTTTGTACCTATAATTTATTTTCAGTAGATTATTCTGGTTGCTTATGTTAGCAAAAAAAGAGAAGTATAGATTCTCAAAAAACATACAATTTTTCTTGTGTTTTACCATTTATTTTATTAAGCTCATTTGTTCTTACCTTTGTTCTTGTTACAAAAACACTTTAAAGGATTGCTTCAAAAATCAGAAAATTTAGACAAACAAAAGTAGGATTAAAAAAAAAAAAAAACACTCACAGTCCCACTGTTGAGAGTGTGAATCTCTTGCCAAGTGATTTTCATTGCTCTGTATGAATTAATATAATTATGGCTATTTTGGTACAAATGTCCTACAACTTACCATGATTCATTTAGTTAATCTCAATTCAAAGGGAACAAAAAACTTTCAGGTCTGCCCCCTGTTTTCCTCTGCATCCTAAAGAATTTGTAGACTATTGCCAAGGTAGGAAATATATGGAACCTGGATGGAAAATGCTTTTCAAGGGTCAACCCCAATCAACTTGTTTGGTTCCTTGAGCCAACACCACACTCTGAATTCTGCTATGGAGTAGGTGGTATCTTACATCTGCCATTTGGGGCCCCATGGCCTCTATTCATGACTGAGTTCCTCTTGTTCATTCAGTTTCACAGCTGGACATTTTATAATACATTCTATTCCAACCTGCACATTAATTAATTAATTCATCTGTTTTCTTTGCAGCCTATACTGAAAAGTACCTTCTTCACCCTGTAGCTATACCATCAAGGCAGACAGTCTGTGTGACCTGAAATCTTTAAGACCTCATGTTTGCTTTGCAGTTGAAAAAAAAATTAAACCTACCATTAAAAATAGCTTCATGATTTTTAGGCAATTTGTAATGGCAAGAGACATTTCAAAATGTAATCACCTAATTAAAAATATTCTACTTTGTATATTATTACGAACTCCCTAAAGATGCAAGACCATGGAAAAGAAAATCATATAACCTTTAATTTAGTACTTTAGGCAGTAGTTGTCCTGTCATGGTTATTATGCTGATGAGAAAAGGGACCAAGCTGAGAAGAAACTGTATAGTACAGAATAGTGTCTGGGTCTCATATATTAAGTCACAATAAACTTTGAAACATCTCTTCACACATTTATGAATACTGTCAAGTGTCCCAGTCAAGTGTGGGTCCAGACGCTGGGAAGACTTCTACCAAGAGAAAGGGTGCTGTTTTCTATAACAGCATGAGTTTTGCCTAGATCCTCATGCATGACTGATGTTATCCATCCTTGATGCTACCAAATGCTAAAAGGATCCTTCTTGAATCAGCTGTCCAAGCCCTCCTATCTGTGATTCAGAGGAAGCAATGGTATGGTTGGAAGGGGAGGGGTGTGTGTGTGTGTGTGTGTGTGTGTGTGTGTGTGTGAGTGTTCAAGTCTACTTCTTACATTTACTGGCCTCAATGACCCTTATCTATAAAATAAATACATAAAGACTATTTAGCAGAAATATTTTAAAGAGAAACAGGATGTCAGAATATCACTCCCAGCACAATGACAAGCACATATCATTGTTGGATGCCAGGGCAATGTATGCCAGAGGAAAAATAATCTATGATTTAAATGAAATGCTTTTCATTTCTACCTTGATGTTTTTGTGGACTTTGGTGCTACTTTTCCACAGTCTTGTTTTCCAGCTGTAAGACACATTTTAAAATTGCTTCTTAGCAAGATTGCTTCTCTAAACATGTCCTAACTCCTCTGGCCCACTAACACTTCCACAGCATATGATCATACATAGAACTGCCAACAGCACTCTCAGACCGGCACAGCAGAAGCAACCAGTGACCAGTGAGAGCCAGAGCTGGCAGGACTGAAGCTTGCTAGTGTTGTGTGGCTGTGCCTGGCGCTGCAAATGTATGATCCCGAGTGTTTCTAGCCGCAAGGAAAGGGTTGTTTCCATGGGTTCAGTATAAAGAAGCTACTCAGAAATTCAATAGACCTTCTGCAACAAAATAAAAGCAACAAAAGAGCCAAAACTAAAAACTAAATAATAAAATAATAGCCACACAGGAAACAAATAAACAAACAAAACAGACCCCAAACCAATACTGCCTTCATCCTTAAATCTCCTGTATGCTGCTATCTCAGTGAGTTCCTAGACAGTGGGTCTCTCTGGGTGAAACAACTCCAAAGCTCAGAGAAACAGAAGCCCCACTGGGCTTCTCTTTAAGCTTACAAGAAAAAAAAAAAAAAAAAAGCTTTGAAGTACAGGAAACATAAGGTCAAATTTTTCTGCCAAGCTCAGGCAAACCACTACATGAAGTAGTTTGCATAGTCTCTGAGACCTGCTATCCTTCAGTGGCCATTTGCCATTGTTATGCTGCCAGGCAGCACCCAGCCCCACTTGGAAGAAAATGCTTTATATTTTGCCAGTTCCTTGCCCATACATCTTGTATGGGATTGTTTCTAAACAAATGAGTGAGATAGAGGGTTCTAATTTCATAGCTACTTCATTGTGCTCTATATTCATCCCAGTCTCTTCTTCTTCCAGGCAACAGCTCAAAGCATCATCTTCAGGATGAACTCCCCACACACAGACCCACAGTCTCACAGCAAACCACAGTAGAGTTAGAAGGGGCATGAAAAGATGCTGTGAGACAAAGAGCACAAAACAATGCAAGTGAGAATGGACTTTGAAATCAGAGAGGCAGGGATTCAAAGTTCATCTCTGCACTTAGCAGAGTTAGCAGGATAAATATGCCAGCTCACTTGTCCTGCCTCTAAGTCCATAACTGTCAGGCAGAGCGTTATCAGTACTGATCTCCTAGGGATAGTGGGTAAATCATATACTTTAACACGTGTGGAACACTTAGATATGTTTTGCTAGTTGGCACAAACTAGAGTTGTGAGCTCACATCACAAACGTGATGACTTGATTTTCAAACTCAATAACTGTAGAGACGAGGAGTCCAAGATATGTGGCCAGCAGCATGCACAGTATCTGAGGGACAGAGGATCTGAAACTTTGTAATTAGTGAATGGAGTGGTGGCTGCTGACAGAACATTGACATTGAGGCTTCCTGGGCGAGAGGGAACAACCCGTGAGCTGGGACACATTGGATCCAGGTCACGTGTGGATGGGAGTCTGAAAGTGGGGGAATATTCAATCCTCCTGAACCTCCCCTTGTCCCAAGCACAGGCCTCCCTGCTCTGTAGAGGAAGCAGTGCTTGCCCCAAGCATGAGCTTCCATGCTCTGTGACTGAGATAGCAGAGGCAGTTGCCCCTAACAGGAGCCTCAGGGCTCGGTGATTGAGACTGCAGGGGTGGCTGCCCTAAGTACAGGTCTCTCTTCCTGGCAGACAAACAGCGGACACCATTGAGCTGATGGATCTCCTACACTTTCATTTGCCTCTGCAGACCCAAATCTGAGAGTAGAGATCAGGGGGAACCCCTGTGCTTTCCACATAGGCCCACAAGCAAGTGAGGGCACTTTCAAGTGAGTGCATGCTAAGCCCCAGATCCAGAGTCCCTCTACTCTAGCAGCCAGGCATCAGATCCTTCCCACCAACACCCCTACTGTGGGCAACATAAGGGACCCTTGGGACAGCATTCTCAACATTGAAGCCACAGTTCTGTGGGTCTCCCAGTGGAGTCCAGGCAAACAATTCCTGGAGTCAAGATGGTGCAACCCAGACAGAACTGAATACCAGGAAGACAGACCTGTGGGCCACTGAGGCATTCTGGGCACCTGCACATGCACATTGTACCTACAGACGGCGACAGCACCCCTACCTGCACTGACACTCCACCTTCCAGGCCTCTACACGCTCTAGCACCCTGTCCTTCAAGGCACACTTCCATGAACACCCCTGTGCTTGCACATATGTGCCTGCGACCTTCCTCTCTTAGCTACAGTTGAAACACCAACATCCGCTCTTGAACTGGTGGACCTCTCTCATCTTCCTGAAGAATGTTCCAGACTCCAGAAATAAACAGACCCAGGCTGAAGTACAGACTCCAGGAACAAACAGTGAAGGTTACAGATAAGCAGATGGCTAGAGGTCGGTGTAAGAACACATACAACAAAATTCAGGACATCATGGCTTCACAGGTAACCCCCCAAAAATCAAGGGATATTTACTTCAACAGAAACACAGGAAAATGATCTCAAATCTATACTTATTCAGTTATTAGAGGCAAATAAAGAGGAAATATACAAAGCTCAGGCAAATACAGCCAAACAAATAGAGGCACAAGTAGAGGCATATAGAGAGGAAACAAACAAAAAATTAGAGGATATCATGGAAAGACAGGAATCCACATTAAAACAGATGAAGGAAATGGTGCAAGACATGAAAACAGATTAGAATCAATAAAAAAAAAAAAACAAACAGGGAAAAAACCCTGGAGCTGGAGAACTTAGAGAAAATATCAAAAACCACAATGGTAGACATCACCAATAGAATACAGGAGATGGAAGACAGAATCTCAGGCGCTGAAGATACAATTGCAGAAATTGATTCATCTCTCAAAGAAAAAATAAAACAGGAACAGTTCCAAACACAAAACATCCAAGAAATCAATGATGCCATGAAAAGATGAACTCTAAGAATAATAGGAATAGATGAAAAAGAAGATTCCAGGCTACACGGTCCAGAAAATATTTTCAGGAAAATCATAGAAGAGAAATTTCCCAACTTAAAGAAAGAGATGTCCATAAATATACAAGAGACCTACAGAACACCAAATAGACTAGACCAGAAAAGAAACTCCTTACATCACATAATAGTCAAAACACTAAATCTATAGAAACAAAGAAAAAAATATTAAAAGCAGCAAGGGGAAAAGGCCAAGTAACATATAAAGGTAGACTTATCAGAATCACAACAGACTTCTCAGCAGAAAACTATGAAAGCCAGAAGGGCCTGGGCAGGTGGCATGCAGACTCTTAAGAGACCACAGATGCCAACCCAGACTACTATACCCTGTAAAGCTTACAAACAACATAGATGGAGAAAACAAAATATTCCATGACAAAACTAAACTTAAACAATACCTGCAAAGCAACCCAGCCCTATAGAAGATATTAGAAGGAAAGCTCTCATCCAACAAAATCAATTGAACCTAAGAAAACACAGAATATAGATAACTTCCCAACAAAAAAAAAGTAGAAGAAAGCAAGCATAGAAACACGGTAACACCACCAACTCCACAAAAAAGGAACTAACATTCATTGGTCATTATTATCTATCAATATCAATGGACTCAACTCTCCAATAAAAAGACACAGACTGAGAATGGTTGTGGAAACAGGATCCAACATTCTGCTTCAACCAAGAAATACACCTATGCAACAAAGATAAGCACTATCTCAGAGTAAAGGATAGAAAAAAGGTTTTTCAAGCAAACAGGCCCAGAAAACAAGTTGGGGTAGCTATTCTAATATCTAATAAAATAGACTTTCAACCAAAATTAATCAAAAAAGATAAGGAAGGGCACTTCATTCTCATCAAAGGAAATCCACCAGGAAGACATCACAATCCTGAATATCTACGCCCCAAACACAAGGGCACTTGCATTTGTAAATGAAACATTAAAGCTTAAATCACACATCGTTCCCAACACCTTAATAGTGGGAGACTTCAACACCCCACTCTCACCGAGGGACAGATCATCTATACAGAAACTAACTAGGGAAGTAATGACACTTACTGAGGTCCTAAATCAAATGGACCTAGTAGATGTCTACAGAACTTTTCACCCAAATTCAAAAGAGTATATATTCTTCTCAGCACCTTATGGAACCTTCTCAAAAACTGACCATATAGTCAGGCACAAGGCAAGCCTCAACAGATACAAGAAGATTGAAATAATCCCTTGTATACTATCAGACCACCATGGCCTAAAACTAGACCTCAACAACAACAGAAATAACAAAAAGCCTACATACACATGGAAACTAAACAACTCTTAACTCACTGACAGCTTGATCAGGGAAGAAATAAAAAAGGAAATTACAGACTTCCTGAAATTCAATGAAAGTGAAGCCACAACTTCCTCAAACTTATGGGACACAATAAAAGCAATGTTGAGAGAAAAGTTCATTGCACTAAGTGCCTTCATAAAGAAGTTTGAGATATCTCATACTAGCAACTTAACAGCACACCTAAAAACCCTAGAAAAAAAAAAAAGAAGCAGACACACCCAAGAGGAGTAGACAGCTGGAAATAATCAAACTCAGAAATCAATGAATTAGAAACAAAGAAAACAATTCATAGAATCAATGATACCAAGAGCTGGTTCTTTGAGAAAATCAACAAGATAGACAAGCCCTTAGCCAAACTAACTAAAAGGCTGAGAGAAACTATTGAAATTAGAAACAAAAGGAGGAACATAACAACAGACACTGAGGAAATCCAAACAATCATTATGTCTTACTACAAAAGCCTATATGACACAAAATTTGAAATCTAAATTAAATGGACAATTTTCTTGATAGATTCCATTTACCAAAATTAAATCAAGAACAGGTAAATAGATTAAATAGTCCTATATCCCCCCAAAAAATAGAAGCAGTCATCAAAAATCTCCCTTCTAAAAAAAAAGCCCAAGGCCAGATGGTTTCAGTGCAGAATTCTACCAGACCTTCAAAGAAGAGCTAACTCCAATTTTCTTCAATCTAGTCCACAAAATAGAAACAGAAGGAACATTATCAATGAAGCCAGTCACCTTCTTTCTATGAAGCCAGTCACCTTCATACCTAAACCACACAAAGACCCAACAAAAAAGTGAAATTCAGACCTATCTCTCTTATGAACATTGACACAAAAATACTCAATAAAATACCTGCAAACCGAATCCAAGGACACATAAAAGATATCTTGACCAAACAGGCTTCATCCCAGGTATGAAGGAGTGGTTCAAAATATGGAAATCCATCAATATAATCCACCATATAAACAAACTGAAGAAGAAAAATGACGTGATCATCTCCTTAGATGCATTTGACAGAATCCAACACCCATTCGTGTTTAAAGTCTGGTGAGATCAGGGACACAAGGCACAAATGTAAACATGGTTAAGGCAATATACAGCAAGCCTATAGCTAACATCAAACTAAACAGAGAAAAACTTAAATAAATCCCACTGAAATCAGGGACAAGGCAAGGCTGCCCACTCTCTCCATATCTCTTCAACATAGTACTTGCAGTCCTAGCTAGAGCAATAAGACAACTAAAGGAGATCAAGGGGATACAAATCAGAAAGGAAAAAGTCAAAGTAATCACTATTTGCAGATGATATGATAGTATAACTGAGTGATCCCAAAAATTCTACCAGAGAACTCCTTCAGCTGATAAACACCCTCAGCAAAGTAGCTGGATAAAAAATTAATTAAAAAAAAATGAGGAGCCCTCCTGTATATGAAAGACAAAACGGCCAAGAAAGAAACTAGAGAAACTACACCCTTCACAATAGCCAAAAATACATAAAGTAACTTGGTGTGACTCTAAACAAGGAAGTGAAAGACCAGTTTGAAAAAAAAACTTCAAGTAGAAGAAAGAAATTGAAGAAGATATCAGAAAATGGAAGGATTTGCCATGCTACTGGATCAGTAGAATTAGCAATGACCATCCTGCCAAAAGCAATCTACAGATTCAATACAATTCCCATCAATATACCAAGACAATTCTTTATAGACCTTGAAAGAACAATTCTCAATTTTATATGGAAAAAAAAAACAAAACAACAACCCAGAATTCCTAAAACAATCCTGTACAACAACAGATCTTCTGGCGGCATCTCCATTCCTGAACTCAAGCTGCATTATAGAGCAATAATAATAATAAAACTGCATGGTATTGGCAAAGAAACAGAATGGTGAATCAATGGAATTGAAGAGAAGACCTAGAAATAAACCCACACACCTACAGAACTTGATTTTTGACAAAGAAGCCAAAACCATACAATGGAAAAAAGATAGTACCTTCAACAAATGGTGCTGGTCTTCATGTAGAAAAATGCAAATAGATCCATATTTATCATCCTATACAAAACTAAAGCCCAACTGGATTAAAGACCTCAACATAAAAGCACACACTAAATCTGTTAAAAGAAAAAGTGGGGAAGAGCCTTGAACTCATTGGCAAAGGACACAACTTCCTGAACAGAACACCAACAGCACAGGCTCTAAGATCATCAATCAATAAATGGGACCTCATGAAACTGGAAAGCTTCTGTAAAGCAAAGGACAGTGTCATTAGAACAAACTGACAGCCTACAGACTGGGAAAGGATCTTCACCAACCCTATGTCTGACAGAGGACTAATATCAAGAATATATAAAGAACTCATGAAGTTAAGCAATAAATCACATAATCCAATTTTTAAAAAATGGGGTACAGAGCTAAACAGAGAGTTCTCAATAAAAGAATATAGAATGGCAGAAAAACACTTAAAAAATGTTCAACGACCATTCATGGAGATAACCTAGAACCCCTGCACAGAGGTAGCCCATGGCAGCTCAGTCTCGAAATGGATTCTCTAGTAAGGGGAACAGGATTTTGTCTCTGATATGAACTCAGTGGCTGGCTCTTTGATCACCTCCCCTGAGGGGGACTAGCCTTACCAGGACACAGAAGAAGACTATGAAAGACAGTCCTGATGAGACCTGATAGGCTTGGTTCAGAGGGAAGGAGAAGAGGTCCTCCACTATTAGTGGACTGGGGAAGGAGCATGGGAGGAGATGAGGGACGGAGGGAGGGCAGGATTGGCAGGGGATGATAGTGGGGTTATACCTGGGATACAAAGTGAATAAATTGTAATAAATTAAAAAATTATATTAAAAAATGCTCCATGTCCTTAGTCATCACGGAAATGCAAATCAAAATGACTCTGAGATTTCACCTCACCAGAATGGCTAAGATCAAAACTGAAGTGAGAACACATGCTGAAGAGGGTATGGAGAAAGATGAACCCTCCTCCATTGGTGGTGGGAATGTAAACTTGTATAACCATTTTGGAAATCAATCTGGTGCTTTCTCAGAAATTTAGGAATAGCACTATCTCAAAATCCAGCTATACCACTTCTAGGCATATATCCAAAAGATGCTCAAGTATACAACAAGGACATTTGTAGCAGCTTCATTTGTAATGGCCAGAATCTGGAAACAACCCAGACATTCCTCAACAGATGAATGGATACAAAGATTGCGGTACATTTACACAATGGAATACTATTCAGCAATTAAAAACAAGGAGATCATGACATTTGCAGGCAAATGGTGGTAACTAGAAAAGATCATCATGAGTGAGGTATCCCAGAAGCAGAAAGACACACATGATATATACTCACTTATAAGTGGATATTAGACATATAATATAGGATAAACATACTAAAATCTGTACACTAAGCAAGAAGGAGGACCCTGGGCAAGATGATCAATCCTCATTCAGAAAGGCAAACGGGACAGACATCGGAAGAGGGAGAAAACAGGGAACAATAGAACAGCCTATCACAGAGGGCCTCTGAAAGACCCTACCCAGCAGGGTATCAAAGCAGATGCTCAGATTCATAGCCAAACTTCGGGCAGAGTGCAGGGAATCTTATAAAAGCAGGGGGAGATGAAAGACCTGGAGGGGACAGGAGCTCCACAAGGAGATCAACAAAACCAAAAAATCTGGGCCCAGAGTTCTTTTTTGAGACTGATACTCTAACCAAGGACCATGCATGGAGATTACCTAGAACTCCTGCACAGATATAGCCCATGGCAGCTCCAAGTGGGTTCCCTAGTAAAGGAAATAGGGGCTATCTCTGAAATGAACTGAGTGGCTGGCTTTTTGATCACCTTCCCCTGGGGGTGGGGGAGCAGCCTTATCAGGCCACAGAGGAAGACAATGCACACAGTCCTGATGAGACCTGATAGGATAGGATCAGATGGAAGTGAAAGAGGACCTCCCCTATAAGTGGACTTGTAAAGAGGCATGGGAGGAGATGAGGAAGGGAGGGTAGGATTTGGAGGGGTTTAGGGAGGAGGCTACAGATAAAATACAAAGTGAATAAATTGTAATGAATAAAAATTAAAATAAAATAAAACAGAAAAAATTTAAAATTTTTGAAAAAAAAAAGAATTGTAGAGACTGAGACACAGTCTCAGACACAGGGAAATTGCTCAGACATGAGAAAACTAAAGAGATACACAGTCAATAGTGAAGTATGTTTTATCCCAGAGGGAGGCTTCTTCATTTTTCTCACTTTTTAGATATTCCATTTATGAATATGTACAGTTTTTTTTTTTAAATCTCTATGGTATCACTGAGAGCTGAAGTAGAATGTTTCTAACACATTCAGCTGCCTTAAGTGGATGAGCTATTGCTAGCTCACATTTAAGACCTTTCCTACCCAATAACAATCATTTAATCTCTTAAACTCATCAGCACAGATATACAAATCCTTACAAACAGAATTTCCTTGCATGCAATCTTTATCTCATCAAAAAAATATTAAGAGACACACAACTTGCAAATCTATGCAGACCTTTTAAATTCTTTTTATTTTACATCCCTGCTGCAGTTTCCCTGCCTCCTCTCCTTCCAGTCCCTCCCTCCAACCTCCTCTTTTCCCACCAGCCCCAACTCCTCCTCCATGTCTCTTCAGGAAAGGGCTAGTGTCCATGGATATCAACTAGCCACAGCAGAGCAAGTTACAGTAAGAGCAGACACCTTTTTTTTTAATTTTTTATTAATTACACTTTATTCATTTTGTATCCCCCCATAAGCCCCTCCCTCCTCCCCTCCCGATCCCACCCTCCCTCCCCTTTCTGCATGCATGCCACTCCCCAAGTCCACTGATAGGGGAGGTTCTCCTCTTCTTTCTGATCTTAGTCTATCAGTTCTCATCAAAAGTGGCTGCATTGTCCTCTACTGTGGCCTGGTAAGGCTGCTCCCCCCTCAGGGGGAAGTGATCAACGAGTAGGCCAATCAGATTATGTCAGAGGCAGTCCCTCTTCCCATTACTATGTAACCCACTTGGACACTGAACTGCCATGGGCTACACCTGTGCAGGGGTTCCAGGTCATCTCCACGAATAGTCCTTGGTTGGAGTATGAGTCTCTGGGAAGTTCCCTGTGTTCAAATTATCTTGTTCTGTTGCTCTGCTTGTGGAGTTCCCGTCCCCTCCAGCTCTTACTATTTCCCACTTCTTACATAAAATTCCATTCACTCTGCCCATCAGTTGGCCATCAGGCTCAGCATCTGCTTTGACAGTCTATACTGCAGAAGTTTTCAGAGGCCCTCTGTGGCAGGTTTCAAGGTTGTTTCCTGTTTTCTTCTGGCTTTCAGAGCAGGCGCCTTCTCTTCTTTAAGGCCAGACAAGGAAACCCAGTAGGGGGAGGTGTTCCAAAGGCAGGCAGCAGAGTCAGAGACAGCCCCTGCTCTCACTATTAGCAGTATCACAAGAAGATCAAGCTACACACCTGTAACATATGTACAGAGGGCCTGCGTCAGTCCCCTGCAGGCTCCCTGATTGGCGGCTCAGCCCCTGAAAGCCCCTATGGCCTCAGGTTAATTGATTCTGTGGGTTTCCTTGTGATGTCCTCTACCACTCTAGTTCCTAAATTCTTTCCTTCCCCTCTTCCTTAGGATTCGAGCTTCACCTAATGTTTGGCTAAGGGTCTCTACATGCAGACCTTTTAAGTCACATACCAGGAACAGTGCTGTTCTGGGAAAAATATCAGTGATTAAAAAGTATACTTGTATATGCCCTCCCCAGGTCAGTTCCCACCACCTAACACATCTTAAATATAAAATTTATTAGAGTAAAAATAAAAATTCCCCTGGTCACACCAGCTACATTTCAAATCTGTGTAATGGTCATATGTACTTAGGTGCTTAGGTACTGTATCTGGACAGCGCACAGAAGAAAAACCAACTTAATAAAGTAGATACAGAGAAGGTGGTGTTTGTGTTAGGTAGCATCCTACTGTTATAACAAACTGCCAGATGTAACCAGGCTACACAGAAGAAATTGTATTTGTCCTCGCAGTTTTGGATGTTTCAGTTCATGACAAACTGGCCCTACTGCTTTGAGATGGTGCTGTCACAGTGGTCTCCACAGTGGAGACATGACAAAAGCAGTCGTTTACTTCATGTTGGTAGAAAGTGAAAGAGGGACAGACAGAGGAATCATGTGTTCAATATCCGCTTTAGGGAAACGCCCTCAATGATCTTACTCCCATGTGGCCCAGCTCTTAAAGGCTCTACCACCAGCAAGAGAGTGAAGCCTCCGACACATGGGACTTTTTGGAGCACTTACCCAAACCACAGAGGAGTGAAGATGCTGTGATGGAAGAACACAGAATGCTAGGGAGAAAACCTCTAGCCTGGACCCAGAGATGTAAACCTTAATGATAACACGGACATTGTCCTACAATCAGACACTGTGGTCTCTAAATACAGTTACAGAATTCTAAAACCTGATCCCGAATGACCCTAAAAACATGGCAACATCCTGTCCTTTAGAAGGATGAGATAAGAAACAGAGCAGGACTTTAAGGACACAGACAAAACTAGAATTAGGTGTAAGTTCTGCTTATACCATCATTCTTCATGGAGACTATTCAACCATGACCTTTGTCTACCGTCAACCAGTACTCTACTTCTCCTTCACCTGGCTACATAAATTCCTTTATTGCCAGTTGGGTGAGAAGGCAGACCTGAGTACAACTCTTGTCACCTTATCGTTACAATTCCAATATTTTTTTTAAAACAGTGTCATAACAGCCTCTATGTGTATCAGGCAGTGAGGCCTGACTCGCTGTCAGTAGTCTAAGCTGAGACTTGGTTATTAAATTAACATCTGAGTACTTATCAAATACCACCCACCATGTGCAAGATAAAACAACTGTGATATAAACAAAGATTTTTCTTTATAAAGCTTCAGCAGAGGCACACGACGAGCAAGTTTATTCTCAAGCTGACTTCACTTACAATGAGTGGTATGGAGGGAACAAACAGGTGACAGGGACAGGCTGCCTTAGCTTGCTCAAACTCCAGACCCACTGGAGTTTGGAGAGTTGCAGATATACAATGACATGCTCTGCAGAGCTCAGTGGCTTTTTCTGCACATTTTCAGTCACTCTGGGGAACGTTTTCCAAGAGAAAGATCATGGCGGTTTTGATAGTTAAATCTAAGAATAAGAGGCATAGCAGATGGGTGGTAATGTCCTCAACTGTATATCCAACAGTAGTAGAAAAAGCAAAGAAGGAAGATTAGGCTACAACTCACTGATAATGTATAATTCAAAAACTTTAGGGCAGTGAGAGGCGGGTGAAGAATGAAAAGTAAGTAATGGGGTCTTATGTTATGAAAGCAGAAGGGAGACTATTTGTGAGACAATGTTGGAGCCAGAACAAGGGTCAACGGGGAGAGCATCACAGGAGAGGGTGATATGAAATGTTTCAGTGAAGCCCAGTGTTTTGTATACTAACACGAAAGTAAATTAGGAAAAATAAAAAGGAAGTAACAACTGCAGATGTAGATGAGGCCAAAGGAGACAGACATAAAGACACGTAGGCGTCAGAATTAAAAGGAGACTGACAGGCATGAAGGCTGTCAGTCAGAAAATAGCAGGTTCCAGTTTTATTGTTCTGAGAAAACAGGTTTCTAGGAATGGTCATAGGACCGGGTGGCTAAAATGTTGGAACTGTGAAAGGTAGGGTGGTGACTGCATCTGTGACGTGAGGCCAGGGTGGCCCCTGCAATGCAATCTCAGGACTCACTCCACAGGTTACCACAGGTCTGCATTGCTCGTTTCCTCCTGAGCATTACCAGACCTACCTTACCAATTCTGTGTCTGGTCCTAGAAACAGCCTTCAAGTTACCTAGCAACTGAACCCCAGGAAGTGTGTGCCGCAGTAAGAAAACTACCAAGCAGAAAGTACCCTTGAGCTTCCTCACAATAAATGTCAAAGATACCCACTCAGCACTGAGCCTCACGCATGTAAAGCTCCAGCTGAACAAAACCGTTTTGAACTCCTTCCACCTTTCTTCATAACACTCTCTCCTCTGGGACTCCACTGTTGTTCCCTCTTCAAACTTTTCATTTTTAAAATCAACCTGGCGCCCTAAAGAGATCTTTGTTTTGTTTTGTTTGACTCACAGAATAATATTTTATTCACCCTTCTTTTCCTGATATTGATCATAATCCTAATGTACACAACACACTTGATGTCTGCAGGAAAAAATAGAAAAGGGTGGGGCAGAGGGAGAGGAGAAAAGAGGAAATATATGGAACCAGAGAGGGAGGTGAAACAGCCAAAAGTGTCACTATGTAAAAGGGAAAAAGCTGGGATAAAAAACAAAACAAAACAAAACAAAAAAAAAAATTGAATATAAAACCACCTGAACTTGTGTTCACATTTTTCATAGGCCTAGAAAGTCTAGTCTGTTGGAAGGCTCCTCACAACAGAGAATCTGGATACAGGTAATCTTTTCTACATGAGCCACCTGTAGAAGGAAACCTAAGGAGGAAGGAAACCTGAAGGACGGTTCAACAGGTAAAGTGCTTGCCATGGAAAGGTAGAAGAAAAGACCTGACTCCAAAATAACAAATAAAAGAAACGCCTGTGGTGGATGCCTGTAATCCCAGCACACAGGGAGGCAGAGTCGGGTGGATCTCTGTGCGTTTGAGGCCAGCCTGGTCTACAAAATGAGTTCAGGACACCCAAGTCTACACAGACAAACCCTGTCTTGAAAAACCAAAAAATAAAAGAAAGAAAGAGAGAGAGAGAGAGGAAAGAAAGAAAGAGAAAGAAAAAGAAAAGAAAGAAATTTAAATACTTTGAAATGGAATCATGGCTTGTGTAGAAGGTGCTGAGACTGAAGACAAGGTGTGTTCAAGGCTCTATGCCTGGCTGGCCCCATGCCATGAGTGTCCCACCTTGTTCCCCCAAATCTCAGAGCCCTCATAGGGAAAATGCTAACTGCATCTGCTTCAGGAGCTCAAGTGAGATAACTGAAGCGAAGATCTTTTCCAATCCAGAGGGCACCACACCCTGGTGTGATGACTGTCGTTGGATTTATCTCCTCTTAGCTCTGCCAGCCTGAAGACTACGTGGCCACCACTGGGTATCTCATCTGTATACAGAGCAAGGACTAGGGCTTGCCTTGTGCACAGAGAACTTGGATGAGTTCATACAGACTCAAGATTTTCACAGTTTTCTTTGCTCCTTCCCTCGCCCGCTAGGTCAGTCGGTATATGTTCACTGTAATAATCCTGCAAGAGTTCATCTCTCAGAGTATAACAGAAAGAACCGATCCTGGGATCGAGGTCACTTTGCACTCAGCAACCTCCTCCCTCCACTCACTAAGGTAGGACACAGAGCATGGGCAGAGGGAAGATGTCCGTTACTTTTAGCTCCAGACAAGGCATGCATACAGAAATAAAATGACCAAAATAATCTTCATCTCTATTTTTAAGTTAGCATTCAACTCTGAGCAGAGTGCAAGAGAGGAAAAGCTCACAACTGATTCCTTTCTTTACATTGCCTGGCAGGTTTTGCCTACATTCTCATTTTTCCTTCAGTAGCCTCCCCAAAGGGGAAATCCAACCATTAAGACAGCCTAAGTGTTTCTTTTTCTCTCTCTCTCTTCAATTTGTGCATTGTTTCTCTTTTCCCAAATCACCCACACTGACAAAAAAGGAAGGGAGAGGATTTCAAAATAACTTCACAAGCTAGTTTGGAACCTCATTAATCCCAGAGGTCTGGTATAAAATCTGTTCTAACTACTATTTTCCCAGAGGATTGCTAATATATAGCTCTCTACTTCCTCTCATCTTGACTGCTCTGTGATTTGTTTTTCTTTTCTTTTGCAGAATATGATATTATTATTATTACAGTGCTGATACTATGGGATGAAAGTCCGACAATCTGGAAAGCTCATGAGAAGAGGGTGGACAGAGATTATTCTGGGACTGGGCAGTTGAGGCAGGGCCGCAGAGATCAGAGTGCATCTCTCCTGCAACTGAAGCAATATGTGAATTACATGGGGGCTAGGGAGATGGTTTAGTCAGTACACTACCTGAAATGCGAGTCTGAGGACACGAGTTTCAGTCCCCGGTGTTCTTGTAAAAAGCTGGGCGTGGGTGACACACACGCCGATTTCAAACCCAGAAAGGCAGATCTGGGTAGATCCCTGGGGGTCTCTGGCCAAGCAACCCAACCAAATCATCGAGCTCCGGGTTCAGAACAGACCCTACCTCAAAAAATAAGACAGAGAGCAACCAAGGAAGATGCCCAACCTTGACCTCTGGCACGCACACACACACACACACACACACACACACGCACACGCACACGCACACACACGCACACACACATGCACACACGCACACACGCACACCGGGAATCAATCAATCAATTAATAAACAAACCTGAAACAGACTTGAATTCCAGAGTGCCCCGCCTACAACACCTAGATTCGGTTCTCAAACATTTTGAAGTGTGCAGCTGAGGGGACTGAATTTTATTCTGCATTTAATTTTAATTAAAAACATAAACCAAATCAGTGTCTAGAAAATCAGTATGATTAAAATTACCTGAATTTATAAACCTACATTTTCAACTGTAAAATTTGTGAATTTTAAATGTATATAAATTTAAATATGGATGAAAATTTATCAGCAGAATTTGTGTACTTTGAAAACAAAGTATATATCAGAGTTTTAAGGACTTAGTACACATTTTGGAGGTTTTGACTTTAATCAGACATATTGGGTTGCTGTTATTTGTTTTCTAGTTTCGGTTTTTAATGTAGCTAATTTAAATGTATGTGTTTATTTACATTATATTTCTATTGGGCAGCACTTCCCTGGTACAGAGACTACATAGGTTAGAATTCCTTTTTTTTTTTTTTTCACTTTCTAGCTCTAAAATGGGATCAAAGATGTTTTCTAGTTCTTTGATGAAGAACTCCCTGATAGCCCCTACAGCATAGGCTCTATATGAGATATGACTGAGTTACAGAAGCACACAATTCATGAGGCATCACTGACACCTGGTATGCTCAACATGTGCTATTATTATAGTGTGAAGTTTTTATTCATTATGCTATGGGGAGAGCAAGAAACTGGAAGAGACTTTGAAATGTCAGAGGGAATTTTTCTCTTCCTTCGGAATGTCTTATTACAAACATCCTTTCCATTAGACTCTGGACAGCAGATGCCTAAAGGCTTTGTTCTCCTGGTGAGCAGCTATGTATTAGGTCGGCGCTTGCTGTTGCTTGAACACCTTCTTACAAATATCGAAAAGCCGCAGCTAACGGATGGGTGTCCAGACTTAATTTAGAAAAACACCCTAGTATCTGATAGGGCTGATTCACCATCAGTGAAATAAAGAGAGTAAGAGATGGGACTGAGAAGGTTTCATAAGAAGCAGGGCAGAGAGAGCTCTACAAACCATAGAGCACCCTGCCTGTACTGACGTGCTCTGCCCTGGAAACCACTGCTGTAGGATGGGCCTACCTTCCCCCCGTACCCCGTCTTCCCCCTCCCTAAGACATAATATGCAGTTACTTCGTAGGAGTGTCCCCAAGGACCCTTACTTTGTTCTACATTCCCTGTAAACTTGTCTGTGATTAAACAGCCAACCCCTATGCTGTAAAAACTTCTAAGAGCACTTTAAAAACAAAAATGCAAAAGCTCTGCACTTAAGGGACAAACTAGTACATCAACAGTAGTTGTTCACACGTGGGCTCATTTTGTCTAGTCAGGCATCTCGCAAGTCTTAAAAGAAATGAGTCACCAACCAGGCACCATTCCCACAACACATGTTATGCAATAAGAATGTGGCCTAGGGCGTGTGGTGTGACTGTAGCAGTCAGACTGTCAGTTTGAGTTTAAACAATATGAATTACGGAGATAACAGAAAAGACTTAGTTGTATCTTGGACCCAGATTCAGGGAAGGTACACACTATCGTCTATATACTAAATGGCTAACTTTAAAACAGATAATTGTATGCAAGTTTACTTCATTGAAAGAGTAAATGTGATCTTACATGATCACACCAAAAAACTACATCAAAAAGTGTTATTTTAGGATAACGATAAAAGACTTGTCCCCACAAAATCTGTGATATGGGACTTGTGAAACCAGGACTAACATAATATACATCATTCTGCATACAGAACGATCTTAAACATGTTTTTTAAAAAGAACAAAACAAACACGCAAAGGAAAAATCATATAGAGCGACATAAGATGGTCACACAAAACTCAAATACTTCAACTCACAGGACACACAGAAATTAGACTCACAGATTAAACTGGATTAAAATCCACTGTGGTTCCTATGGTGTTTTTTTTTTTTGTTTGTTTGTTTGTTTTTTTAAGGCACACTGAGGGCATTAAAATGCTAACTAGCTGAAAAACAAAGAATGAGAACATATCTATCAGTCAGATACAAGGCACAAAAACCTCCATTGGAACAGCTATGTTAATGTAGACAGAGAAGACTGTAAGACAAATAATTTCAATAAGGACAGAGGTGCTATACAATGATTAAATGTTAAAGTCACCAAGGCAATATAACAATTCCAAACAGTAGGCACCTCACTCAATAAAGTCAACAGCTGCAAACAAAGGTTGACATTCTCCATGAACAAATAAGAAACATACGGTGAGAGTCAGAAATTACAAAATACTTCCTTCAATAACTAAACTTTCAAATAGCAAAAAAAAAAAAAAAAAAGGCAAAAGGTCGAAAAATTAACAACATAATTAACAACTGCAGTCTGATATTTATATATTTATATTTTCAGTGAGTCTACCAAGCTTATCACTGAATTTCAAAGCATAGTTACTGTATTAGTTTCTTTTCTGTCGCGATAAAAATGTCACAACCAAATACAATTTAGGGAAGGAATGGGTTTTGGTTTTGCTTACGGTTTCACAAGGGCGGAGTTGCTGACGACAAGGAAGGCACAGCAGCCAGCAAGGAAGGCGTAGGTAGCGAGTGGGCAGGAAGATGGCGGATTCCCAGATTTGCTCCTACAGAAAACGGAAGGACAAGGGACACAGCCTATCACTTCTCACGGCCCACCCCCCAGGGACACACTTCCTCCAGTAGGATTTCTCCACGTAAGTTCCAGCTCATGAAAGTATTGGAACCTTCTCGAACCACCAGCTGGTGGATTGTCAGCCACATCAGTTCTCATAGAAATAATCTTTCCCCTAAATTCTAGGAATTTAACTATGGGAAGAGAAAAGTGAGATCCAGTTTTAAGTGGACTGAAATTAATTTTCTAATACCTAATGAATTAAAGGAAACAGAGATTGAAAAGCATCTGTAATGGAAAAAAAAAAAAAAACGCCTAGCTACTTGAACATCTGAGATTATGGAACTATATTATCGGCTTGGCATTTCTTAAAATGGTAAGCTTGCTTATAATAAATAGAGTTTTGGGCTCTGACGCTTCAAGCTAATGTTACATCATAAGTATTTTGGCACGCCATTGTCCTTATCTTTTATCTAGGAATAGCTCTCCAGCTCCTATGTTTCTTTCTCCTTCAGCTAGAAATCAAAGCCCTGTTCTAAATATAAATTCATGTCAATAAGACACCTACAGACAAGCACACCCAGAAAATCAGAGTTCCTTTTAGGCTCAGTCTGGGTCAACCTTCTGAACAATATATTCTAATTCCTGCCACAGCCAAATGCATTTTCTTTTGTTAGGGTCTCAGTTGTGGTGAAATAAAGGATAACTTTTATTCCTCAGTCAACTGAAGGTTTAGAAACAGGCTTCCTGCAGCCTTATTCTTTTCTGGAATATTGTCAATACTAATTCTGCTTCCTAACCCCAGAAACCCACAACTCCAGTTTCCTCTCAATTTGCTGATTAGCAAAACGGTCCTAAAGCTTTTTCTAGAAAACTTCTGACAAACCTTACCTCACTGGATTCTCTTTCCACATCATCCTCAATTCGGAGACTAGTACCTGTCCTGATAGTTCAAAACATCCACCTCACAAAGATTTTTCTCTATAAGCGGTAGAACACGCAAATCAGGTCTTGAGAGACGAAAAGTGAAAAGTGCTCAGCTGTCTCCTTTCACTTAGAAACTTGGGTAGCCCTGGCTGTGTAGCTGGGTCCTGAGCCCTGCTGCTGGGTGCACAATAATTGCATTTTAAGTTCCGCCCAAGCAAATAGTGTTTTCAGTTTCCTTTCCCCCACCCCCACCACACTCACATCCCCCACAGCTGTGAGGCCTCCGCCAGTGGTATTTTAGATACAAGAAACTTCATGTAAGTCAGAACCTCTTCTGTTTCCGGTATTGCCAGGCAGGTCACAGCCTAAGGGGACAAAAATAGCCCAGTACACACTGCCTGTCCTCATACTCGTGGTTGCTTTTCTGTGATTTCAAGATCCACACAAGAAAAGGCTGGGTGCTGCACAATCTCATGTCTTGATAGAGAGATTGCACTCACGTCAACTTTTTATCACTGGACCCTGCCTTAGCGACTGTAATGCACATTGCATTTGTAAATTGGCGCACTGTTTGCTCACTAAGAGGCTGGCTCTGGAAGTAGGGTTGTCCTCCACCCACTTCAGATGTAGCATGTTCATCTCAAAGTATCCTCCAAGGCTTGGTATCTGGGGATGTCTACTCTCCCATCTCTGCAAAAAGGGGAACAAAACAGCCCAAGAATAAAAACATTATGTTCTTAAAAACAACCAGGTCAAGTATTGCCAACAGATTTTAAGCCATGACATATAAGGTCCTGCAGTATGAAAAAGAAGCCAGATGTTCAGCCATGTGGAGAAAGCTAAGTGCCTTAACTTCCTGGGTTCATTTCTGCCGGGTGTCGTAAGCATCCGTTTTGATAATGTTTTCTCTAACTGGTGCTATTTTTAATTTTATTTGGAAATGTTACCCAAGTTCTTCTCTGCCCAGGACTCTCTCTATTAGAAACTTCAAAGGACTGCCCAGAAGTGGCTTCCACAGCCTAACTCTACTTAGTGCCTTAAGCTCCCATTTGATGATGCTTTTCCCCCTCACTATTGTTAATATTTATATAAAAATGATGCCATGCACACAACCGATCTTATATGAAAGAGGTTTTATGGGGGGGGGGGAAGGGAAGCAGAAGAGAGTTAGGGCCTGATTGAGCCATGAGGGACAGAGAGAAAATCAGAGAGAGAGAGACAGACAGAGATGGGGGAGGGGTGTCCCAACAGAGAAAGGGGAGAGCGCAAGAGAGAAGAGTGAAGTAAGAGACAAGGGTCCTTTTATCCCAGGCCCCTGGCAGCAGCAACCAATGATAACATCCTGGATAAACAACCTAGGAGTGAACTAACAACTATCATTTTGTTTTGTTTTTATTTTACTTTGGCTTGCTAAATAATAAACTGACTCAATCAAAACTGAGAATTTTTTATCCCAGCTCATTCTCTGGACCATACAATTGTCTTATGTTATTGCTAGTTGTATTGTTTTCATTATTTTACTTTATTATTAGTTGTTTGTGGTAACCTCTTACTATACCAAGTTTATAATTTAAACTTTACCTCGTTGGTTGTAGTAATAGGACAAAATATTATTCTTTGTTGTGTGTGATTTCAAACATCTGCTGAGGATTTTGGAATGCATAATAAATGCAATTATATAAGGACTTCTACAACCCACCCCCTGCCTGCTATATGCCCCTGGGAAAGCCCAGTAGTGGTGAGCTATATTCTTCCCCCTACATCCAAACATACACACACACACACACACACACACACACACACACACACACACACACACTAACAGCACCAACATCAAACTTACAGAAATAAAGAAAAATTGGTCATGAATATTTCTCAATGTTAGTGGACTCAGTTCCCAATAAAAAGATTATAGGCTAACAGAAGAGAAGTGTAAATGAGATCGATCATCTGCTGCATACAAGAAATACAACTCAGCAACAAAGATAGATATTACTTCAGACTAAAGGGCCAGAAAAAAATTTTCCAAGTACATAGGCCCAAGAAGCAAGCTAAAGTAGCTAATATCTACTAAAATCAATTGTCAACCACATTAATCAAAAGAGAGGGGAAAAAGTCTTCATACCCATCAAAGAAAAAATCCACCAAGATGACATCCAATTCTGAACATCTATACCCCAAATACAAGCGTACCCACTTTTGTAAAAAGAAACATTACGAAAGCTTAAACCATACATTGAACCCCACACATTAATACTAAGAGACTTCAAAACCCCTCTCTCAACAATAGACAGTCATTAAGATAGAAATTAAACAAAGAAATAAGAAACTAACTGACATTATGAACCAAATCAACCCAACAGATATATACAGAATATTTCAACAACCTACAGAACATTTCATCCAACATAAAAGAATATACCTTCTTCGCAGCACCTCATAGAACCTTCTCCAAAACTGACAACATAGTCTGTCACAAAGCAAGCCTCAAGAGTTACAAAAAATTGAAATAAAACACTGTATTTTATCATTCTACCTTGTATTAAAGCTGGATTTGAACAACAGAAAGCCTACACACTCATGGAAATGGAAAAACTCTCTGCTCAGTGGCCACTGGGTCAGTTTTTATTATTATTAATTTAATAAATAAATTAATTAAAGACTTCCTAGAATTCAACGAAAATGAAGGCGCAACATACCCAAACTTATGGAACATAATGAAAGCAGTGCTAAGAGAAAAGTTCATTGCGCTAAATACCTTCATAAAGAAATTGGAGAGATCTCATACTAGGAATTTAGAAGCACACCTGAAATCTCTAGAACAAAAAGAAGCAAACACAATCAAGAGGAGAAGATGTCAGGAAATAAACTCAGGGCTGAAATCAATAAATTAGAAACAAAGAGAACAAACAAAAAAAAATCAACAAAACCAAGAGCTGGTTCTTTAAGAAAATCAACAAACTAGACAAACCCTTAACCCAAAAGACAGAGAGACAGTATTTAAATTAACAAAATCAGAAACGAAAAGGGAGACATAATGACAGTTACTGAAGAAATACAAAGGATCATTAGTTCTTACTTCAAAAACTTATCATTTGTAGCCAAAAACTTATAGTCTCCATGTGGATTCCTGAGTAAAGGGAGCAGGGATTGCCTCTCTCATGAACTCGATTGACTGCTCTTTGATCAATTGTCCCTAGCGATGCAGACCTTGCCAGGCCACAGAGGAAGAGGATCCAGGCAGTGTTGATGAGACTTGATAAGCCATGGGCAGATGGCAGAGGAAGAGAACTCCCCTTTCAGTGGAATAGGGAAAGGGATGAGGCGAAGAAGAAGGGAGAGTGGGACTGGAAGGAGTTGAGGGAAGGGGCTTCAACCAAGATATATAATAAATAAATTGAGAAAAATTAAAAATCTATAATTCACAAAATTGGAAAAATCTAAATGAAATGGATGATTTTCTTGAGAGATACCACTTACAAAGTTAAATCATGATCAGGTAAACTATTTAAATAGACCTATAACCTTTAAGGAAATAGAAGCAGTCATCAAAAGTCTCCCAGAAAAAAAAAAAAAAAAAAAAAAAAAAAACAGGGCCAGATGGTTTTAGCATATAATTCTAGCAGACTTTCAAAGAAGAGCTAATACTCCTCAAATTATTTCACAAAGCAGAAACAGAGGAACATTGTGAAACTCATTCTATGAGGCCACAGTCATCATGATACCTAAGCTACACAAAAACTCAAAAAGAGAATTTCAGACCAATTTCCCTCATGAATATTAATGCAACAATACTTACTGAAAACCACATCCAAGAACAGATCAATTATATCATCCATAATGATCAAGTAGGCTTTATCCCAGGGATTCAGGGATGGTACAACATACAAAAACCCATCAATGTAATACACCATATAAACAAACTGAAAGAAAAAATTACATGATCATTTTATCAGATGCTTAAAAAAACATTTTACAAAATTCAACACCCCTTCATGTTAAAAGTCTTGGAGAGATCAGGGATATAAGGCACATGCCTAAATACAATAAAAAAACATAGGGAGGGGCCAAGATGGCGGCACCGGGAGAACACCGTGTCTGAGAAGCGGGACAACACACTCCGTGCAGCGACCAGGAGACTGAACTCTGGGCCCTAAAACATCAGCTATCGTGTTTCCCAGTCCAGAAAATAGAAAGAGAGGATCATAGCCCAAACTACAGTCTCGAGGAACAAACAGTGAGGATTATAAATAACCAGATGACTAGAGGCAGACATAAGAACACTCCCAACAAAAATCAGGACATAATGACCTCACCAGCAACCCCACAAAACAATGGACACTTCAATTCACTAGATATACAAGAAAACGACCTCAAAACTATGTTTCTCCAGCTATTAGAAGCCCATAAAGATGAAATGAACAAAGCCCTCAGAGAAATAGCCAAAGAAATCAAGACTAACCAAGAGGAAACAAACCGTGCTCTCAGAGAAATGACCACGAAAATTGAGGCAAACAGAGAAGAAATGCACAAAGCTCTCAAAGAAATGTCCACACAAATGAAGTCAAATAAAGAAGATATAAACAAAGCTCTCATAGAAATACAGGCAATTATACCCAAAGAAGTAGAAGCACAATTAGTGATACATAGAGAGGAAACGGACAAAAAAATAGAAGCTATCATTGAAAAGCAGGAGTCCACATTCAAACAGATGAAGGAAATGGTGCAAGACATGAAAACAGAATTAGAATCAATAAAGAAAACACAAATAGAGAAAAACCAAGAGCTGGAGAACATAGAGAAAAGATCAGGAACTACAAAGGTAAGCATCACCAACAGAATACAAGAGATGGAAGAAAGAATCTCAGGAGCCGAAGATACACTTGCGGAAATTGACACATCTCTCAAAGAAAAAATAAAATCAGAAAAGTTCCAAACACAAAACATCCAAGAAATCAAGGACACCATGAAAAGACAAAACCTAAGAATAATAGAAGTAGATGAAAAAGAAGACATCAGTCTCAAAGGTCCGGAAAATATTTTCAAGAATATTATAGAAGAAAACTTTCCGAACTTAAAGAAGGAGATGGCCATAAACATACAAGAGGCCTACAGAACACCAAGTAGACTAGACCAGAAAAGAAATTCTTCACGTCACATCATAGTCAAAACACTGAACCTACAGAACAAAGAAAAAATTCTAAAAGCAGCAAGGGAAAAAGGCCAAGTAACATATGAAGGTAGACCTATCAGAATCACACCAGATTTCTCAACAGAAACTATGAAAGTCAGAAGGGCCTGGACAGAAATCATACAGTACTTAAGGGACCACAGATTCCAACCCAGATTACTATACCCAGCAATACTTTCAATCAACATAGACGGAGAATTCAAAATATTCCAAGACAAAACCAAATTTAAACAATATCTACATAGCAACCCAGCTCTACAGTAGTTACTAGAAGGGAAACTCCAAACCAAAGAAAACAACTAAGGAAACAGAGGAAATAGATAACTACACAACAAAAAAACCAAAAGAATACAAGCAATGAAACTCAGTGACACCACCAACCCCACATCTAAAGTAAGTAACAATTGTTGGTCACTAGTTTCTATCAACATCAACGGACTCAACTCCTCAATAAAAAGACACAGACTAACAGAATGGTTGCAGAAACAGGATCCATCATTCTGTTGCATCCAAGAAACACACCTATGCAACAAAGATAAACATTACCTCAGAGTAAAGGGCTGGAAAAATGTCTTTCAAGGAAATGGTTCCAGAAAAAAAATATTCCATCCTAATATCTAATAAAATAGACTTTTAACCCAAGTTAATCAAAAAAGATAAGGAGGGCCACTATGTTCTCATCAAAGAAAAAATCCACCAAGAGGACATCACAATTTTGAATATCTATGCCCCAAATACAAGAGCACCTACATTCGTAAATGAAACAATATTAAAGCTGAAATCACACATTGATCCTAAAACCCTAATAGTGGGAGACTTCAACACTCCACTCTCACCAAGGGACAGATCAACTAGACATAAAACAAATAGGGAAATAAAAACACTTACAGAGACCCTAAATCAAATGGACCTAATAGACGTTTACAGATCTTTTCATCCAAACTCAAAAAAGTATACCTTCTTTTCAGCACCACATGGAACCTTCTCCAAAATAGACCATATAGTTGGTCATAAAGCAAGCCTCAACAGATACAAAAAGATTGAAATAATCCCCTGTATTCTATCTGACCACCATGGACTTAAGCTGGACTTCAACAACAAACAGCCTACACGCACATGGAAACTGAACAACTTACTACTCAATGACAGCTGGGTTAAGGAAGAAATAAAGAAAGAAATTAAAGACTTCCTAGAATTCAATGAAAATGAAGGCACAACATACCTAAATTTATGGGACACATTGAAAGCAGTGCTCAGGGGAAAATTTATAGCACTAAGTGCCTGCAAGAAGAAATTCATAACATCACATACAAACAACTTAATGGCCCAACTGAAAACCCTAGAAAAAAAAGAAGCAGATACACCCAAGAGGAGCAGAAGGCTGGAAATAATCAAACTCAGGGCTGAAATCAATCAATTAGAAACAAATAAAACTATTCAAAGAATCAATGAAACAAAAAGCTGGTTCTTTGAGAAAATCAACAAGATAGACAAACCCTTAGCCAAACTAACTAAAAAGCAGAGAGAATCTATCCAAATCAACAAAATCAGAGATGAAAAGGGTGACATAACTACAGACACTGAGGAAATTCAAACAATACTACAAAAGCCTATATGCCACAAAATTTGAAAACCTAAATGAAATGGACAATTTTCTTGATAGATTCCATTTTTCAACATTAAGTCAAGATCAGGTAGAAAGACTGAACAGCCCTATATCCCCCAAGGAAATTGAAGCAGTCGTTCACAGTCTCCCCTCCAAAAAAAGCCCTGGGCCAGATGGTTTCAGCACGGAATTCTACCAGACCTTCAAAGAAATGCTCACACCAATTCTCCTCAAACTATTCCACAAAATAGAAACAGAAGGTACATTACCAAACTCATTCTATGAAGCAACAGTCACACTGATACCTAAACCACACAAAGACCCAACAAAAAAAGAGAACTTCAGACCTATCTCTCTTATGAACATTGATGCAAAAATACTCAATAAAATACTTGCAAACCGAATCCAAGAACACATCAAAGATATCATCCACCATGACCAAGTAGGCTTCATCCCAGGCATGCAAGGGTGGTTCGACATACGGAAATCCATCAATGTAATCCACCACATAAACAAACTGAAGGAGGAAAACCACATGATCATGTCCTTAGATGCTGAAAAAGCATTTGACAAAGTCCATTCATGTTTAAAGTCTTGGAGAGATCAGGAATACAAGGCACATATCTAAATATAGTAAAGGCAATATACAGCAAGCCTATAGCCAACATCAAACTCAATGGAGAGAAACTTAAATCAATCCCACTGAAATCAGGGACAAGAGAAGGCTGCCCACTCTCTCCCTACCTCTTCAACATAGTACTTGAAGTCCTAGCCAGAGCAATAAGACAACTAAAGGAGATCAAGGGGATACAAATCGGAAAGGAAGAGGTCAAAGTGTCACTATTCGCAGATGATATGATAGTATATATGAGCGACCCCAAAAATTCAACCAGAGAACTCCTCCAGCTGATAAACACCTTCAGCAAAGTGGCAGGATACAAAATCAACTCAAAAAAATCAGAAGTCCTCCTGTATACCAAAGACAAAAGGGCCGAGAAAGAAATTAGGGAAACAACACCCTTCACAATAGTCACTGATAGCATAAAGTACCTTGGGGTGACACTAACCAAGCAAGTGAAAGACCTGTTTGAGAAAAACTTCAAGTCTCTGAAGAAAGAAATTGAAGAAGATCTCAGAAGATGGAAAGATCTCCCGTGCTCATGGATTGGTAGGATTAACATTGTGAAAATGGCCATCCTGCCAAAAGCAATCTACAGATTCAATGCAATTCCCATCAAAGTACCAACTCAATTCTTTACAGACCTTGAAAAAAAGATTCTCAGCTTCATATGGAGAAACAAAAAACCCAGATTCTCCAAAACAATCCTGTACAACAACAGATAATCTGGAGGTATCTCTATCCCCGATCTCAAGTTGTACTACAGAGCAATAGTAATAAAAACTGCATGGTATTAGCATAAAAACAGAAAGGAGGATCAATGGAACAGAATAGAAGACCCAGAAATAAACCCACACACCTATGAATACTCGATTTTTGACAAAGAAGCCAAAACCATTCAATGGAAAAAAGACAGCATCTTCAACAAATGGTGCTGGTCCAACTGGATGTCCACATGCAGAAAAATGAAAATAGATCTCTATTTATCACCCTGCACAAAACTAAAGTCCAAGTGGATCAAAGACCTCAACATAAAACCAGATACTCTAAATCTGTTAGAAGAAAAAGTGGGGAACAGCCTAGAACTCATTGGCACAGGAGACAACTTCCTGAACAGAACACCAACAGCACAGGCTCTAAGAGCAACAATCAATAAATGGGACCTCGTGAAACTGAAAAGCTTCTGTAAAGCAAAGGACACTGTCATCAAAACAAAACGACTGCCTACAGATTGGGAAAGAATCTTCACTAACCCTTTATCGGACAGAGGACTAATATCGAGTATATACAAAGAACTAAAGAAGCTGAAAAGCAGCAAACCAAGTAATCCAATTAAAAAATGGGGAACAGAGCTAAACAGAGAATTCTCGACAGAGGAATATCGAATGGCAGAGAAACACTTAAAGAAATGCTCATCCTCATTAGCCATCAGGGAAATGCAAATCAAAACGACCCTGAGATATCACCTTACACCCATCAGAATGGCCAAGATGAAAAACTCAAGTGACAACACATGCTGGAGAGGTTGTGGAGAAAGGGGAACCCTCCTCCACTGCTGGTGGGAATGTAAACTGGTACAACCACTCTGGAAATCTATCTGGCACTTTCTAAGACAATTAGGAATAGTGTTTCCTCAAGACCCAGCTATACCACTGCTAGGTATATACCCAAAGTTTGCTCAAGTACACAAAAGAGATATTTGCTCAACCATGTATATAGCAGCTTTATTTGTAATAGCCAGAACCTGGAAACAACCCAGATGTCCATCAACGGAGGAATGGGTACAGAAATTGTGGTATTTTTACACATGGAATACTACTCAGCAATCAAAAAGGAGGAAATCATGAAATTTGCAGGCAAATGGTGGGATCTAAAAAAGATCATCCTGAGTGAAATATCCCAGAAGGAGAAAGACAAACACGGTATATACTCACTTATATAGACCTATAAGATGTGATAAACATAATGAAATCTGTACACCTAAAAAAGATAATCAAGAGAGTGGACATGGGGTAAGATGATCAATCCTCGTTTAGAAAGACAGATGGGATGTGCATTGAACATATGACAGGAGTCTACTGGGCGCATTTGAAAGACTCTAACTAGCAGTGTTTTCAAAGCAAAGACTCATGACCAAACCTTTGGCAGAGTACAGGGAATCATAAGAAAGAAGGGGAGTTAGTCTGATGGGGAAAGGATAGGAGCTCCACAAGGACCAAATATATCTGGGCACAGGGTCTTTTCTGAGACTGACATTCAGCCAAGGACCATGTATGGATATAACCTAGAATCTCTGCTCAGATGTAGCCTATGGTAGCTCAGTAACCAATTGGTTTCCCATAGTGAGGGGAACAAGGACTATTTCTAACAGGAACTCAATGACTGGCTCTTTGGCCTCCCCCCCCAAGGGAGGAGCAGTCCTGTTAGTCCACAGAGGAGAGCTTTGCAGCCAGTCCTGAAGATAGCTGATAAAACAGGATCAGATGAATGGGGAGGAGGTCTCCCTTGTCAGTGGACTTGGAAAGGGGCATGGTGGAGATGAGGGAGGGAGGGAGGGACTGGGAGGGAATGAGGGATCGGGACATGGCTGGGATACAGAGTTAATAAGATGTAACTGATAAGAAAAAATAAAATTCAAAAAACAAACATAGGAAGCAAATAGATAATATTGAATTAAATGGAGAAAAATTTAAAGCAATTCCATTAAAATTGGGGAAAAAAGACAAAGCTGCCCACTCTCTTCATATCTATTCACTATAGTACTTTAAGTCCTAGTTAGAGCAATAAGACAGCTAAAGGAGATCAAGGGGATACAAGTTGAAAAGGAAGAAGTCAAAATACTGCTACTCTCAGATGATATGATAGTATACAAAATTCTACAAGAGAAATCCTACAGCTGATAAACACCTTCAGCAAAGTGGCTGGATACAAATTAGCTTTAAAAAATCAGTAGACACTCTCTATACAAGTGGAAAAACAGGGCAAGAAAGAAATTAGACAACAACACCCTTCACAATAGCCACATACAATATAAAATATCTTAGTATAACTCTAACCAAACAGGAGAAATATCTGTTTGAAAAAATCCTCAAGTCTCCGAAGAAAGAAATTGAAGAATATATCAGAAGATGGAAAGATCTCCCATGCTCATGGACCAGTAGGACTAACATACTAAAAATGGCCATCTTACCAAAAACAATCTACAGATTCAATGCAATTCCCATCCAAATTCCAACACAATTCTTTACAGACTTTGAAAAAGCAATCCTCAACTTCATATAGAATAATTAAAAACCAATGATAGGTAAAATAATCCTGTACAATAAAAGAACTTCTAGATATATCACCATCTCTGATTTCAAGCTGTACTACAGAGCAATAGTAACAAAAAATACATGGTATAGGTATAAAAACAGACTGGTTGATCAATGGAATCAGATTGAAGACCCAGAAATAAACCCACAAACCTACAAACATCTGATTTTTGACTAAGAAGCCAAAACCATTCAATGGATAAAAGAAAGCATATTCAACAAATGGTGTTGGTCTAACTGGATGTAGAGAATGCAAATATATCCATATTTATCATTCTGCACAAAACTCAAATCCAAGTGGATTAAGGACATACCTCAACATAAAATCAGACACACTAAATTTAATAGAAGAAAAGGTGGGGACTCTCCGTGAATTCATTTGTTTAGGAGACAACTTTCTGAACAGGATACCAACAGCTCAGGCACTAAGATCAGCAACAAATAAATGGGACCTCATGAAATTGAAACATTTTTGCAAGGTCAAGGACATTCAATAGGATAAAATGGCTATGTATAGATGGGAAAAGATCTTCACCAACCCTACATCAGAGGGCTAATATCCAAGATATATAAAGAACTACAGAAATTAAACACCAACAAACTGAATAACCCAATTTAAAAAATAGTGTATAGAGCTAAACAGGATTCTCAACAAAGGAATATCTAATGGTGAAAAGCATTAAGAGAAATGTTCAATGTCCTTAGTAATCAGGGAAATGCAAATCAAAATGACTCTCATTGAGATTCCATCTCATACCCATCAGAATGGCCAAGATCAAAAAGTCAAGTGACAGCACATGCTGGTGAGGATGTGGAGCAAGGGGAACAATCCTCCATTGCTGATGGGAGTGAAAACTTGTGCAACCATTGTGGAAATCAATCTGAAGGTTTCTCAGAAAATAGAGAATAGATCTACCTCAAGACCCAGCTATACTACTCCTGGGCATATATCCAAAAGATACCCTACCATATCACAAGGGCACTTGCTCAGCTATGTTTATAGCAGCTTTATTTGTAATAGCCAGGAACTGGCCTCAACCTAAGATGTCCCTCAAACTAAGGAAACAATGGTACATTTATACATGGAATACAAATAAAAAACAAAGACATCATACAATTTGCAGGCAAATGTATGAAGCTGAAAAAAAATATAATCCTAAATGAGGTAACCCAGACTCAGAAAGATGTGCATGTCTTATAAATGAATATTAGCCTAAAAGTACAGGATACCCATGCTACAATCCACAGACCCCCAAAAAGCCAAGGAAGGCCCAAGGGAGGATGCTTGCATCTCATTTCAGAAGAGGAAATAAAATGGATCTCTGAAGTAGTTGGAGGGACACAACTTGGTTGGAGAGGAACTGGGGAGGGTCATGTGGTCAGTGATCAGGTGTGGGGACAGCAGGGATGAGGGCTGGTGGGAGGATCAAGAAAGAGAAGGTAAATTGGCGGGAGGGCATCTCTGCAACAGGGGAGGCTCCTGGGAGTCTGTGGGGGTGACCCTTGCTGAGATGCCTAGCAGCAGGGGTGAAGGAGCATGAAGGGGCCACCTCCAGAATCCAGGTCAGACTTTCAGTGGAGGGAAAGGGACACCAAGCTACTCATAAAACCTTTGACCCAAAATTTGTCTGCCTACAAGAAATGTAAGGATAAAGATGGAGCAGAGATTGAGGGAATGACAAACCAATGACTGGCCCAACTTGAGATCCACTCTATGGGGGAGAGCCAACCTTTGGCACTATTAATGATACTCTGCTATGCTTGCACACAAGAGCCTAGCAAAACTGTCTTCTGAAGGCTTCATCCAGCGGCTGATGGAAACAGATGCAGAGATTCATAGCCAAACAATAGTCTGAGCTAGGAGAGTTTTGTGGAAGAGTAAAGGGAAGGATTGTTGGAACTAGAGGGGTCAAGGACACTACAAGAAAACCTGCAGAATAAAATAACCTGGGCCCATGGGGCCTCACAGAAATTGTATCACCAACTAAAAAGCATGCATGGGCTGGACCTAGACCAACTTACATATATATTTCAGATGTGCAGCTTGGTCAACATGTGGCACCGCTAACAATGGAAGTAGTGGCTGGCTCTGACTCTGTTGCCTGCCTTTGGATCCTGTTCCCCTAGCTGGACTACCATGTCAGGCCTCACTGGGAGAAGATGAGCTTAGTCTTATTGCCACTTGCAATGCCAGGGTGGGTTGGCACGCCTTGGGATCTTCCCCTTCTCTAAGAAGAAGGAGAGGAGGGAATGGGGGAGCATAAGGGTAGGACTGGGCTGGGAGGAGAGAAGGGAAGGGGCTGGGATCTGCTATAAAGTTATTAAATAAACAAATGAATAAGTAAATATAAAAAACAAACAATATGAAAATTATGTAAGAAAATAGGAGAAATTGAAATCTAAGCTAAGTAACATCCCAGTAGGTGACCAGTGTAAGGAACTAAGTTAATATATCAGACTAGATAGATAAGACAGAAAATCATATCACACAAAGGATTGAAGATGGAGGTGGGAAATTGAGGCTGCCAAAGGCAAAAGCGTATATTAGTAGAAAAACTGCAGCCTCAAGACTGGCAGTAAAGGGTCCAATAATGCCAATAAAGTGACTAACTCTTTTTTGAAAAACCTGTACCTCTCAGACGGTCCATAGTCACAAACACAACTGAAATTAGCTACCAGAAGAAAACGCTGAAAAACACAGGGGTCTTAGTTAGCATTCTGTTACTATGAAGAGACACCATGACTATGGAAACTCTTACAAAAGAAAGTATTTAGCTGGGGCTTCTTTAGAGTTTCAGAGGTTTAATCCACTATCACTAGGGAGCATGGCAGCATGCTGGCAGACATGACATTGGAGAGGTAACTGTGAGTTCTATATCTGGATCTGCAAGCAATAGGCCTGAGCCACTGGGTCTAGCTTGTGCTTTTGAAAATTCAAAGCTCAACCCAAACCTCCTCCAACAAGGCTTTCTAATCCTTCTCAATTAGCTCCACTCCATGATGACTAAGCATTCAAATACATGAGCTTATGGGGCCATTCTTATTCTCTCCACCACAGGGAAGTCGTGAATATGTCTTTTAAAAGTTGCAGAAGAGAAAGAGACAGATGAACAAAACAAATGGAAAACTGGATTTCACTATCAAGTTGCTTTTTTGTGTCCTTAGTGAGAGTTGATTCACAAATGAATGGGAACAATGAGTAAGTGACTGGAAAATGGTCTTAGCGTATGGAGACTGTAGTTAACAGAAGCTTAGACGTCGGGGGAAGAATAGAAGTAAGTCAGCACATCTCAGGCACTGGGTAGGTGGCAGAAAGAGAAATTCTCGTTTAATATGGCAGTGTCAGGTGTGTGTGTGTGTGTGTGTGTGTGTACATCTTAGACAGACTGTATGTATGCTAATTTGAAGGCTGAAACTAAAACCCAGAGATCAGAGCAAGGTCTCAGAGGCATTAAGAAAGGATGAGGTAGGGCAAGGATGAAATCACCTTAGAAGAGAAATCCATTCACCTCTTAAGACAGAAGATGTAGGAGTATAGGAAAAATGATAACACACCAAGATCAACAAATATATATATATATATATATATATATATATATATATATATATATATA
>NW_026592439.1:2208150-2208944 GCF_907164565.1 Psammomys obesus | reverse complement strand
ATATATATATATATATATATATATATATATATATATATATATATATACCTCTACAATTGAGAAGTGACTTTATCTGATAAGGGATGTTTTCTCTAGGTGGGCAACAAGTCAAGTAAAGAGTGGGTATTGATCTTTTCACTAAGTCAGTGGGTGGTTCTTGTTCCAATGAAAGTGGCAGAAGGTCAAAAACGCCATTCAGACTCATGAGAGGGGAAAGTCAGCAAATTGAAGCCGTGTCTGACTCACCAGATGTCAGGATTAGGATGACAATTGAATACAGGTTTGAGTTTTATAGACACACTGCCCCACGACCCCACAAAATATCTTACTTCATTTTCTTTCCAACATTTCATTTTCCTATGAAAAGTGTTGGACTTAAATAACAAAATAACAAATAACAAAATAGTGAACATCCATATACCTACCACACAGAAAAAGAAATGTTAAAAGCTTTCCTTATTTGTGAATATTATGTATATGCATGCTTAGGTCTCTGTATAAATTATTGCTACATAATAGATGGGTTAGATCTCATAATATTTATCAATAATCTGTCAGAATATTTCTTCAACTAAGAATGATTTCTGGTACAGACTTAGTACCTTGTCATACCCAGAATATTGAAACAATAAAAAACAATCTGAGATCACTTCTAGTCCAGGACATATACATTTTCCCAGGTTGAGAATCAAGCGCTTTTCTGATTAGCTATTAAAAACTACAAACCAATCAAGGCTCATGGCTTGCATCTATCTATCTATCTATCTATCTATCTATCTATCTATCTATCTATC
>NW_026592439.1:2201355-2208140 GCF_907164565.1 Psammomys obesus | reverse complement strand
ATCTATCTATCTATCTATCTATCTATCTATCTATCTATCTATCTATCTATCTATCTATCTATCTATCTATCTATCATCTATCTATCATCTATCTATCATCTATCTATCTATCTATCTATCTATTTATCTATCTATCTATCTATCTATCTATCCATCGGTATCTGTAGTACATTTGTACCCATGTTTGTCTATATATACATATATGTATTCGTGTGTGTGTGTGTGTGCATGTGCCCATCTAGATGTCAAAGGTCAGCCAGCGATGGATATTTGTTTTTTAGTTATTCTCCATTTTATTCTTTGACACAGGAATTCCCTCTCATTGAGTGGATTCAATGAGAGTTCACTGGAGTTCACCGGTTCCACCAGGCTATTTAGCCAGAAAGCTTCTTGGATCCACTTAGCTCAGAACCCCCTGAGTGAGTTCTAGGGCTATAGACATATGCTGCCATGCACAGCTTCTGTGTGTATGTGTGTGTGTGTGTGTGGAGGGGGGCATCTGGAAATCTGAGTGCAGCTTCTTAGGCTTACACAGCTAACCCTGAGTCCCCAACCCCGATGTGCCCTGCAGCCTTCAACCCAGATGCACTACAGTTTTTCGTCCTTTGTTAACTTTAAAGTAGAACAGTACAAACCACATACTGCTCTTTCAGCTCCACAGCAGGGGCATTGTAAAGTGTTGAACAGGAGCCTTATAAAATTAGCACATTCCCCATTTGTTTTCCATAGCTTTTATTAACACTATCTGTACCTCATACTTTACAGATTCGTGTAATGGTCTGGATTAAACACAGATGAAACATTTCAAATAAGGTTCTTTCAAGGCATGTATTAAGTTATTGGATTTACTGAATAAATATGTACAAACAGTGTATCAATTTAAAAAATCTTAAAAAAATATAAACAAACAATGAATAAGTCATTTGAGTTATTCATCATTTTTCTGCTTTGTTTTCTTTCCTTCTGAGTGTCTGGTGGGTGTAAAGTCAGCTTTTGCCTTTGTAACAAACAATCTCAAACCTTGTTTTCTTAGAGCAGCAAACATTCCTTGCACACAGGTCTGTGCTTTTGCTGGCTCTGCTAGGCTCTGGGTCAGGTGTCTTATATCTCTCCAGTCAGAACACTGAATATAAAAGGAATAATTCTTGAGGGTTCTGCCTTTCCTCTACCGCGGATAGGCAAGCAAAAGGAAACATGAAATCTTGAGGTGTCTCAACGTGGGACCAACAGTCTTCTCTTCCATCCACACTTCATCAGACAAAGGAACTGGTAGAAGGGGGCCCTTTGGGAAGAGCACAGAAGGAAATTGTGTCTTAAACTTGGGCATGGCCATCGTGTGGACAGTTGAAACAAGAACTGTTATGTGAATGTTCCCTAGTCTTTCCATTTCCACTGCTAGAAGGAGCAGCCGCATTCTAAATTCATCTCTGTCACTTTGCATCCCTAAATGAAGATAGGCCAACCAGCCAGAGACACAAAATGCAAGCAATAAATAAATGCTCAAGTTTTCATCCAGGATAGCTTTGAGGCTGTTTTTGCAACATAGTCTACCCAACAACAAACGAGGAAGATGTTCCTGTTCCCTTGTAATTATTCATTTTCAAAGTGGGGTTGTGCTCACAATTGCTGTTGTACCCATCTTTCCCTCCCTCCATTTTCTTTTTTTCCAGACTAACCTGTCCTCTCCCACCCTAGAACAAAGGTGACTTTGAAAAGGGCCAATTATGTATCTCTAAAAAACTATCTCTATACTTGACTTGTATCTCTACACAAGTCAAAGAGTATTTTCTCCTTTATAATTCCTGAGCCAAAATAAAAGACTAGACCAATATGTGAAACTTTGCTATAGTGGGAGAGGGGCATAATTTCAAGGACAATAGAAGAATTCAGAGAGAGAAAAGATAAAGGAAGAGAGCAATGATAGTTCCTGATTGAAACCTGGCTATGACAGTGGTTAGGGAAAAGCTGGTGATGTACATCAAAGTGTTATGAAGATGCTCAGGGAAGGCAGGGACCTGCATCAGGACCAGCCATATAAATAAGTACCTGAGGGCATAATTACCTGTGTTCCTTAACCTCACATTGGGAAACAAAACTGACAACAATGGGTTCTTACTCAGCTGTCACTGGCTAATGATTTGCCTCTTTTTTTTTTTTTTTTAGATGTTTATATTAGCCTGCAAAGTACTGGCTTTCATCATGGCAATTTTATGCATACTTTCTTCTTGTTGGTTCTCTCTCCTCACTATTCTCTCGTGCCACCCCCTTCCTTCTTCTCAGTACCCCCTCTTCTGCTTTCATATCACATTATTATATTATCCTTTTTTTTCATTTCTATCTCTTTTTTTTTTCCACGTGGGAGGTTTATTAGGGGAAGGGGGGAGAAGGGAGCAGAGACAGAGAAAGGAAGAGAGAGAGGGAGAGAGAGGAGGACAGAGGAAGAGGAAGAAGAGAGCATTTCTATCTCTTAATAATATCACTTCTTTTTCCCCTCACATGGTCCTCCTTCTTGTTCTGTGACTCCATAGCACTCTCACACACTTATATACACATTAAAAACCAGGATCTACTATTTGTGTTTCTGACTCTGGCTTATTTAGCTTAATTCTAGTTCAATCCATCTTCCTGTAAATGCCATAATCTCAGATTTTCTTTATATTTGAATATAGTTCCATGTGTGTGTTCCTGCATGTTTTATCATTTCATCCAGTAATGAGCATCTAGGCTGATTCTATTTTGTAGCTATCATAAATAACACGGCGATAAATAAGCATGTGAAACTTAGCCACTAAGAAAATGCAAACAAACTATTTTGAGGGTTACGTCCCACATCAGTCAGAATGACTGACGTCGAGAAAACAAACAACAACTGCCAGCAAAGATGCGGAAAAAGAGAGAGATATGCTTCTGATTCCTTATGGGTATGTGCACTGGTGCTGCCGTTATGCAAATTAGCTTGTGGAGACCCACAAACTAAAAATAGAATTGCTGCTAGAAACAGCTATTCCACTCCCGAGCGTTCATCTACGGATTTGCTTCTATCAGTTCACTTAGGTGGCAACCATAATGATGGGTCCCATGATCGTTCCCACTTTACCAATGAAGAGGCAGAGAGAAGTCTTGTACTCCAAGTCTTAGAGACGGTAAGTGACAGGGATTCAAGCCTACAGACTTTTCAGCCTTGAATTGGGTTCATCATAGAAGACTCGTCCTTCCGAGGCCAGGTGGTTTGGCTCTATAGAAAGTTCAATTATTCTAGGAATGTGGGATTCTAGGATGCCTCTGTAAGCTAGCTGGTGACAGTTGCTAAAGAGGGCGGCGTCCGTTCCCAGGTCTTCCAATTCCAGTCTAGCCACGTAACCCCTAAACCACTGTGGAGTACTTCCTTGTTTAGACACTGTAGTCTTACCCAATACTGTATTCAGACAACGCTCAGTGGCAACTCTCCTAGTGCAAACTCCACATGACCACATGGTGAACGAACTGGGAAAGTTCTAGAGGAATGGGAAAATGAGAGAACTCACAGCAGTTCAGTGCAATGTCGTCACCACTTAACTTTTGTCACTATTTTTATTTGTTTGTTTACTTGTTTTTTCATATGTGACTTTACAGCACCCTACTCCCACCTCCCCCACCCCAAACACCACCAAAGGCTCTCAGTTTTCCTCCTTGCTGAACGTCTAAAGCTGGAATCGAGGCACAGAGCTTGAACTTGGGCAGAAACCTCTCTCTGGGCCTCCTGTGCCAAGTTTACAAAGCAGGTAATGACTGCAGGGTGTTCCACTAACAACTCCCACGTTCCAAGGGCACTCTGCCAATGGCAAAGCAAGAAATGAAAAGGAAACCAATTTCGGGGAAGTAAAGTAGTGTGAAAGCTCTCTTCTTCTTGGCTCTCAATTTAAAACCATGTCATTAAAACTTAGGGCCTCCGAGATTATACCTTTTCCACATCCAGCCCAGAAACTGCAGCCAAACACCTGTGTTGGATTCCTACCAGAAACGAGCTACTCTCTCGCAGCTAAATTAAGCAGGAAGAATGAATTAATAAAGTACCCACCTTTTTTTCTGTCCTCTGTGCTCTCTATTCATTTTATGATCTACTTAAAGATGGGAATTAAAGGAGAAAAGAAAGAAGGCAGAGAGAGGAGGTAAGGATCAGGGTTATAACTCAAAGAAGGGAGCTAGAAGATCAGAAATGCACGGGTTCAGTAGAAATTCTGCTAACACCAGGTACTTAATATTATTCCAGAAAGCACACAGATTCCCACTTCACCCTCCCGCACCACATGCTGAACTTTCGATCACATTCTTATTCAGTGTTAACTGCTTTGTGTCTGTCGGCTCAGATCTAAACAGTGACTCAGTTTCCTTCTCTTGTATGCCCTTTATGTCTTCAAGACTCCTTTGAGGGAGTTCTCCCTGACACCAATAGCCAGGAAGCTGACAAGAATATTGAGGAGAGAGAAGTCCCATCTCATGTTTGCTTTGTAATTTCCTTGCCTTATAAAAGCCACTCATTTCATCCACCTGTGTCAGTAGCAACCAGTCCCAATGACAGCCCAGGGGACTGGGCTGAGGAGTCCCTGAAAGAGCAGTGTGACTTGCTGTTGAATCACCAGCTTTCTACCCCAGACAAGGTCCCAAAAGCCAGTTGTCTAGGGGGAAAGGGTGACACTGGAAAGGAATTTTAAAAATTAAACACCACAGACTGTCATTTCTCAAAACCCTGAGACCTTTACAACATATCTCACCCCGAGTCAGAATTATGAAACTTTGTGCAAGATTTTAGTGCCTTCATGCTGACCTCCAGGTCCACGGGTCCCTGTATTAATGGCAGTTATGCTACATTTTCTCAGAGCTTCCTATGCGGCCAGCTAGTCAGCAGCTGAGATGTCTCAATAACAACTGTACCTTCTAAGTCTTTAATTAGCCTGGAAACTATAAGGACTTTAAGCCTCCTGAAAATGATTTGATCACATTGTTAGCGTCCAATTTTGGTAGGCAACTTATACTTTGGAGACCTATCCAGTCCCGGTACAGAGGCGGCTTTGTGCACAAGCAAAATCAGCCCACCAAGGAAATAAAGTCCATCATTATTTAATCACTTGTAACTCCTTAAAATATCCTTACAAATAAAACCGCAACCATGAAACAGGAAAAGCACATTGTTCTCATTATCCTGAGGAGAAAACCGTGACCTGTACCAACTGGGTACTTCTCTGGTACCAGAAGGCTAAAGTCTGAAGCCAAGACACTGCTTGCTAACTAAGTGTCCTAACACTTAAGGGGAAAATTTAGCATTTCTTTGTGATATCTACCATTTTCAAAGCTTCTGGTTTCAAATATCTTCAAGAAAAAAGAAACTTGTCATCTGTCTTTCAACCTGGTCTTACACTTGAGATTCTTTTCTTTTTGAGATTTATGATCACTCAGTCTACGCTCAGATTCTGTTCTTTTTGTGACCTCACATATCTTCTGATGGTCATTTATCTTAAAAAAAAAAAAAAAACACTTGATTTTGATTTAAGCTACAAGACTGTGTGTTTCCAGACACCACAAACGCTTGCCGCAGCTCCTGCTGTTTGTTGCTCCTGCCTCCCACATTTGCCTGTTTGCAATGCTGGGTACGCACTCTTTTCCCGTTTTCTTTAACTACAAAGACAGAACAAGCTGGTGGTGGGGATGCAGATGAGGGCGTGAGGCGGGCACATCCTGTGCTTAGGAAGTGACTCATTATAAGCCACAGGTCCAGAACACCTTCCTTAAACTTGCAGGAATGGCTAGTATGTCTGAGCCACTAGCTCTGCTTAAGAGAAACCTGGCTTGTTTATTCCATTTAGCCACATTCTAGTCTTTGTTCAGGAACATTTTTATTTCTGCATCTCAATATGACAGTTCCTTTCAACATTTTGTAATGATATCTGACCTTTTTTCTTTTCCTTAGCTCATTTTGTCTTCTAGACACTTCCTAATTAGTGAAACCTTCATAATAATTCCCCTCAAAACTCTCCAAATGAAACATTTTAAAGATTTTCCTCTAAGATAGTTTGTTCTTCTAAAGTGAGAATGAGATTAGAGATTATGGAAATAGCGCTGGCAAACAGTAAGCCAAATCCAGCCTGTGGCCTAGTTCTCTGAGTATCCAGCCTGAGGCCTAGCTCTTTAAAGATCCAAGCTGAAAATGGTTTTCACATCTTTAAAAGAACCAAGAAATCAAAACAAAGAATGTCAGTATGCAGAGGCAGAGGAGAGCAGAAAACTTTTATGTGAAATATTTGCCAAAATCTTTCCTAGACCGTAGCCCTCCCTTTAAGCCCTCTCTGTTGCTAGCTTCAATAATCTTTATTCTTTTGAACTTCATCCCAGGTTTTCCAAAGAAGACAGTCTAGGATTCCTGGGTAATTAGCTGCAAACATAAACTGAACCCTAAGGGTTGTAATGTTTCATGTGACTTTATGTGACCAGAGAATTTGAGAAATTCCTCATATCCTCCTTTGTTCCTCCAAGTTCCCTATGAGATCTCTCTGTCGCTTTGTCTGTCTGTCTGTCTGTCTGTCTGTCTGTCTCTGTGTGTGTGTGTCTGTTTGTGTGTGTGTACATGTGTAGTATAGAGAACAACTCCTCAAATGACAGCCTTTACATTCCCAATGCATTTTTCTATTGGAAATCCAGCACGTCTCTCTTCCCAGTGCGCAGGAGGAGAGGGAGAAAAGCAGGTAGGGTAAGTAAGAGACAGCGTCCAGGGTGTGCAGGAGAAGAGGTCTGAAGAAGGTCTCCCCCAGAGG
>NW_026592439.1:2173148-2201345 GCF_907164565.1 Psammomys obesus | reverse complement strand
TGAAGAAGGTCTCCCCCAGAGGCTGTCCCAGGTGGGGACAGTGGATCCTCCCAGTGCAATCATCTAGCCAAGAGAGAAACTATTTATTTGTTTGTTCTTTTTTTTTTTTTTTTTTTTTTTGAGACAGAGTTTCTCTGTGTAACCCCTGCTGTTCTGGGACCCAATCTGTAGACCAGGCTGGCCTTGATATCACTTTGATCCACCTTCCTCTGTCCCCCGAGTGCTAGGAATAAAGGTGTGTACAACCACTGCCAAGTTTAGAGATGCTATTCTAGAAAAAAAAAAAAGACTCTTGTGACCCCTCTTGGCTATCAGACTATTAAAACAATGTATCCCAAATAATTAACAGTTTCATAGAAATCTCAGGCTGTGGAAAAGAAAACGCTGAAGTCCTGATGCTAGCCCAGGGAGGAACTTGCCTCCTAGAAAGAGGTTTTCACACACACATATGACTTATTTGAACCACCCTGAGGGACAGATTAGGGATTAGACAATGATGAGTCAGTGATGGGCAGGGCCACACTTTGACTAGGACTGTTGGGCTTTCTCTACCCCTTGATCTCTATTTAAGCCTAAGCCTCCTGCCAACACTGCAAAGACGAACTCGGGAGTTACTCTCATTGTTTATTTTCCAAGGTGGTCTTGCTGAATAAATATCCTTTCTCTGTTTCCCGCTATGACCTGTGTCTTTAACTGCTGGAAAGACAGCTGAGCCTAGCTTGTTGGGCTTGCCAGAGCCCAGGATTTGACTCTAAAATATAAAGATGTGTGAGTATATTACGTTAAAAACTGGTTCATTGTTTCCTTTCTACACACACACACACACACACATACACACACACACACACACACACACATGCAGATATATATATAATATTTGAGACAGGTCTTTCTGTGTAGCTCGGGTTCACCTTGAAATCATGGTGATTCTCCTGTCGTGGCCTCCTGAGCCCTGGGATCACACACATGTAGTACCGTGCCCTGCTGATTCTCTTGCATTTGAACGACAAACTCCTCTCCTTCTGTGAGTCCCCTGTTGGCAGTGTGAGGTGTGACTGGAGATGTAAGGATCCTGGGAGGCAGTGACAGCTGGCCCCCAGGGATCGGGCATTGGCATGCTGGTTGTGCAGCCAAGCCTGACTGTTTCTCCCAGAGGAATGGCAAAACCTGAGGATGTTGTGAGCTGGTAACAGCACATCTTGTGAAAGATTCTACCGAAAAGTCGTGACCATGGTGGGAATAAATATGCTGCGTGTCAGCAATGCAGGATGAAAGGAAAATGACAGATAGACTACGCACCTGAGTAAGCTTTATAGCCAACATCTATCCAACTGCAGGCATATACTGCTTGTATAGTAAGGGAAACTTGTACTCAAGCAGAGAGTAGATTTAAGAGACAAATATAAAAACAATAACAATTGTAGCATCAAGGGAAACAGATCCTTGCAAGCCCACAACATTCTTCCTATCAGAATAGAAGAAGTCTAGGTAGCAATTTTTATCGCTTAATATATGTTTGCTATTGTTTCCAATGTAAAGCTCGGATAGGATGAAACATTTGTTCATAGTCCCATGGTTACAAATGGCAAAACAAGAATAGATAAAGGTGCAAACACAGATGGCACCAGACAGATCTGCATCCAAGAAGCTCTTAATTTTCAGGCTCTTCTCTGAGCTTCAGATTGTTCATTGCTACCATTAGGGCAATTTTCTGGGGCTCTTGTGAGGACTGGAGGCTCTTTCTACTGAGAGTGGCTCCTATCTGACCTCTAGAAGGAAAGACGGAAGACAGAAGACAAGGTAGTGCATGTTCCTGCTTTAGGATGTGGGGGAAAATCCCTGCTTGAGGGCCAGGACACTCCAATGTTAGGCAAATAATATACATATGTCCAGACCTGTTAAGAATGGGGGGGGGTGGAAGAAAAGCAAACAGGTGTTTCTTTCATTCAGTCCTACCATGACTAGAAGAATTCCAGGCTACCAAGCATTTCTACTCTGGAGCTAAGAAATGGATTTTCAAATTAATTTTCTCTCCTTCACTGTTCCATGAAAACTACCCCTCCACAAGTTTAAAAAAACAAAAAACCTACTCTGCTACTTCTGACTTTGAATGTCTTACAAGAATATTTCCATCTCTCTTGAAACTTTTGAACATATTCAAGTGGAAAGTTGGGGAAATTTTAAAAAATAAATAAATAAAAGGAAATGCATGCCAAGATTCCTCCAGTCTGGGAGTCTCCAATGCTTTTCCTGCACTGTGGCCATCTGGGCTGGAGGTTATCAGATGATAGCTCTGCCTGCCCTTCACAAAGTCTCTAGTATTATCAGTAATGAAGATGGAAGCTAAAGTTGGCAGAATCACTTTGAAAAGCAATAAAGCATCCATTGGTGGAGCTGAGCAGGATATAACCTATGATTTGGCAATCCTACACTCAGCATTAGGTTTATTTATAATCTGAAATAACTTGATTTAAGGGATGCAAGTGTGTTCTAGCAACATTATATATAATGAAACAATAACAATAAGCAACCACCTGGAAACACAAGGTTTGTCCATCAAGGGCAGAGTACATGAATGTGGGGACTGGAGAGATGGTTTTATAGCTAAGGGCACATACAGCTTTAGCAGAAGACCTAAATTCATTTCCCCATGCCCATATCGGGGATATACAAGTGCCTGTTCAATCAGACACCTTCTCCTGGCACTCTGTGACACTCATATGCACACATACACGCATACACATACTCATGTGCACACACAATTAACAAAATAAAATAAATCTTCAAAAGGAATTCATTCATAAATTGTGGCATATTCATAACAGCGTACTATGCAGCAATGAACATAAACTGAATAGATCTCAAAAATGTAATAGTGAAAGTAACAAAAGAACCTCAACAGAAGAACATGTTTTGTTTTTTTTTCTCTACATAAAATTAATAAGCAAAAATGAAGCAGTATGTAATTTGGAAATAGCTATATACAAGATAAAACTATAAAGTATGCTAAGAGAATGGCTGGTTACCCTGGGGACCAAGGCAGAAACGAAATTAGAGAGAGCCCAAAATACTTCGAAGAAACTGGAAATATTGTCATTTTAAGCTGACTGGTAGGATCCTTAAGCATTTATGTCTGTAATTACATTTTCAAACTGTTCTTATGTGCTCACACACTTCTGTCTATGTATATATTAATTTGATTATTGTCGTCTATGTATAATGCGCATGAGCATCAACACACAAACACCATGGCACATGTGTGGTGGTTAGGAGACAATTTTTAACAGTGAGGTCATTCCACTCACCAGAGGTTTCCAGGTTTGAACACAGATCTTCACACTTGAGTGCAAACCTTTGGATCCACTGAGCTATCCTGTCAGCCTGTCTCTAAATATTTCCTTTCACAATCCAAAAAATATATATAACTTAAATACATATGTCGTCCCTCGGGAAGCTCCTGCTCTCCCTTCTCAGTATAAGTCAGGTGATACAGCCAGGGCCAGCCTCAGCTGCTATCTTCTGAATGTGTGTGTCATCCCTGAAATTCATCTATTGAAATCCTAACCCTTTGGGAGGGAGAGTTTTCGGTATTTTCAGTAATGAAAATATAAAATGGATGGGATAGCTTTAAAGGAACAAGACATAATTCTTTAGAGCTGTAGAGTGGAGCCTATGACCCAGCTGTTCTGCTTCCTCCAGGATCCCGAATGGGAACTGAGCACGTAAGAGAGAGGTACAAGGCGTTTGCTCCCTTTCCACTGTCTGAAGACATAGCCGTTCCCCCCAAAAGCAAGACTCCACGAGACACTTCGAATCACTGACTTTGAACTTCCCATCCTCCAGGACTATGAGAAATAAATTTCTGCTTCCCATAAGCTACTCAGCCCACAGCGTTGTTATAGTAGCCTGAATGGACCAAGACAATGAGAAACGTAAATTTTATGAAACCATTTTGGAACGTGGTAATGAGCACCATACATCAAAAGGCACAGCAAAATGTAAGTTTTCTTGGAATTATTTCTACCCTACCACTTTCTAAGCTGCTTTCAAACCCCACCTCTTGCATACATCTGTCTCCCCAAAGCCTCTTAAAAGTCTCTATAAACTCCAAATCAGTTTTTCTCACCTTGCAGTATCAACTGATCATACCAGTTTTTTTTTTGCCCTAAAAGCATAATATGAAGTTATATAAATATATATATGTATAAATTTATATTGTACCTTTTGAATCTCATCAAAAAACTACTGATTTTCACAACAAAATGCTTTCTGACAGGAAAAGGAACCACTGAGTAGTCAAACAGGAGGAGAAATACAAGAGGGACCGACATGGAAAACAAGGTATTGACTGTCTTAAGGATGAAGAAAATGAGTCTCATTGTCGTGGGAAGGATAGATCCTATAACTTTTACTACTCACTCTCTCGTTGTTGGCTTTACCCTTGTTCAAGCTGGAAACAGGCCTTGAGATGGGCAGCCTACACCCTACCTGTTGGCTAATCTAGTGGTAGGGATTAAACTTCTGCTGCCACACTGTTTCCACAGAGAAAGGGAAACTCCTTCCACCAACATGGAATCTTCCTTCTGAGTCCTCAGCAACCCATTTCTTAAATTACAGAGGGCCTGACCTCTCACAAGTCCCCTCTCTTCTTCCAAGTCCTCCCCTGCTTGGACGGAGCCATTTCAGGATTTGACAGCTCCTGGGCTCTAGCATCAGCCCTTCCAGTTTTCTCCCAGCATCTCCAGCCAGTCTTACATCGTAACTTGTATTTGAACGGTTTTTAAAATGAGGCATTCCTTGATCTCCTTCTGCGACATTCTTCCTTCCTCATGCCACCTTCTTTTGACCACTCTCAAAACATCAATCTGCTCTCAACTAATTGACTGCTCCTACTGGTGTCTCTGGCCCAGATTTCCCTTCAAAGTTCCTGGCGATTTACCCAATTGATTTCGAGGGATTTCTACTTGCACTTTTTAGGCACCTCAGATTCATCATGTCCACAGGTAGAGTAGCCTTCTTCACTGAACACCACGAGAAGCCCTCTCTCACGGCATCCTTTACGTCTCATCTGCTCAGGGCAGGAAGCTACAAATCATGCCACATGCTCTCCTTCTCCTGTAGTCCATTTCTTCCAAGTCCTCTGCACTCAACATCTGAAACACCTCTCAGGCTCACTTCTCTCTCTCTCTCTCCCCCTACCCAACTCCACATCAGAAAACACACCTCTTTGAATTGATCGTCAAAATCCAGCTTCCCTTCAGCCATTCTCCACAACCCAGCCTGAACAATCTTTCTAAACTATGAATCTGAGCATGGTTACTCTCCCTACTTCATGTGAATGTACATGTACACAGAAACACAGAGACACAGAATTAGGCAGGCAGGCACACATGCACACACACACACACACACACACACACACACACAGATATGCACACACACATTCAGTGGCTGGCATTTGCCCTGGGGTTTAAATTAACTCATCAGATAGCTGGGCTTGGTGGCACACGCCTTTAATTCAAGCACTAGAGAGGAAGAGGCAAGTGGATTGCTGTGAGTTCGAGGCCAGCCTGGTCTACAAAACGAGTCCAGAACAGCCAAGGCTACACAGAGAAACCCTCTCTCAAAAACAAACAAACAAAACAAAACAAATTTAAATAAATTCATGGAAAAAGCTTAAAAAACTTATCAGCCCTTGCCCCCCAATCTGTCTATTGGATTTAAGCTTCACCTCAATGCCTGCCCCATGAGTCTTTGTTCTAATCTTCTTGTCCCTTCTTCTAGAGAGTACTCTATCAATTCCAGAATAATATATTCCCATCATGCACTGGGATGACTTAATGATACCTGTCTTCTACACAACATATCTCCTTAGTTAGGTCCAGGATCATGCTTGTTTCATGCCTGTCTCCCTTAGTGCTTCTCAGACTCAGTGACCCAACTCAGGCATCTTACAAACACTGGTTAAACTTTTCCCTTATAGGATGATCCAGGATATTTTATACAAACATTTCTCTAAATCCTGCCCATATTTGCCTGAATTTGTATACTTAAGATGATCATAATTAAGAGTTATTGACTGAACTACAGGAAAGGAAACAATTAGTCTAAGTTATTCCCTGATCTCTCTCAAAGGCTGAAAAAAATTGAAGGAATGAATAGCTTAATGAAAATTAGAAATTGAAAACACTTCAGTAACATGACCTAAAGACGTGAAAAGTTTTAGCAGTGTACTCAGGTTAAATAGACTAGTTTCTAGGGCAGACACCTTATAAGAATTCCCCCTTCCATGTTAGCAAGTCTACTGGGGTCATTTGTTCAGGTCTTGTTTAGGCAGCCATGTTGGTGAAATGAGCCATGGTCCTTACATTTCTAGGAGACACAGTCTCACAGCAAACTTCCTGTTTCTCTGGCTCTTAAATCTTTCTGCCCCCCTCTTGTACACTGAGGCCTCAAACCCAGATAAAAAATTACAGGCAACTAAGGAATTCTGAGGGTCAGAGAAACAGTCCTCTCCACGAAAGCACCGTGGTTACTCAATATCAATTGATCAACCCTGAAATTATATACATACAAGTAACATATAAATGTATGAAGGTATGCATGTATGTATATGTATACATATATGTTATGTGGAGTGAGCAGGTTGCATTTTATATTTATATTACATTATACTATGTTATAATATATCTCTTAATATGTTATAATATGTATTAAAGGAAATCAGGCAAAAAATTTGAGAGTGAGCAAAATGAGTACTTGGAGGGGTTAGAGGAAGAAAAGGGAAGGGGGAAATGATGCAATTATATTTTAATTTTAAAAATTAAAAAGTTTAGTAACTGAAAACCTGAAATTAAATATCTTTTAAATCATAAACCACGTGCAGTGCAGTGGCATTTGTCTATAATCCCAGCAATTGGATGGCTGAGTTGGGATCATTTCCATAAGCTCAAAGCAAGACCAGGCTACATAGAAAATCCCTGTTTCAATAAAATAAAACCATAGGTAGCAGACTAGCTTACTGAAGTACCAACTTGAAAAGGAGATGAAGAAATGTACACTTAGCATGCCATGGGTGAATTCTGCATTATCTGTGGCTGGTAAATATTTGGCCACAGATGTGAATACCCTTCATATGCTCTCTGTTTCTGATAACTTGCCATTTTATTGTCTCCTTTCACAAAGCAAAAATGAGGTTTATAGACAAGCAATGCATTAATGCCCAAAAGACAAAGATCAAGTCAGAAAAGAACACATATAATATTATCTCTTTGATCCCAAAATACAAAAACATAAAAGGATATTTGAAAAAAAAACCTGAAAGTCAGAATTCACAGAAGAAAATGCTATAGGCGAGAACATTGACTTTTCTAAGAATATAGAATTTAGGTTTTGCCTGTGAGGGTAAACACTACCAGGATTCCAGCAGGTGGCGCTCTGAACCAATTAATGAGAAACTGCGCTCACACAGTCTTAAAGAATAAAAATATTCTTCTAGTGACATATGTATTTTGTCCACAAATTCAGGAAATGTGGAACCCAACCCATACCCTGTGTAACACACACACACACACACACACACACACACACACACACACACACACACCCCTCTGCACTAAGAATGCAAGTAACATCGCTAAGTTACGAAGAAGAGCTGGACTTGACGAAAACGTGCATTTACAGGCATGCAAACTGAATGTGTTTCTAATAGCCTATCTATCTTCTCCTGATGGGCCCTTAACACTGCCTAGTAAAGAGTCTACTGCTCCACTGTATTATTCTCTCACGCCAAATAACAGCCTGAATTTCTGCACTTTCTTCAAGCATTGAACACTTCCGCCTCTTGGCTCTTTAGTCTCATGATCTGCCCACTTTCTATGCAGAAAGGAAGCAGGGATCGGCATAGGAGCTACCACAGCACCACACCCAACGTCAGATGAAATGTTCTCATTTCACGTGCGAATCCACACTCCCTGGCTTTCCTCCCAGCTGCAGCCCAAGGAGCTGGCCTGTCAGTTACCGGAAGTTGTGCATTTAATAATATTCCTCTCTGTTGTGTCCCCCTGCCACCTTCTCAGAACCTGGGCTGCCATATGCTGTCCAATTTCTCTCTCTTGAACATCCAAACTCTACTTCTCAATGATTTTAGCTATAATGCTTACTGTATACAATATATTCACATTTTTCTTAAAATACAAATGAAATAGGTGGAGATGTATACATAGCCAGTTTGATTATGACTACATCATTGCAGGAAGTCATTAATGATGAGTTAAAGAAGGGGCTCAGGGTCAGAGAGCTTGCCTACCATACTGGGCCTGGGTTCAAACTCCAGCTCAGTAATGGTAAATAAGTTTGAAATTCAGAGATGGATACAGTGATATTTCATAATGCTTTTCTAGCTAATGTTATTTATTAAGGGCAAAGTTCCACAATATGCAGTTAAAAACAAGACTTCTCAGACTCCATACCTCTTTCAGTTCAACTCTTCTAACTCCTAGCAGCCAAGCTTCGAGAGCTCACTGTATGCATGCATGGGCTCAGTTTCTTCCCTCCGGTTCTTCTGCTGTCCCTTCCAATCTCACTTTCACCTCCCTCTCCACAGCATCTTAATATCAGTCATCACGGACCTCCAAGTCCCGTTGGTGGATAGGTTTTCATTATCATTCAGCTGCCTTCTCGGTAGCATGTGACTCTCAGCCATATTACATCTTGAGCATTCCTTTTCACTGCTTCAGCAACTGTAATATTCTGTTTTCCCATGGTCTCTTCCCCTTGCCGGTCTCTCTCTAACACCTCTCTACTCAGTCACTCCACACTGCAGTTTCTCCGTTCACTTTTAAGTTCCTTTCATAGAGAAGTGTGACATGTCCCCTTAGCTATCTCAAAACAATACAACAAAAAAACTCAAAAGTAATGCTCTGACTTAAACCGATCATTTTCTCCCTCGGGTGTCCTTATTTCTTTGTTTATTAGATTAGAAAATGGTACAGAGATTATAAAACTGGAGCCCTTCTTGTCAACTCCTACCCCTCCCTATCATTTCCAAAACATTAACAGCTCCTGCAGTTCCACTTCCAAAATATCCCTCTGGTCACCTGCATCTCGTTGTATCCATCCTCAGTGAATTTAACCTAATTGAACATTGCTTTTGCAGCTTCTAGTCGGATCGTATACTCTGCTCCAGCATTTTTCCTGGTAGCCTTTTGCCCTATTGTCTCAGCAACAGCTGGGGGGTGAATTCCGAAGCACAAAACTGCCCCTGCTGTTCTCTGACTTCAGTTTCTTCAGTCTCCTCACACACCCATTTCTGAGATTAAAGGGCAAAATGTCTTCCAGGGACTGCAGCGCCCTTCGAGGTCTTTCTCTTGTTTCCCTACCCAGCTTCCTATCAAATCTCCTTCTCCCTTATGGCTTACAGTCAAATAAAGTTGTTTTCAGACCTTTACACAGGACATTTCCTTTCCTACCATAAGACCTTAGTATGTGCGGTTTCTCTGTCTAGAAAATTCATTTCTTCATTGCTAGCCTGGTTATTTCCTTTTATCCCTGAGATTCATTCCAGAAAAAGCTTTGGCATAGACTCTGAAAAAAAGCCCACTCCCCCCCCAAAACCTCTCTTTCTCCATGGAGACCACCTACAGTCACAGTTCCAATTTTGCATGTATATGTGAGATAACCTCACTTGATTCATCACTGGACCTGGCTTGGGTGTCTCACACATACGGCATACTAAATATTTCTTGGATGAATAAATGAATTGATATTGGTTTATGTGGACTCGTGAGCTTCTTGCCAGCAACCTGTATATGGACTCCTTTCCTCTCAATTCTAAATGGGTGCTCAGGAGCCCCAAACTCATTTTAATATTAATATAACTCATCTGTTCCAGGAAGTGGTAGGAAGCATGCCAGGTATCACTTTTACACCAAGATTTGAGATCAAATAGTAGCTGTTCTACCTCAAAAGGACAGATAAAAATCAAGGAGAACTTAAATCTGTACTAAATTATCACAAAAGTCTAAGACCTCAGAGAAATGTGCTTGACACAGGTCCCTGTAGGATCTGCCGCCTGAAACCTGGGAGTGAGCAATCACTCTCTGCTTCCATTAGACACACATTTAAGTAAAAAATTAAAAAGCTCTGTTAAAAGTTTGTACATAGCTGAAAAGGAGAAAAAAAAAACCTTTCATGTTTGCTCAAAATAAATTTAACTGGTTCTAAATTGTCTGCTATTTTAGGTGGTACATTTCCTGAAAAGTGGTCTGTAGAGGCAGCCAAAGGAAGACAAGATTATTAGGGGTTGTTAGCAGCTCCCAGCAGATAGGCTACTGAGAGCCAGACTGTGCTGAATCCATGGCAGGGGATTCTCCAGAAAGGTCCCTGGCCGGTAATGCAGCAGCCAACTCCAAGACTCCTGCCGGTTCCTCTGACATTTGCTTTCAGCCTAATTCCATCTCTCAAGATCCCTACTTACCTCCTCTTCACAGACATACCTGTCCTCTTACTTCACTCCGAAGCTGTGCCTGACACCCTGAGAATGACTTTCACCCCAAGGCCTAGGAAAGCCAGCTTCAAGAGCCAGCACAAGGCATGCTGAACTGCAACTCTTGCATCTCCAGTTTCTCTCCCACCCCACACTTGGAGAGAAAGTCAAGGATTTCACAGTGATTACAGGGGGAAGAGAATGTTCTTGGAATAAAATGACTATTTAAAATATGTTGTACATTTCTTTATGTCTACCTGGAAACCACTAAGCAAAAGCATTTTCAAGAGCCAGACTCCTGATCCTGGCTAAATCCCACAAATCCCTCAATACAAGCAATCTGAAGGCTGGTTGAAAGAACCACTCATAAACAAAAGGAAAATGAATCCGTGTGGACCTTTACAGTGTAACCACGTGTCGGAAATGTTATTCAATTCTACTTCTTGCATGGGTCTTTTGTGTGTATGTGTGTGTGTGTGTGTGTGTGTGTGTGTGTGTGTGTATGAGAGAGAGAGAGAGAGCGAGAGAGAGAGAGAGAGAGAGGGACAGAGAGGGAGAGAAAGAGAGAAAATCAAAGCTCAGAGAAATCTAGTATGTGTCCCCAAGAGAACAGCAAACTTTCAGATTCAGTCCCTTGTCTGTGCTGCTTTTACTATTCTCATGTGTTTCAACTTACCTTATCCTAATACTCCAAGTCTTGTCATTTATTCTTTCAAAAGATTCATCACAGAAAAGGAAGTTCATGTTTTGTTTTATAACCTAAACAACCTCTAAGGATGACATAGAGAAGTGAAAGTGATTCTTATCCCTGTCCCTTTGCAACTTCATGACGACCGAGGGCATACACAGAAGACTGTTTTACGAAGAAACATCCCTTTGCAAAAACAAGTGAAACGAACACTTTCTGTAGCAGGTGACACCTGTTGGAAGCCACAGTCAGTGCCTTACTCCGCTGCCTCTGTAAGACTCTGGGCCAGGAAGACCTGTAGACCTGTCTGTATCTCAAACCATATCAATCCTCTATCAAAAGCCAAAATTAACCTTTCAACCTGACAGCCTGTTCCTCAGCCGACACTCACCAATGTGGCCCTCACGTTATCACCAGCCCATAGGAAAAGCCTAACCAAGAAGCCCTTTGTCAGTACTTCTCCAAGAACTGCTCCTCAGAAATGGTTTGAAAAGTTGTTACTTTCTGTTGCCCTAAAGAAGTGTGCGTCAGAGGGGGTGGAGGGAGGAGGTGGACCACTAGCCATAGAGAGAAAGGAGACATGGGCATTTTGCTTCTGGCCATGTTCAGGAGCAACTCACACAAAGCCTTTCCCTTGTCGTGTATTTCTTTTGAAGGAGCTATTGAAAGCTGTTTGGTTTGTCGCTGAGCCTACAGCCTAACTTGTCTTTCTACATAAAGACCCTCTTTTCTTCATTGTATGGGGGCATATCCAACCTGCAGCCCATGGAGCTGCATGCACCCCAGGATAACTATGAATACAGGCCAACACAAAAACATAAGCTTACTTAAATCACTAAGAAAGGTTTTTGTTTTGATTCTGTTTTGTAGTTTTAATTTGGAACTCAGTCACATAGTTCTAAAGGTAAACTGTGTGGATGAGAACATCAAGTTACATTGACAAAAGGTTGAGCATGCCTACCTAGAAACTTGTTAAATTTTCCAAGAATTCACATCACTGTATGCTGTTAACTATGAGGGGGGGGGGAAAGTATTTCATTTTGGTAAAAAGTGGTAAGAAAAGGTGTTTATCAGCTTGGAAAATCACCACAGTGCTGAGGATTAGTCTCACTGTATCTAAGTCAGCCATCAGCATGCCAGCAGTGGTTTGCCTGTGTGGCTCTTGCATTCAAGGAGATTCTTCATGATGGAAAAAACAAAACAAAACAAAACAAAACAAAAAACTATAACTCTGGCCATCACTTTTGAAAACAATATTACAGATGCATTTTCTTTTTATTTCTTATGCTACAATTATTAGGACATTCCATGCATTTGTCTCAGCTACCTGAGTAGGAAGATTATATTACCTCTACATTATATTTTAACTACATGAGTGGGAAGGCTACCTGTAAATTGTATTACGAGGACAGTAGAAGAGATGCGAGAAAATACTGGACTTAACTAGGTAAAGTCCTTTTAGCATCACTCAGTGACACTCTTAAACTCCGAGTTCATCCCACCACATTGACCTTCGGACACTCTGCTCCAGCTGGACCCTACCTAGGATGTCTTGTTCTCAGCTGTCTCTCTGGACAAAGTTCCTGACACCTGAGTCTCCTCTAATCCCTCTTCATTAAATACTCACTCAGAAGCCACTCCCCCGGAGAGGTCCCCCAGAAGCACCACTCTTCTAGCATTCTCTCCTGACTTGTCTCCCTAAAACTCCTTCATAGCACCTATAGCCTTAAGTCCCTCGGTAATATTTACTTACTTATCACGTGTGTCATCACAAGAATATGCATCTCATAAGGAATGTGGGGGCTGCTGTGTTGAATGTAATTGCCTGGAATGATGGGAAATGGCATGAAGTATTTGATAAATACTGTAAAGAGAATGAATTAATGCATGAAGATATTTGCCCATGTTCCTGCTCCCTAGGAGCTGAGAGGAATAACTTTCTTGTTCCTATCTTCATAATTCATAGCCAGTCTAAATCAGCATTAATTCTTTCAAATATATCCATCAAGTGCCCAGCATATTTCAGGCACTGTGAATACAGTAATAAATAAGACAGATCTACCCACATACTTGGCAATTAATAATAAGCTCCAGCAACTCTAAAGCACTTGAGCCCTACAGTGTAGTGACTTCATTTGAAAATCTGTTACTATTTTGTTTTCCTAGAATCTTTGAAATGCAATAGTTATAATATCCATAAATTAGGAATTATTCCTCATGTAATAAGAGGAAAATTGTTATCATATACAGGAAAATTTTTAAACAATGTAGAAAGATATTAATAATCCTTCAAGTTCCCCAAACATCACCCCTCAGGGGTGGACACAGAGTCAAAAGCTAAGTGAGGTTTGAAATATGTGGAAACTTCTGGATCCTCTAAATGAAGTGGCTAGGAAATGTCTCCTTCCAGCTAACTGAGAAGAACAGTCCTCTTATGTGAGGCACAGAGGGAGCACTGTCCTCCTAAGGACCCTCCCAGCTAGGAACATCCTGACAGTTCTCTATCCTAGGTGTCCCAAATTAGTACCAATGTCCGATGACAGCATAAAAAGGTGATAACTTACACCCTCCCGTGGGATCACTCTGTGGCCAGGGAGAGAGAGAGAGAGAGAGAGAGAGAGAGAGAGAGAGAGAGAGAGAGACTGGAACTTCTCATTGATTTTCAGATTTGTATGAAAAATAATATAACCATGTTTCTATAAATAAGCAAAATGAAGTTCAAAAGTTTGCTGCACCTTAGGCCAAGGACCTCTGATTCCCAGCTAGAAGTTGGCAAGGAAGGCTCAAGTCAGACTTGGGGCACAGAACTTCACACAAGGAGCTCACCACATCACATCATGATCAAGGATGAAGTAATTCCAAAGAAAAGCCTACTAGTTGGGTACATACACCTCTCTATTTCATTCTTATCCTTGCTTCTGATGGTTTCATGATACAATTATTAATCTTGTGGATTTTTCTAGACATGAGAAGCTTCAAACGATGCTGAATGAACCAGTGTCCTTGTACTGACATTTGACAATGCACATAAAAACATTCCTTCCTCTTTCTGAACTTTTACTGTTATTTAACCAATGATGTGAGATGGGGAATGAGAAAGACATATGTGATGATGAGATTGTGGTTGGAAAATGTGACTCATCTCTTCCCTAAACTCTCTACTTCCTCATTTTCCTTTCACCACATACATTAATGTTTTCTTTCAGCTTTGGGTTCAAAGCAAATAAAAAAGAATATGTTAATTTAACAACAAGTAAAATGCTCCTAGAGGGGGGCTTTTTTTTTTTTTGAGAATCTCTAGTCTCAACTTTAGATTCCAAAGGTCTAAGAAATTACATGTGATGGACAACCTCTAAGCAAACTCAGAAAGGCAAGAGATTTGGGCTCTGACTTCAAGAATCTTCAGTCCCTTTAAAATGCTTTTACTGGAGAAAGTGGGCAAAAGTTTCAACTTGCAAAAATATGCACATTTCAGAGGAGAAAGCACCCCCCTCAGTCCACAGCTGTCATCAGTTCCCCAGCCCTTAACCTGGTTTGGTTATGTCCAAATATGTGCCATGCCTCCTCCCGCCTCAACTTTCTCAAAGCTCAAGTGACACAAAAGTGAATGTTTGTGTCCTCTGGTCTCCTTTCTAAGAAGTCCCACGTGGGAGAGATGCTGACTGTAGCCAGCAAGCAAGAGAAGGTGTCTTCTCGTATTTCTCAGGATCACCTGAGGTGGAGGTCAGTTCTTGGCAAGGGCAGCTCTTTCTAGATGATCATATATAGCAGCAGCAGTGTGCAAAAGAGGGAGGGAGCCAGGACAGCCCCAAATAGAAACCCCAGCTACAGTCCAGACTGAACAGGCTCCCAAGCTGCTTGAATGTAGCCTGTCAGATGAAACCTGGAAAGGTGGCAGAAATTAATGAGGGATGCCAGGGGGTGAGAAAACAGCTTGTTGGAAATTATAAAAATGACATTCATATATATATATATATATATATATATATATATATATATATATATATATGAAAAGCACAACAAATTTCACACTGAAGAGCATTTAGGGGAGACCTTTAACTTCCTGAGGATAAGCTCAGCCAACTTGTTTCTGGCAATTAGTGGGTTGTTTTTGTAGTTTATTCTACTGAAACAAAGAGCAGAGCAGGGTTGCATTTCACCTTACAGATGGAGATGTGAGTGATGAGCCATAGCATCCAAAGTGCTGGGAATGCAAAAGGAGAGCTGACAAAGAGTGTGAGAAATTATCCTCTGGACGAACCCCAGCTGTCCTCTGACCTGAAACGGAGCATAGGTCAAGATGGGCATTATCTTAGAGAACAATTGCCCATTTCCCCTTTGCATGTGCCTCAATCTGCCCCAGGTATTCTCAGAGAGAAAAGGTAAAAACCACAGTGGTTATAAAAACCTGTGACTGTGACCAGGCATCTTAATAATTTTGTATCTATTATCTCATTGTGAAACAGAAAATTTTATCAGCTGAGAAGATATAGCAGATATCCAAGCCTATAACAGATGATGAAAATCAGCGAGGGAGAAGGAGAGAAGGAATGAAGACGGAGGGAGGCGAAGGGGAGAGAAGGTTCAGGATTCCCGAGGAAAGGGCTTCTGTTTCTCTGCTCGGAGCCTCTAGGGATGAATAAATATAATTATCAACCTAACATGACAGCATTCAAAACAAAAGAGGTATATGCCAGGTGATCATCTCTGCCGGGACTCGAACCCGGAACCTCTGGATTAGAAGTCCAGCGCGCTCGTCCATTGCGCCACAGAGACCTCACCACACACACAGCATCAGCACCAGAACTGAAAAAGCACATACCTTCTGCATCACCGAGCCATCTCAGCATCCTGCTCTCTGAGCGGTGGGGGGGACAGGGACAGCTGGAAAATCTGGAGTGGAGATCCACCAGCCGGCTCCATCAGAGATTTTCTCAATATTGTGGGTCTTAGGTTCCTCAGAGGATTGGAAGAATGTAACAGTAGACATTTTCCAACTCCCAGGAACCCTGAAAAAGCAGGATGGAGCAGGAGCCTTTGCTCTCTATTGCTCTCCATCCCTAAGGGAGGTTAACAGGAAAGTCTCTCCATTCTCATGCTAATGAAGCAGAGTACACCCAGCCAGGCGGAGAAGGCAGGAGCCTTCTTTACTTCCACCCCCATTTCCTCACTGTGGTTTCATCCTGGTCCAGATATTCTCAGGCAAAGGGCTAGGGAAAGCTGAGGGATTCAGGAAAAACCCTGATTCCAGAAACAAAGAATCTGCTGCTATATGTATATATATATGACACCATGAGCAGCGTTAGAGAAAGTCAGAGGAGCCAGGCAGCACGACTGGTCCCTTTCTTGCCCTCAGCTTTAAGAATTGTATCTGTCAAGCTCAGACAGGAGGTTCAGGAGTCTGAAAAGATGTTACTTCAGGACCCTCATTAGAACGGAGGATGGGTGGAGTCAGAAAAGTATATGTGTATAAGAGTTAAGAGAGTACATTCTTATGTATCTCTCTCTCTCTCTCTCTGTGTGTGTGTGTGTGTGTGTGTACAAACAGGAATGGGTGAAGGGTAAAGGTGGCAGTTCTCTGGTGAAATACAGGTGGCCATCACGCAGTCCTCCCTGAATACACTTTTGAGGCAGTAAGACTTACCAGTCTCTCCACCCTAATTTAAGCAGAGATGATTTCTCAGCTGTCTGGGCTTGCTTGAGGCATCCTAGTATAATTAAATTGACCAGCCCTGAGTAACCATATGTAAAGACCCAGCTCTGATCCAAGAAAATGTTTCCTATTTTAAAAAGCCTCCTGGAGAAGACAGTCCCAGCGCCACTGCTGCTTATAATTCCTACTGTGCCAGTTCTTTTGAATGTCTGATCCGAGTCCTTTCTACATGATCTTCTGCTTATTTCTCCAAATTCAGTTCTCAGGTACGTTGAGGTGGAGGTTAGCTTCTGTACACCCAATGCAATATGTGACTGGTGACTGGAGACTTGACTCCACATCCATCATCCCACTCAACACACAAAGGGTTACACTAAGATCAGAGGCAGCTTAGAGCCTTCTGCTCTCCTGCACTGTGTGATTCCAAAACCCTGGCTCTGAGCTCTGCCTGCAGACTCCAAACACATACCCGAAGATAACCCAAACCGGTGAGACCAGAGGCTGATAAGGAAAGTAAAAGGCTGCCCAGCTTCAAGGCAGCCTTGAACCTACCTTGATCTCACTGTCCTCCACCTAGTCCTGTGGGCTAAGAGTGAGCTGGAAAAGAACACAGCCAGGACATTTAGCTGAGCATTGGGATAAGCCCGTGCTCCTTCCTCTACCAAAAGGTAGTTCCTCCAGCCATAACTGTCTTCCCTGTAGTGCCTGGAGACAGATACTCAGGCAAGTGCAGCTAACTATACATCATAAACCTGAAATGGATTGGTAAGAAGGGGTCTTTCTTCTATGATCTAGACAGTTTCAAGAATCTGGAACACAGAGTTAGGGAACACTAGCTAGGGAGTATTTACTATGAGTAAGCTGCCATGTTCAAGTCTATAAGGGAAAGCCTAACCTTACAGGCCAGTGCCATCCACTCTGAAGAAAAGGCAAGGGATGCTTCCAGTTTCTGTGCAATGTACACACATACACACACACACACATACACACACACACACAAATATACACACCATATACCCACACATCTATCATCCTCCAGTTTTACCCAATGCTTGCCCAATGCCTTAGATTACATGTTCTCCAAACCCAGACGTCAACCTCTCCTTAGGAGCCTTATCCTTTGCCTGCAATGTTCTCATCCTGTGCTGGGGTGACAGGGGAAAGATTCTGCTGGAAAATCCCCAAGGAGAAATGACTCTGAAAGATGTATAGGAGGAAAGGAGGAAGCAACCTATTACCCACAAAATAGGGCCCGAGTCTTCAAGTCTGCAGGAAGAACATAATCCTAGAAATACAAAGACCCAGCTTCTGTCCTGGGCTGAGAAGCCTAGTGCTTAGAGCTGCTGAGAAAATCAGCTAGTGTCTTAGAAGGTGTTAAGCTCATGCTCCCGGTAAAGAGTCACTGAGGCCTCAAAATGGCGACCATCTTGCCATTGCACACCACAATTCTCAGGCCTGTCACCTGGGTCACTTTGTTCCCTTTGAAAACTTCCCTTCAACTCCCCCATGCTGCCCCATAAAAATATCATTTCAGGGAAAATATATACCTGCTGCCTGGGTAGTCTTTGCCGCACTCTTGGTCTGAATCAACAAAAGCGTTCTGGACTTTATTTCTTTGACATCTCTAGCTTTTGTCTTATCATCCATAAATCAGCGTGGCCTAGCCATGTGAATAATCTCATAACTAGGTTTAAATTTAAAAATAAAAAGACTCAAATAAAGATGCAACTTTACAGAGAACAGAACAATGGGGTTAAGCCACTCAAAATGATTGACTACAGTACATCTTTTTTTTTTCTTCTATCAAGCCAGATACATATCATCCATGTTTATGTAAACCCTTAAGAGGATAAGTGCATTCCCTTTCCAATTAAAACAAAAGTGCACTGATTTAATTCTCCAAAGATCTATGACTCAAACATTACTCATGCTTCTAATTAGGTGCCTCTCTGTGACCCCACAGACAAACTGGGGATGCTCATACATTATTTCATTCATAAAGTGTTGCTGGGATACACAGAATAAATGTTAAAAATTATCTTCCCTTTGATCCAGAAGTAAATCTCACATCCTTCTGTGGCTTGACAGCTTTCCTAAAAGTGCCTGTCCTAACTGCCTAACTGGTACTTTTTTTTTTTTTTTTTTTTTTTTTGCATGCTAAGGGATACGTCAGTGGAATAGCTTTTTGGTTAACAGAATCGAGTCTGTAGGTGCTCTGCTTTCATCTCAGTTGCTATAACTACCCCACGGTATACTGTTCGCATCTATTGTGATAGCGCCCTGTAGTAATGGCTTTCTGCCTTCCATCTTATGCTCCTATCCATCGGCAGCCCGTTCATACTCCCTAAACAAAACAAAACAAACAAATACCACCAGCATCAAAAAACAAAAACAGATGTTCAGTTTGTAACCCTAGACACATAAAAAAAGGCGACCATAGGCAGACCCTGTTTGCTCTTCCCTTAGTGTTGTTGTTCAGTTCCTGTGGAATTGCCCCATACTTTCACAGTGAAGTGCAAATGTCCTCAGCTTCCTTTCTCCCTGTTTTTTTGACCTTGGCTACCTATCACTTTTGCCTTCTCCATCCTACATGTTCTTTTTTCTTTCTTTTTTTATTGTTTGTTATTATTAGTTACATTTTATTAACTCTGTATCCCAGCTGTATCCCTCTCCCTTATTCCCTCCCAATCCCACGCTCCCTCCCTCAGCTGCTCCCTGCCCCTTTCCAAGTCAACGGACTGGGGAGGACCTCCTCCCCTTTCCTCTGGCCTTGTTTTATCAGGTATCTTCAGGGCTGTCTGCAAAGTCCTCCTCTGTGTCCTAGCTGAACTGCTCCTCCCTTGGGGGGATGGGGATTCAAAGAGCCTGCCATTGAGTTTCTGTCAGAGATAGTCCCTATTCCCCCTACTATGGGAAACCAATTGGTTATTGAGCTACCACGAGCTTTGTCTGAGTAAAGGTTCTAGGTTATATTCATACATGGTCTTGGTTGGAGAAACAGTTTCAGAAAAAACTCCTGTGCCCAGATATATTTGGTCCTTGTGGGACTCCTATCCTTTCCCTGTCATACTAACTCCCCTTCTGCCAAAGGTTTGGTTATGAGTCTTAGTATCTGTTTTGAAACGCTGCTTGGTAGGGTCTTTCAGATGCCTTCTGCGGTAGACTCCTGTCATATGTCCAATGCACATCTCATTTGTCTTTCTAAGTGAGGATTGATCATCTTACCTCGTGTCTGCTTTCTTGTTTATCTCCTTTAGGTGTATAGACTTCATTATGTTTATTATATCTTATAGGTCTATATAAGCGAGTATATACCATATTTGTCTTTCTCCTTCTGGGATACTTCACTCAGAATGATCTTTTCTAGATCCCACCATTTGCCTGCAAATTTCATGATTTCCTCATTTTTGATTGCTGAGTAGACAACACATGCTGGAGAGGTTGTGGAGAAAGGGGAACCCTCCTCCATTGCTGGTGGGAATGTAAACTGGTACAACCACTTTGGAAGTCAATCTGGCACTTACTCAGACAATTAGGAATAACGCTTCCTCAAGACCCAGCAATACCACTGCTAGGTATATACCCAAAATTTGCTCAAGTACACAACAAGGACATTTGCTCAACCATGTTTGTAGCAGCTTTATTTGTAATAGCCAGAACCTGGAAACAACCCAGATGTCCATCATCGGAGGAATGGATTCAGAAATTGTGGTATTTTTACACATCCTACATGTTCTTATCCTCCGGGATAAAATAGATAATCCAGATAAGAATTAAAAACAGGAATGAAACTACAGAAAGACAAATGGAAAGAAAAAAATACTCATTTAATGGTTCTGTCGAACTTTTGGAGCCGTTCTGAGTCTAACTCTGCCCAAGTGACTTTCAGAGACATTTTAGACCTTCCTCAACATAACCCCAGAACCTCTCTATTTTAAAGCTATACTGGGTCTCAAGAGCTACTAAAACTTGGATTAGAATGCATACAACATTCTATTCTAAGTTTGGGCCTGCCCGCCCCCAAACTTAGGCTGAGGAAGCTGGATGGAGAGTCTTCCTTCCTTGGGTACCTTTTCCTTCACTCTGCCAGCCTTCTCCAGGAAACCATCTGGAGACCATTCTAGACTCTTTCCCTAACATATGAAGTACAAGGAAACTGCTTGTTCTTTCAAATCAGAAGGACTATGGCTGTCAAATCCGCCAGATTTTTCTAGAAATTCAGAAGGAAACTTTCTGTTTCACCCACGCCCTCTGACAAATTGGTTAATTCCAGGTGCTCAGTATCCAGTTCAGCTTCTTTTATACAATAACTGGTCATAAAGACAGGTACTCAAAACAGGAATACTATCACCCCTAAAGTCTGTCCCTAAAAATATTTGTTCTTGAACTGCAGATGCGGACATGGGCCAGGATTCTATTGGAGTAATCAACTCATTCCCACAGACTCAGAGTATTTTTTTCAGAATATAAAAGTTCAACACTCAGGTCTCCTTCTTCTCTTCCTCCTCTTCTTCCTTCTCTTCTTCTTCCTTTTCTCCTATTTCTTCTCCGTTTTCTCTTTTGTTTTTTTGAGACAGGTTTTCATTGTGTAGCCTTATCTGTCCTGGACTGGTTTTGTAGACCAGCTTGGCCTTGAACCCACAGAGATACACCTGCCTCTGCCTCCTGAGTTCTGAGATTACAGGTGAGTGCCATCACACCCAGCTGGGTCCCTTCTTCTTAACACCTGCCTTACAACTACAAGAGATAGTATTAATGGTAGTAACAACAATGCTAAGATTATTCCAAATGCTTTATCTCGTTTTGACATCACAACTGTCCTAGATTATGAGAAGAGTATCGTCATGGTCCTTCTACAAAAGAAGCATTCTGATGAAAGACTTCAGTTAATGTGCAACAAGTAGATAGTGGTAGGTTTAGGGCCAGCCATGCTTTGTTCTTTATTCACTATATATATGTATTCTATAATATTTGTCACCATATTTATCTATCATTACATAGATTAATAAACTCAGGCCCACAGAAATTAAATGACTTATTTGATACTATACAAATAGAATATCTGCTACAGTGCAACTGGAAAACTACAAACTCAGGGAGAACACAGTTTGAATTCCAGCTAGGTGATGTACCCAGCAGCCTTCTCTGAGAGTTGGATTACTTGCTTCATCTTTAAAATTCACACAACTAATAATGTCTGTACTCTTATGTCATTATAAAGAAAAGACAGGGGAATTATTATCATTGGTGCCTGGCAGCCCCAGCTTCTGCAATAAGCAGGTTTCTATAATAGCATGTGCTGTCCACCGTCCCTTCCCTCCATCACTTCTCGATTGGCTCCAAGCCAGCTACAGATAAAGCGTCCTCACTGAAGTTACTAATGGCTTCCTAATTGTCAAATTCAATAGTCTCACTTCACCTTTCTGGAGCATCTCACACTTGTGACCACAGCTTCATTCTTAAAAATATCCCTCTGGCTTCCGTGAAATATGTGCTCCCTTTACTGCTGTCTCATTTCTCAGCCCTTTCTTTTCACTCTCCTTCACCAGCCCCTCCTCTTTATTCTTAACCCTTGCTTTTGCAAAGATCAGTAATATCAGACCACAAGTCAGAATGCTAATAGCATTTTTATACCATTAAATAGAAAAGGAAATGAGAGAGTAAGGCAGGCAATGCCAGCATAAGTAAAAGAAAATAACAGAAGTCATCAAATACTGTCTAATGACAGGTAAACACACATGTACATATATGTCAAAATTTTGTCACTGTAATAAAGTATCTGAGACCGTTAATAACTTAAATAAAAGAAATGTTTATATTGGTTCTAGTCAATATAAACATTGGTGGACCTGCTGCTCTGGCCTCTGACTGGAGTGCTGAATTTACTGGCGGGGAGCACATGGCAAAGCAAGGCTGCGAACATGATGAGCCAAGGGGTAAAATGGGAAAGGAGAGAAGTTGGCATTCGAGTCTGAGTACACAGTCCCCCTCAAGCACCACCACCCCCTATGAGCCAAAGACTTCCATACTAGACACCACCTCTTAGAAGAGTGGTTCTCACCCTTTCTAATGCTGTGACCTTTAATGCAGTTCCTCATGTTGTGATGACCTCTAACCATAACATTATTTCATTGCTACGTCATAATTGTAATTTTGCCACTGCTATGAATCGGAATGTGCGTATCTAATATTCGGGTTATCTGCTGTGCAATCTCCCCTGTTGGGGTCACAACCCACCGGTTGAGAACCACTGTTCTAAAGCCTCTGCATCTCCCCATCCCAGAGGACCAGACCTTCAGCGTGTGTTTGTCTGGGCACACCCAATATCTGAGCATCATGTGTGTCCTAAGACATAATAAAAATAAGTTGACATTCAAGTGGCATGTGTATTGGGCACATGATACAAATGATAACCAAAAATTACTACCATAAAGTGTCTTGACTCTTTTATATTTTCTCCCTGGATGACCTCAAGTGGAACAACAGCACACGTATTGACTAAGAACTAGAAACCTCTCTATCGATCTGAAAGCCAGACAACTCACATGAAACTCAGCCTGGCAAATACAACCGCTTTTGGATAGCTGTCTACTGTGACTCATGGGTATCTCAACTGCAAAATGTATAAACCTGAACTCCATGAATCTGCTCTTCACAATCCATCTAGTCAATGCTAGCAGCATTTCATTCATTAATTACCACCTAATCATTTATTTATTCATTCCACAAATCCATAAATAATTTCTTTCCATCAAGAAATGTGCTGGATTTTGAAGATAGGGTAATAGTGATATCACATGTAGTTTTTTGGATGAAAATTATTTTCACATCCTTCTTTCACATCCTCAACTTCTTTCACATCCTCCGCTTACCTACCCAACTTAGGTATTCTCTTCCTCTCTCTCCTAAAGGGAGAAAAACCCACAAAAACTAACATTGAAACAAAGAAAGAAACAAAAACCTTTTATGAAGATGTGGAAACAGAAAAGTAAAAAGAATCATAAAAAAGTTCAACTCTACAGATACATCCAATGTTCTACAGAACCAAAATGGGCCAAGTAATCAATTATGATGAGTTTGTAAGTTTTCTAGAGCTAACATACCTAAGCTGATGTTTAAAATGAGAACAACTTTTAACCAGTGCGCAAGAAGAAGATGGAGCTGTACTTTTGGAAGTGAGTGTGTGCGTGCGCGCGTGTGTGTGTGTGTGTGTGTACACACCCGAGTATTTGCATATTGGATGCGTGCCTATGCATGTGTGTGAGCGTGTGCATATTCACATGTGTATGTGAGCACGTGTATGCTTGTGTGTGGTGTAGATGTGTGTCCATGTGTATGTGAGTTTGTGCCTAAACCTGAGTGTGTGCATGTGTGTGTGAACATGTGTGTATGCGTGCGTGTGCATGTGCCTTGGGTGCAGGCTAAGGGGGAAGGACACTCTGAAATGACAGCGCCAGCAAAATTACAACCAAGCATCATCTGTACAAGAAACTAAAACAAATGAAATATTGTTAACCTTCAGAGAGTCAGGAAGTGACAGTCATCGCCTGCGAAGACTGGGTCATGAGGTCCTTCCAGTGTCATGTGTGAAGATTCTAATCCCTCACGAGATGTAGGAGCAGTGAAGGGTTTTCACTACTGGAGAACTACAATGTCTCCTTTTGAGATAGGGGGTTGCAAAGCAGAGATCATATCCCGAGGGCCCAGTCAGGGTGCTTGTGTAGTAATCAAGGTAAGCTATGCTGGAGAGTTAAACACCATTAGTAGGACTGCTGAAGGCGAATGGTCATTTTTCTCGAAGGTAAGCCCATCTCATTTCACTATTGCCTCGAGAAGAGCTAACAATAAACTGAGTTTTGCTCATCCTTTCAACCCGCACTTTGTGATTATGTAGTGCTAAGTACTCAAGACTCAGTAAAAGAGAAAAAAAAAAAAGTAAAAATAAAAGGTTTCAGTTCCATGCTAGCATTCCTTGGTATATGGTGATATTTCCTTTTAAACTGCCCTTCTCTTCTCCCTACCCTACATCTGCCTGAAAAACTGCTCACTGTCCTTGACTCAGCGGAGTCACCTCACTTTCTGTAATATCTTCTCTGACACCCACCACAACCCAAAGCAGATTGGATCACACCCTGCCTCACACCCTTCCTGTACCCTGTGCATATGGCTATTGGAACCCTGAGTATAGTGCAATTAATTTCTCCATGTCTTTTTCCCACCAGATTATGAACAACTTGGATGCTTTCTACCCTTGCCTGTCTGAGCAGTCCCTAGCACATGGTATTGATCAATATATGTTTACTCGGGGAGGGAGGTGAAGCAGTAGGAACAGACAGACTGTTGGAACACCTGTTCTCTGTCCCTCCTAGACATTTCTCCAGTTGTTTTTGTTAGATGGACACTGGTAAAATGAGACCTGAGGATGGTATGCACACTTCAGAAAATTATTCTAAGTGCTATGGAATGAATCTTTGTGTCCCTGCCCCAAATTACATGTTGATACCCAGATATATATGTGTGCCTTTATTAAAAGAGACACAAGATGAATGATGTTTTTCTTTGCCCTGTAAGAAGGTGGTCATCCCCCTAAAAGGCAGCAGATGAGGCCCACACCAGTACTGTAATCTCAGGCTTCCAGCTCCGAACCCAAGAGAAGTAAGTGTTTCGTGTCTTGTCTACCAGTTTCTGCTGTTCTGCTTCAGCAGCCTGAACCAAGACACGTCTTCCATCCCAAAATATTATACCCCACAAAAAGCTTCTCCTGACTCCAGTATTTCTTTCTACGCTTCAGCATTTTTTCAAGCCACTCAAATACCAGGGCAGAGAACTGTATCTCGTTTCTTTTCCTTTCTTGCTTCTCAAACCACCACCCAACATTCTGTCTGAGGGCCAAGCTAGGGACTGTTTTAGCTCATCCCCAGATTCCAGTAATCATCATTTAACTGAACTTCATTGAATAAGCTGTCAATTTTAAAGACTTTAGTCTTTCAGTATGAAAGCACATAATCATTGTACAAGTAGTAAGCATGAGATATAAATAATCCCTTGTGCATTCCCTCTCACTCTCACAATTAATATAATAAATAATAATTTTCAAGGTTAATACAAATCTGAACAATAAAAACACTAATCAAGCACCTACTGTGTGCCAGAACTTAAAAAGAATAACACACTAGTACTCATGCCATACAGTTCTTAAGCATATGTACAATTACTGTCTCTATTTTATACATAAAAAACTAAAATGTTGAGAAGGCTAAGTACCTTGCTTGAGGTCACACAGCCACTAAGAAGCCATTCATGTACTTTAAATATATATTTTGTACATACATGATATTTTATATATACTGTTTTAAACTTTTTGATTAAAAAGATAATAGCGTGTGTATTTCTTTACATTTTAACTGAACAATACATTTTGGGTATTTTCCCATAATGGCTCACATAAACTTGCCTCATCCCTTTTAACTGCAATGTGTTATTACAAAGTACGACATAGCCTTATTTATTTTACCAATTCACTATTGATGGATTTGGGGTTGTTTTCCATTTCTCACTACTGGAAAATATGATGAGATGCACACCTTTGTACATGAATCATGGCACTCATGTGTGAATAAATCTATACACAATTTGTAGAAACAGCACCTCTGGTATTTCCATTTTTAATTTTGATGCATCCTGCCAAAATATCTCTCAGAAAGCTTTGCAGATTTACATTTTTACTCATAATATATGAAGGTGCCTATTTCCCTCAACACTTACCAAAACTGTGTCTTATCCATCATTTTAATTTTTAACAGTCTGATGGGGCTTTTTGTTGCTCCTTAACATCCTATGGTCCCTTTGGTACTTTAACTTACATTTTTCAAAATCCAAATGCAGTTGATCATCTTTTCAGATGATTATCAGACAATTGCCCTTTTTTTTCTGACAATTTCTATTCATATCATTTGCCCAATTTTCTATTGGCTCATTTGCCTCTTTATGTTTGCAGGCTGAATATATTACTTATTGTCAACTTGACCACCTAGGTGTGTGTTTTCAATCTTTTTTCCACTTGAAACTTAATTTTAAATTTTGATATGGTATCTAAAAATGCTAATCATGTCAGAAACACAGCTCAGTTCTGTCGGTCCTTTCCTTTGGAGATTTTGTAGTATTACATCTTAAGAAGGGCTTCTCAATTTCCAAGAGTAAATGTATTTTTCTACAGTAAAAAAAAATTAATGTGCGCCAGAGGTGATGATACATTCCTTTAATCCCAGCACTCAAGAGGCAAGCAGATCTCTGAGTTCCGGGTCAGCCTGGTCTACAGAGTGAGTTCCAAGATAGCCAGAGCTACATAGAGAAACTCTGTCTCAAAACAAAACAAACGAAATTTATTTATTTCTGTATAATTTACCAGTACATTCATATGATCTGTATATAGTATAAAGAGAGTGTATCTGCTGCCCTCCCTAACTGACAGATAGCCAGTTAGTCTATGATACTCTATAGCCCAATCTTCACACTTACCTTCAAGCACTAAATTCTCACGTTAATGTGAAAGCATGCTGTGTCTTTGTGTTTTAATGACTGCAGTTTTTAGTTAGCTTGGTATAGGTAAAGAAAACCTGCTTCCCTTTCATTTTATGTGTTCACCATGATTGCTCTTGACTTCCATTGGCAAGGGAATGCTAGAATCTCCCTGTCAGGTTCCAGAAAACATCTTATTGAGATTTAGCACAGTACTGTAATGAATTTACAAATTAAGATTTAAAACATCTTTATCATTCTGAATGTAGGATTAATAAATACTAATTTAGTCACATGACACCTTGCTCTGAAAGTGTTCCAATCAATGTTGGACTAAAGATGGAATCCTTTGAGGACTAGGGATATTGCTCAGTAGTATAGCACTTGCTTAACATACTTGAAGCTCATTCATACTTGAAGTTCATTCTCAGCATGGCATTAAACTGAAAGTCTCTTTCAATTTCACCTTCTTAGCTTTCGCTCAAAGCTATCTCTTCAAACTGATTTTCCTATATTCTCATTTGAAAAAATTTCCAAACTAGTATACATAGTCTAACTAATACTTCACTCCTTGGGCTAAAAATAGAACACAATTAGACAGAGAAAACAGATACAGCCTTTTTCCATATAACTCAGTGTGAAGCACCAACATTTTGTATCTACACAAGATCTACTATTAACCCTTGCCAAGGCAGGAATGAGCATGGTTTCTTTTCTAATTTGAGGTAGGGGGATACAGGTCATTCAATGACCAAATCAACATATTTTGATTAAATACATATATATATATATATATAAAAAAAGATATATATATATATATATATATATATATATATATATATATATATATAT